>NW_020175040.1:964502-1012048 GCF_003031525.2 Neophocaena asiaeorientalis asiaeorientalis
GTGTCAAGTCCGCGGGCAGGCCCGCCGGCCACTCCTCCCCGGCTAGGGGTCCTCAGCAGACAAACTGGTCTCCTTCACAAACGGAGCCCCCAGAATTCCAGGTCTCACTCTCAAGGACCCATCCCCATGCCATCCCTGGAGCTTGATGGCATGACTGCTGGGAAGAGTTTCCAGGAGATAAGCGAGGCCTGGTGTGTGAGGCTGAAATCAGCGCCACTGAAGATACAACGCTTGCTCAGGATCTGATGGAGCCTGTTGGGATACGTAATTGTCATTCTGAGTGCCTCCCCCGTCTGTGAAAATCATCTGTCCGAAAGAGTTCAGAATTCTCACCAAGGGGACAGTAGACGCGTTTAAAGAGGGCAGTGGCTTTGGTTGGACCATTTCTAAGGTTCCAGTTCGCTGCCTTCAACATGATCCAGGACTACCGATTGTTTTGCCACAAATATCTTTTACGACTGAACATTTACAGAAGGAAATCTCTTGGGCTTCTCCCCACCGGAGCGGACAGCCGGCTGACCGTGTGATTCCACGCGCTGGTCCTGGGGTGCCCAGCTTCCGGCCTCATCAGTCAGGACAGCCTGGCCACGGTATTGGAAGCGTCCTTTTCTGCTGGTGGCATCCTAACTCAGAGCGTTCACGCACTCTTGTTGGGAGTTGGAAGCTCTTTGGTGAAGATTTTAACAAGGGCAGTGGAGAGAACTGTCTGGACTCGTTACACCTCAGTGTCCGTCATGATGTGAGAGGAGGAAAAACCATTCTCTCGTTAATCTGCTTCTTTGTTCTTCTTCCTGCTGGGCCCTGCCTGCTGCCCTGCCATACTCCCCGCCCATGCCCAGGGCCTCTCTGGGTCCTTCACACACTGTGTCCCCTTAGCCCAGCTCAGCCTTCCCACTGAAGCAACACGTTATTCACTGAACACTGTTCCCTGAACATGTGTTAATCCCATGTCAGCTGTGCACAGATGCCTTGCTCGGCTTCAGGAATTCAGCGGGGAGCGGGGGGATTTACCCAGGGGCTCATCCAGGGCCTGAGTAAGCCCTGGGCATTATCTAGGCCTAGGGGAGGGGAGGACCCCCCAGTGTGCAAAGGCCCTGAGATGGTCAGTGGGAGGCACTGTGAAAAGCCCGTGTGAGTTCAGGATGGGGACAGTGGCCATTCTGTCCATTGACTTAGGACCAAGCCCTGCCCCTTCCCACCCAACTGCTTTCCTGGGCTGATATAGTCAGAGGGCTTGAGTCTGAATCCTGGTCTGTCACTGCTGATAGCTGTGTGACCCGGGCCAGTGGCTTCCCCTCATTGAAGGCTTGGTTCTCTCATCTGTGAAGTTGGGGGGAGGCTGTGCAAATCATAGGACCAGCTCGCAGGACTTGGGGGGAGTCTAGGTGGATGTGTGTAACGTACCTGAAACGCCGCCGTGGTTAGTACTAAGTGAATGTGTCCTGCTGTTTTCTTTTGTTACGATTATTATTACTCCTTTGGTTCAAAGCTGATGACTCGTGGAGGCTAGTGGGTAAGGTCACAGGCTTTGCCATTAAACTTGGGAGTCAAGTAGTGCCAGTTCCTCCGTCTGCCTGCTGTGTGACCTTGGGCAAGTCACTTCACCTCTCTGAGCTGCATTTTGTTATCCACAAAATGGGGAAGCTAATTCTAAGAGAGCCTTCTGATATGTGCTTTCATGTATTGGCATAAGGACAGGCTGCGTACATGAATTTACTCGCCCTGGTTGTGCTGAGAGAGGGGAAATGGAGCCGGGATGGACGGGGAGAGAGCAGGCACGGGGATACTGTGGACTTGCTCTGTGCGCGTGCCTCTTCTGTTGGATGTGCTCCAAGGAGCACGCATTCCTTTTGCAGTTAAAACAAAGCAGCCCCCAAAGTGGAAGAGTTAAATGAAATAGAGGTCCTACCTTCTTTCCAGGGTGCAGTGAGGACTAAATGAGTTAATACCTGTAAACTGATTAGAATAGGGTCTGGTATGTGGTAAGTGCTGAGTAAATGTTAGTTGTTAATAGTAATAGTAAATTATTATTATTACCATCACCGTTACTTTTCAAGCGGCTCTGCAAAATCATTAGCCTCTGTCATGTCACCCTGAGAGAGGTGAGGTCCTCTTTAATCCTGGGGGCGTGGGGTACCCAGGGGATGCTGAGAGTCACCTGTTCCAGGCAGGAAGGTAAGAAGCCCCACGTGGTTCTGGGCAGGGCAGCAGCCCCTGTGAAGGGCCCCCACGCTATTTTCTAGTGCTGCCAGCTTTGGGGGCCCCTCTGTACTAGGGTGGGAAGGGCAGGCGTGTTCCTTTAGTCTGGTGACTGAGACGCCCTTGAGAGTCTGATAAAGCCTGAAGGTAGAGAGGAGATGTCTGGGTGGAAACTCAGTCAGGTCCAAGCACTGGATCTGCAACTGTGACTTCCAGACCTCCTCCAGCCCTGGCAGGTTGGAAGGCGGGGGACGGGGCCCCCAAGGCCAAGAGCGGGGTGCGGCTCTTGTGGGTCACCAGGTGGATGGCTAGGGAGCTCCTCGTGGGCTTCTCCCCTTTCTGCAGCCTGGGACCCCGAGCACTGGCCCAGGAAGAAGCAGGAGGATTTGGTTTTATTTTAAGATGCAGGAGACCTTGAAAAGAGGTGTGTAAGCATTTCGCAGAATAGGTCTCTGTAGATGTCGTTTGCATGACAAGTGTCTAAATCATCAGAAATAGGGAAGAAACTGCAGATGAGGCTGAGCAGAGATACCCTGGAAACGGAGGCCTCTCAGTACTTATTTCAAGTTGATGACAGCGCCCTTGGGCTTGGGATTGGGGGAGAGGAAGTGGGAAACAGGTCCGTTGGGAGTTGGGGCTGATTCATGCCTTGTGAGGCCTGAATCATAGAACTTATATAGTTTGGTGTGGCGCTTTTTAAGAAAAAGACCCGGGCTTCCCTGGTGGCGCAGTGGTGGCGCCGATGCAGGGGACGCGGGTTCGTGTCCCAGTCCAGGAAGATCCCACATAGCGCGGAGGAGCTGGGCCCGTGAGCCGTGGCCGCTGAGCCTGCGCGTCCGGAGCCTGTGCTTCCGCAACGGGAGAGGCCACAGCAGTGAGAGGCCTGTGTACCGAAAAAAAAAAAAAAAAAAAAGAAAGAAAAAGACCCCAGAATTACGTGTCAGATATGAGAAGGGGCCAAACAAGTGCAGTTTCAGCCTCCACAGCTTCCTGGGAAACCTGCCTCTGGTGGTGAGTCAAACCCAGGGTTTTAGTAAGACAACCTTTGTCTGCGTGTCCACTCTGCCCCTATAGGCTGTGTGACCTTGACCTGGCCGCCTCTCCTGTGTGGACCCCCCGAGCGTGCATACTAAGGCCCTGTACTCACATAGGAGAAAGACAGTGACGACAGGGTGGACTTCCTCCCCGAGGAGAGATGAGCGACACGAGGCTGTTTAAAGGCTGTCTAAAGACTCGGCCGCTGTACCATATTTAAATGCCCTTTTGACTCACGCTCCCATTAAGCTACATAACGGTCGCCTAATGCGTCTCGTATTTTTATTGTTTTGCATCTCATGCGAAGATACCAGCAATGTTGTAAACCGTCCCGTGGGACTGGAGCGGCCCTCCTCTCTGTCGGCTGCAGTCCCCCCACCATGACCCCCGCTGCCCTGGCCTGGACTGTGTGCGTGCCGTGCCCATATGCGTGTGGGTGACGTGTGTGTGTGGGGAGGTGGCTGTGGACACTCGTGGGGTTTCTCTTTTGGAGCCTCTTGCCCCCTTGTTTGTGCTGAACGCACCCGCACGCACACACACGCACACACTGCCCAAGCTGGTGCCTTTCTGTGATGGCTTTGGTCCTAGCTCTGGGGTGGCCCACCCCCATCCAGCTCAAGTCAGCTTCAGGTCCAGCTTGACCTAGGGGCTCAAATTATGACCTCAGGAGTTACCTTAGCCCTGCTCTCCATGTTGGCCTCACTCTCCGGGCAGTGAGCTGCATGTAGTGGCCCTGGCAGCGCCCGCAGAGGGCAGAGAGCTTCTCATCCACAATAGTTCTGTTGTGAGTCCTGGCATGGGTTTGCTGGGCCCAGGTCACACGTTCACCCTCAAACAGGTGACTGAAACGAAGGCGATGAAATCTGTTGACTGGCCAGAACTAGGTTATATGCTCACCTTTTGGTTCTGGTATTATAGAGGGTTAACTTCCCCTAAGCCACGTGGACTAGGAAAGGCTGGGTAGGTAGCTGAGGGTCTTCAAAATAAAAAAGAGGTACTATTGGCATAAGATGAGGAGAGATAGGGCAGGCAGGAAGGGTAGTCACAGATGTCCCCTACCCCACCCAGGGCGGTGCAGCATCCTGGGTCTGAGGGGATAAGTTCACCCCACACCGAGTGGAGAACCCAACTCAGAACCCCTAAGAACCACACATACATCCGGGGTCATGGAGCCTGGAGTTGAGAGCCAAATGGAGACACGGCCTGAGGCAAGCAGAGTGGAAACAAGCACAGGCTTTGCTGCTGGGGCTGCTGCCTCGGAGGCTGAGGCACAGGTGCCCAGGGGCTGTGTCAATATGGAGCCCAGGTACTGACAGGAAAGAGCAGGCAGGCTGAGGGCCTCTGGGGGGATTCTCCGGGGAACTTGTTAGAAATGTAGCATCTCAGGCCCTACTCCCGACCTCCTGTATCACAGTCTGAATTTTAATCAGATCTTCAGGTGATCCATGTGCACCGCTGCTCTAAAGACTCATCTCTTGTCTCTTAGCCCTCACATTCAAGGGTGGTGGCGCTTAGGTCTTCCGGGGTGCAGTGTGGCCCTGTGTATGAAGGAGCCTTAACCATATTCATGCTCTGTGATGGAGCCAATATTTCTACTTCTGGGACGTTACTGAACAACATCACCAGAGTCAGGGACAAAGAATGCAATGCACAAAGGCTGTAAGAAACTATTGTGAACAGTTCTATGTCAATAAGTGAGACCACCTAGAAGAGATGGATAAATTTCTAGAAACATGCAACCTACCAAAATGGAATGAAGAAGAAATAGAAAGCTTGAACAGACCAATAATAAATATGGAGATTGAAAGAGCTGAATTACCAGGACCAGAATAAAAGAAAAACCAACAAAGAAAAACCCAGGACCAGATGTCTTCACAGGGGAAATCTACCAAACATTTAAATAAGAATGAATACCAATCCTTAAACTCTTCCAAAAACTAGAAGAAGGAACACTTCTGAACTAATTTCATGAGCCAGCATTATTCTGACACCAAAGCTGGACAAAAAATTAATAGAGCTACCATATGATCCAGCAATCCCATCTGTGAGTATGTACACAAAGGAATTGAAATCAGGATCTCGAGGAGATATCTGCCCCCCTCTTCATTGCATCATTGTTACAATAGCCAAGACACGGAAGCAACCTAAATGTGCATTGACTGATGAATGGATAAAGAAAATATGATATATACATGCAACGGACTATTATTCCGCCTTAAAAAAAGGGAATCCTGTCATGTCACAACATGGATAAACCTGGAGGATGTGACGCTCAGTGAAATGTCAGAAGGACAGATTCTACATAATGCCGCTTATATGAGGAATCTAAAATAGTCAAACTCGTAGAAGAGAGTAGAGCGGTGGCTGCCAGCGGCTGGGGAGAGGGAAATGGACAGGTGATGGTCAAAGGGTACAAAGTTTCAGTCATGCAACATGAGTAAGTTCTAGAGATTTGCACGGCATAGTCCACAGAGATAATAATGCCTTATTAAATGCTTGGAACTTGGCTAAGAGGATAGATCTTCTGTTAAGTGTTCTTATCACACAAAAAAACAGTAAACAAAGGGGGTGGAGGAAACTTCTGGAGGTGATGGATGTGTTTATGGCATTGATTGTGGTGATGGTTTCACAGACATATACTTATCTCCGAAGTCGTCTAAATACATACGGCTTTTTCTGTGTCAATTATACCTCAATACAGTAATTTAAAAATAAATAAATTAAAAATGGGGGGATGGAGAGGAACCTGATTTGCTCTAGGGAGCTGAAGGCCTCGTGGACAAGGCCCCTGGGATGTTGATAATCCACATTAAGTGAGCAGAGCTGGCATAAATAGAATGATATAAACTGCATCATGTTGACTATATAAAAATAATAATAAAAAAACAAAGCCTGGAGATAAACATGCAAAAATATTACAGTATCTCCAGGTGGTGGATTACAGATTTTTTTTTTTTTTTTGATGTATGGATTGTATTTGTTTCTTTTTTCTGGAATTTTTGAATTTTATTTATTTTTTTATACAGCAGGTTCTTATTAGTTATCTATTTTATACATATTAGTGTGTACATGTCAATCCCAATCTCCTAATTCATCCCACCACCGCCCCCGCACCACTTTCCCCCCTTAGTGTCCATACGTTTGTTCTCTACACCTGTGTCTCTATTTCTGCCCTGCAAAGCGGTTCATCTGTACCATTTTTCTAGGTTCCACATATACGCGTTAATATACGATATTTGTTTTTCTCTTTCTGACTTACTTCACTCTGTATGACAGTCTCTAGATCCATCCACGTCTCTACAAATGACCCAATTTCGTTCCTTTTTATGGCTGAGTAATATTCCATTGTATATATGTACCACATCTTCTTTATCCATTCGTCTGTCGATGGGCATTTAGGTTGCTCCTGGCTATTGTAAACAATGCTGCAGTGAACATTGGGGTGCGTGTGTCTTTTTGAATTATGGTTTTCTCTGGGTATATGCCCAGCAGTGGGATTTCTGGGTCATATGGTAATTCTATTTTTAGATTTTTTTTTTTTTTTTTGCGGTATGCGGGCCTCTCACTGTTGTGGCCTCTCCCGTTGCGGAGCACAGGCTCTGGACGCACAGGCTCAGCGGCCATGGCTCACGGGCCCAGCTGCTCCACGGCATGTGGGATCTTCTCAGACCGGGACACAAACCCGTGTCCCCTGCATTGGCAGGCGGACTCTCAACCAATGCGCCACCAGGGAAGCCCTAACATTTTTTTTTTTCTCTTTTTCTTGATGAGTCTGGCTAAAGGTTTATCAATTTTGTTTATCTTCTCAAAGAACCAGCTTTTAGTTTTATTGATCTTTGCTATTGTTTTCTTTGTTTCTATTTCATTTATTTCTGCTCTGATCTTTATGATTTCTTTCCTTCTGCTAACTCTGGGGTTTTTCTTTGTTCTTCCTTCTCTAGTTCCTTTAGGTGTAAGGGTAGATTGTTTATTTGAGATTTTTCTTGTTTCTTGAGGTAGGCTTGTATTGCTATAAACTCCCCTCTTAGAACTGCTTTTGCTGCATCCCATAGGTTTTGGATTGTCGTGGTTTCACTGTAATTTGTTTCTAGGTATATTTTGATTTCCTCTTTGATTTCTTCAGTGATCTCTTGGTTATTTAGTAATGTGTTGTTTAATCTCCGTGTGTTTGTGTGTTTTACGTTTCTTTCCCCCCTGTAATTGATTTCTAATCTTATAGAGTTGTGGTCGGGAAAGATGCTTGATATGATTTCAGTTTTCTTCAATTTACCGAGGCTTGATTTGTGACCCAAGATGTGATCTATCCTGGAGAATGTTCTCTGTGCACTTGAGAAGAAAGTGTAATCTGCTGTTTTTGGATGGAATGTCCTATAAATATCAATTAAATCTATCCGGTCTATTGTGTCATTTAAAGCTTGTGTTTCCTTATTAATTTTCTGTTTGGATGATCTGTCCATTGGTGTAAGTGAGGTGTTAAAGTCCCCCACTATTATTGTGTTACTGTCGATTTCCTCTTTTATAGCTGTTAGCAGTTGCCTTATGTATTGAGGTGCTCCTATATTGGGTGCATATATATTTATAATTGTTATGTCTTCTTCTTGGATTGATCCCTTGATCATTATGTAGTGTCCTTCCTTGTCTCTTGTAACATTCTTTATTTTAAAGTCTATTTCATCTGATATGAGTATTGCTACTCCAGCTTTGTTTTGATTTCTATTTGCATGGAATATCTTTTTCCATCCCCTCACTTTCAGTCTGTATGTGTCCCTAGGTCTGAAGTGGGTCTCTTGTAGACAGCATATATATGGGTCTTGTTTTTGTATCCATTCAGCGAGCCTGTGTCTTTTGGTTGGAGCATTTAATCCATTCACGTTTAAGGTAATTATCGATATGTATGTTCCTGTTACCATTTTCTTAATTGTTATGGGTTTGTTTTTGTAGGTCCTTTTCTTCTCTTGTGTTTCCCACTTAGAGAAGTTCCTTTAGCATTTGTTGTAGAGGTGGTTTGGTGGTCCTGAATTCTCTCAGCTTTTGCTTGTTTGTAAAGCTTTTAATTTCTCCATCGAATCTGAATGAGATCCTTGTGGGGTAGAGTAATCTTGGTTGTAGGTTCTTCCCTTTCATCACTTTAAATATATCATGCCACTCCCTCTGGCTTGTAGAGTTTCTGCTGAGAAATCAGCTGTTAACCTTATGGGAGTTCCCTTGTATGTTATTTGTCGTTTTTCCCGTGTTGCCTTCAGGAATTTTTCTTTGTCTTTAATTTTTGTCAATTTGATTACTGTGTGCCTCGGTGTGTTTCAGTACCTCCAGGTGGTGGATTACAGATGATTTTTACTTGTTTATCTTAAACGTTTCTGTATTTCTTCCACACAAGAAAAACAATAGAGGTGATTTCAGAATCTGAATTTGTATCAGTCACAGTGATTAGTTGTAGACGACAGAATCCACTCTTTCTGATTTGAGCAGGAGAGGACTTAACCCTGGGTGTTAGGACTGAGATTCCAGGACTACCAGGGGACCAAGGTTGGATGCCCCATAGCCAGGGACAACACAGCCTGGACAATCGCCTACCCCCACCTGACCCTGTTGCCATGGAAACCCCACTGTCTGTAATGCTCAGGCCCAAACCCCTCTGTTCCTTGCCAGCCAGGAGCCCCATCCCTCCACCGCCCTGTGTTGTTTGCTTCCACCTTTTAAATCTTACATAGACATCTGTCCAGAGGAACTCAGGTCACCTGCCGAACTCTAGATGCAGGGGTGTCTGAGAAATGTAGATTTCAGTTTTCCAGAGGCTAACTTATGCAAGCCATGGAAGGAGGGGTTGGCACACATGTTGAATGAGTCAGTCTGCAGGGTCCACCACAGAAGTGAAACAAGAGGATGAAATGATCACTTGTACCCTTGACATTGTGAAGTCCACATGGCGGCTCAGTTATCCATGGTGTTATCATAAGGACGGCAGGGGGCTCTCTCTTAGGCCAGGGAGCACTGGCTGCAGAGCCCCTCACCCCAGCCTCTCACTTCCAACCGCCAGCACCTCTGTGCCTGGGGTCTTCTCTTGAGGCTGGAGACCCCTTGGCCTCCTGTGTGGCAGGCTGGAGTGTGGAGACTTACTGTCCCCTAGGAGCAGACTCAGCTAGGACTGCAGCAACTTGCCCCTTGGGTGGGAACTCTGCACTGGCCCCCAGGGCTCCCTGGTGGACCAATTCTTGTTGCCTGCAGTGGGGGCTCCCACAGTGGGGGGCAGCTTGATAACAGCCGTAATTAGGCAACTTCTCTTTGTCTTCTCACTTCCCTTGCCTTCACCTCCCAAGTAAACTCCTTGTGCCAGAATCCTTATCTCCAGGTGTGTCTAGAGCATCCCAAACTAAGGCATCTCTGACCTGAGCATCACACATGTAAAGCCTCATCCTGGCCCTGGATGATCCACTGGGGACAGTCCCCTGAGGTTGGGTTAAGAGGTATGAGACTGCTTCTGTGACCTCACCTCCATTCCTGCCAGTTTAGGAAGTCATCCTGATCCTGGTTCGCATTCATGGGCAGGAAACCAGAGGGCTCTGGGAGGCTCCCGCTGCCTGCTGCCCAGTCCCCGCTAGTGCCACGTCTGTGCGCACACAGGCCTCATCTGCCCAGCCCCCCTGCGTTGTTCGTTGCTCTTTCTGTCCTAGGACTGACAGCGATATGCCCTGGAGTTCCAAGGGTCCTCTGAATGTGCTGTCCTTGGTGTAAATGTGACTCTGCTGTGTGTGGCTTTTAGTGTGTGAGGTTTGGGCCAACTCCATCATGGGTTCACACAGCAGCCTTTGCCGTGGAGCCTGCTGGGTGCCAGGCCCTTGCTGGGCTCCGGGCATGGGATGCATCGTCTCCTGTGGAAGCCACCCTTCCCTCTGCATGAGACAGGGGGCTTCAGGCAGCTTTACTGACCTGCTCCTCTGATCGGGCATCAGCCTACCTCACCGGTCCGTGCCGGCTTTTGCCAGGGCTTCCTGAGAACGGCTTTGGAGACTCTCCAGCTGACAGAGGGCTGCTTTGACCTTGTCTCGGCCCCTGGGGGAGAGGGCACAAGGTCTGTTCCTGTCTTCACCACCTGCCAGTGTGGAGGCAGTGTGGCCGTGATGGTGGGCGCTGATGCCCGCCTGGAGGGAGTCCAGGGTCCTTCTGGACAGGGGTTTACACTCAGGCAGCTGGGAACTACCTGCTGTCTCATTGCCGCTGGTGAGAGCAAGGGGCGGGCTGGGTGCTGCCAGGGGAGCCCAGGCTCATCCGCCTGTGACAGTGGGCCTGGGTGCTTGAGTGGCAAACTGGGGGCTCTGTCCCCCTGTGTGCGGCTCCCACTGCTCTTATCTCTCAGGAAATTCCAAGGGTTTTGGAAGCTTTGAGCAGGAAACTGTGGATGAAGACCAGTTGCATGTGAGAAATATATTTTTGTAATAGGGGCTTGGGCAGGCGCGTGACCCCATAGGGCTCGGTCGTTACTGAGCAACCAAAACCGTTACTGCGAGAGCCTGAGAGCGGGAAGGTTATCGCGAGAGCCTGAGAGCGGGAAGGTTACCGCGAGAGCCTGAGAGCGGGAAGGTTACCGCGAGAGCCTGAGAGCGGGAAGGTTACCGCGAGACCCTTAGCTCCGCCGTTAGAAGCCACACTCCACCACCTGCGGTCCTCGCGGTGGAGAGCGCAGTGAGGGGTGGATCACAGCCTTCTCCCCGGGGCTCTCCAGGCCCTCCCGCCTCGGGCCGACGGGGGAGCTGGGCGTCCCGGGGGACAGGCTGCGTCTCCCCGGGCCCTCGCCACGGCTGCCCACTGGCCGGGCCCAGGCCTTGAGGTGGCGGTGAACCTCTCCCCATCCCCGCCTGCGGGACCCAGTGGCGGCAGCAGTCTGCATGGGTTGCGGTCCGTGGGACCTGGCACACGCTCCCCCCGCCTCCCGTTTGCGTGGCCTGAGGAGCCTGAAGGCCGGCTGGGTCCTGGGCTCCCGGCATCCTTGGCGATGACAGCTGGGCAGGGTCTGGAGACCTGGCCCTGAGGGCGCTGCCAGCTGAGATCTGCCTCTTAAGCCGGGCCTGGGCACTGGCGGGAGGACCCAGACAGATGCTCCCAGGCACGGTACCTAGCCCCCGCAGGGACCCCCTCCTCTTAGCCAGGCCTGGACCTTGGAGGGCGAAAGTCGAGCCTGGGGACCTTGCCCTTTCTTGTCAGAACATTTGTTTTGGTGGAGGGTTACAGGAACGTCGTTCCCTGCCCAGGTCCTGACCTCAAGAACAAAGGATCTGACACCGAGAAGTTCTCAACAATTAGCCACGCCCCTCGCTCACCTTTGGGGTTTTTAAGGCATGAGCCACCTGTCTCCTTGCACAGCCCTGCAATAAACCTTTCTCTGCTCCACACGCCGACATTTTCCTATTGTTTGGATTCACTGTGGGTCGGGCACATGGACTTGCATTTGGTAACACTTTGGTCATCTGAAAGACCAAATATGTAAATACACGTTTCTTATAAATGACAGTATCCCTGGGTAACCAGTCCCTGATCAGGAGTCACACACCTGCAAACCCGTGTCCCCTTCCGTCTCCAGCCCTGTCACCTCTGCCCAGACTTTGAACACGGCAGAATGTGGTTTGCTGACCACTGAGGTTGCGTCGGGAGCTCAGCCTGGCAGGAAGAGGGTGGAGTTCGCATATCTGGGTTCAAAATGCACCTGGGCACTGGCCGGTCCTGTGACTGTGGCACTTAGCCTCCGGGACCCTCAGTCCCTCATGTGCTCAGCGGAGACCGTGCTGGACCTGCCAGGTTGCTGTGGAAATCACAGATTACATGCATCAGGGCCCAGCCCAGGGCTTGGCACACAGTGAGGACCGAATAAGGAGCGTGTCTCATCGTCGTCATCATTGGTGGCACCCGAGGCTTGACGGGATGTGGCCTGTGGCTGTGACACAGACACCTGAGCGTGACGATGAGACACGCTCCATGGCCTGTGGCGTTGTGTGGCTACAGCGAGAGCCGTGGACATGGCATTCTGGGCAGCCACCAGCTGCCGGCATCCCGGAGACACGGTCCTGCACCGGCCTGTCAGTCAGCTTGAAAGGCAACCGGGATGACATCTTCTCCGACGCAGCAGACAGGGGGAAGGGGCACAGGGTGGTCTCCTGAGGTCAGCCAGCCTGGCTCAGTGGGAGAAGCCACCCCCTGGCTTCCGTGCTGAGGGGGCCATGCAGCCAGTCTTCAAGATGACTGGAAAGGCAACTTGCTGAAAGAAAAGTCATCTGACTTTGGATTACGTGTGTTTTTATTTCTCAGGCTCTCTGGCAATGAAATCCAGTTTGGGATGTTCAGGGATTAGAGTCCCAAATGTGCTTACTCGCAGCCCTTAGCTTGTTCAGGCCCAGGAAGCCCGCCAGCCTCTTTTGCCCTGAGCTGTTTAATCCCAAAGTCCCTTTCCCTCGGTTTATAGAGCAGAAGTCGTCGCTGTTGATGGATTCCGCGTGTTTCTCGGTCTATGTGAAAGTTCAGTGATACGATCTTATTGTCTGGTTTCTTGACATTGAGCCTTGTCTCCTTTGTAAAGCAGTGTAATTGATTTCTGGGCACTTGAAAATAGAGCTGGGAGTGGGGAGACACGCTGCAAATACAAGCAGGGGCAGCAGCAAGGCCAGCGCAGCGCCCACGCGCATTCGTTCATTCACTGGTCTGGGTGCTGCCTTGCAGAGCCTGGACACAGAGTTCTGGAACCGTTGCTCCCCAACTCCTGTAAAAACAATTACCTTCGAAGTGATGGCCATGAGGGGGGTGGGAGAGGAGCCCTAAAGCTCCTAGAGGTGGCCCTGGGGCTGGGTAGGAGGCAGCTTGCTGAGGCTGGAGAAGGGATCCTGGGCAGCGGGGCTCAGGGGCCCCACGTCTAACATCCTCGCGTGGGTCCCCGGCAGCGGAGGGTCTGCATTCTAAGCGTGTGTTCTCTCTCGTTGCAGGTCGGAAGGAGAAAACTCCCGCAGCGTCAGGTATGTCAGGTGTGTCATCAGCCTCCATCTGTGCCTCTGTCCTGGGAGTGGGTGGCGTTGGTGAAACCACGTACTTCGCTTTCTCTCTGACGGGGTCTGGCCAGATCAGAGCCGTGCCCGCCACCTGCGCACCTTGGCCGTGCTGTGCTGGCTTGGGGTCCTGGAGCTAGAGCGCCAGTTTACTGCATCGGCTTTCCTGGTCCTTGAGTGACCTTCACGGAGGTCACCCCACCTGGTGGTGGTTCCTTCCCATCGGGGCTGATGGTGACCGGGTTTGCCTGGGCTGTGACCCACGTAGGACCAGAATCGTCTCAGCTCAGACAGCCCCTGAGGCCAGGCTGGGCAGGTGGGGCAAGTCTTTGGGGAGTTTGGTGGAGGCACGGGCTCTCAGCCTGGACTGCAGTGTCTCTCCAGGGTGCATGGAGCAGACTGATGGTACTTTCTCGGGGCCTGCGGTGGAGACCCCTCTGCCTCCCCACCCCTACCAGCTGCGGGCTCTGAGTGGACCACGTGGAGGGTGTCAGCACCTCAGCCCAGGGGCTGGCGCAGCAGGTCTCAAGGCTTGAGCTGGAGCCAAGAAAGCCATGGGGGATGGGAGACAATGGGTGGTAGAGAGAGTGGGGGCAGGAAGGAGAGACAAGGAGGCAGTTAAAGAGCCACAGGGGCCCCGGGGCCCACTGGCTGCAGACCGGATGGTAGGTACCTTCCCGTGGCACCCTGGGGAGAGGAGATGCTCATCCAGGTCTGGCGCCGGGAGTGTCAGGCAGGGTGGGGTCTTCTGGGCAGCCTGCGGAGCCCGAGGCAGAGGTGAAGGTGGCTGCATCGCGGGGAGGCTCCCTGGAGTCAATACCCGAGGCACTCGGCTGTGGCTTAGCCCAGGAGACACGGGCGGGGCCAGTAGAGGGCCTGGGGCTGGTGGCCCCAAGTCATGCAGGGTCCCAGCCGGAAGCAGAGGCACACACACTCAAGGGGACCGAACAGAGTGTCACAAGGATGAGGGCCTGAAGGGGCTGGGGGAGACGCTCTGAGGGACAGAGGGTGTCCAGGAGATGCAGGAGGAGGCCCGGCCGGGCATTCAGGGACATCCCAGTGATGCAGCTGGGAGAGAAGAGTGTGCTCTCAGCTGCCGGCGGGGAAGAGGCCCAGGGCTGCTGTCCGTGACCAGAGCCAGGTGCAGGAGAGCGTGGGCCTCACGTTACATCCTGGGGCAAGGGCGGGAGACACGGGCAGCCACAGAATGTTCTCTCAGGAGGTGGGGGGCAGGGCAGGCAGGGACAGGGTGGCCCCGAGCCTCCCCTGAGTCCCTGTGCTGTTGTTGGGCTGTGAACTGTACCCGTGTATGACCTCTTATTAAAAATCAAGAGCCGTCCGAGCTGAGCGTGGGTTGCTGAGCAGTGAGCGTCCCGGCACTGGGGGTGTGCAATGACACTGGAAGGGGATTAGCTCGCGGATGGGGGGGTGAGGTCCCGTCCCCCGCCCCCCGCCCCGTTGAGATCTGAGAACCCCCCTCTCTGGCTGACACACTCACCCAGAAGGTGCTGCGGCTGAGATGGGGCCCTGCAATGAGATCTCCTGAGACTTGTGGGTCCAGCCGGGCTCCCCGTGAACAGCGGTGGGAGGTGTGTGTAGGATGAGTGAACCTCGAGGCGGCCAGCGAATGGCCCTGAAGAGCTTGGGCGCCCAGCCAGTCCCCCACCTCCAGCCTCAGCATCTCGTGGTGGTGATGGAGGGGTGTCGGGAAGGTGGTTCTTTGAAGTCACTGACGCTGGAGCCGGGCCCAGGGAGGAGGGTTCTCCCCTCGGGGGAGGGGGGAGGACGTGTGCAGGGACCCGGAGCTGCATCTCTTGGCTGCCTGGCGGGAACAGGAACGGCCTCGGGACGCGGGTGGCGGAGTGCAGCGTGAACATACGCTCCCAGCTCCAGCCAGAAGGTTCTCGGCAGGACGCTGGGCGCTCAGGCGCCAGGCAAGGAAGAAAACTGATGGGGGCGCGGGCAGAGAAGCCTGCGTTTCAGCTCTTCTAGGGCTGAGGACCTCACCCCGATGGCTCCAGCCCGCTTGGCTGTGTGCACTCCTGGGTCGTGGGTGGAAACTGTCAGGACTTGAAGGTGCCGTGTTCAGGTCTGGACTGCGTCTCCATCCTGCGTTTCAGCTCCGGGGCCGTGGACGCCGGCATCAGGCCTTGGCCACATGTCACACCCTTTGCTCGCCGGTGTGGGCACAGCACACACGCACGCACGCACACACAGCCCTCCCTTTGCTCAGGACCAGGAGCTGCCAGGCTGCTCAGATATGACCCCTGATGGGTCCCAGTCCTCTCCCCATGCTCAGGTCACTGCCTCCCAGCACAGCTGCAAAATTGGGTTTCCAGGGAAGAGTGTCGTGGGGTCTCTTCTGTCAGTGAGCCCAGACCCCGCCGGGTGGCCTCTCCGTAGCCCCTCGGCCCTCAGGGCCGCCAGAGGGAGTGCTCTGAAGCAGGGACCCTCTGCTTCTCCTCCACAATATCCGTTGCCCCTCGGCCGGCACCTCCCACCTGTGCAGTCTGGTTTTCCACTAAGTCCCCCTCGACCTCCTGCTTGCTCCCACCCGGCGGTGCTCCTCGCCTTCTAAATGCGTCCAGTGACTCCCTGCCTGCCTTCTGGCTTGTGCGTGTGACTCGTGCCGTTTCCTCTGCCCCCTCCACGGGGCAAACCTGCGCCTTTCTCCCCCTGAAACTTTGAGGGAGGCAGCAGCTTGGGGGGATTGAGGGGGGCATGGATGAAGTGCTGTCCTCCCCTCCACCCCTTGATGCTGAAAACTTGGCCTCTGTGCACCGGTGCCGAATCGAATCTCAGAGACAGTTTGGGGTGAAGTCGAAAAGAAGAGCTTTATTGCTTTGCCAGGCAAAGGGGGACACAGCAGACTCCTGCCCTTGAAAACTGTGTTGTCTCCTCCCAGGAGGATTTGGTGAGGAGGTTTATAGCAATGGTTCAAAGGTGGGGTCGCTGATAAGGATTACAGTGTGTGCGGGACCTGTAGTCCTTTAATCTGGTCTCCGTGGTCTCTTGATGAGCTTCTCTGGTTCCTTTAATCTGACCTCAGGTGGTCTTCTCTGGAATGAAGAATGCTGACGTCTTCCATCTGTAGGGGTTTTAGTTCTGTAAAGAGCTCAAAGATGTTGTTGTGTGTATCTCTTGAGGGGGAACCAGGACCCCGCCCCAAGGCTGCACTGTTGTTTCTTGGCGTCTCTGCATCCCCTCGCTGCCCTGACTGGCAACTGTTTGAACTGCCCTTTGGAACTCAGGGAAGGTCGTAGAGGCTGAACAGAGAGGCTCCTTGCCCAGGAGGAGCCCCGCAGGGTCCTGCTCGG
This sequence comes from Neophocaena asiaeorientalis asiaeorientalis, assembly GCF_003031525.2. Taxonomy (NCBI): domain Eukaryota; kingdom Metazoa; phylum Chordata; class Mammalia; order Artiodactyla; family Phocoenidae; genus Neophocaena; species Neophocaena asiaeorientalis. Next base: position 981,079 of record NW_020175040.1, read on the forward strand.
TTTCATCCTTGCCTTCTGTGGCTGCTGTGCTTGCTTTCGATATCCAAGTTCATGCTGCTTTTGCGTCCTAGTGATGTGAGCCTGTCTTACTTCCCCAGGCAGAGTAATGGACCCCGGATGTGGCCCTGGGTCGTTTCCAGGTAGGCCAGCACCTGCCAGGCACACGGCAGGCAGCAAGGGCCTTAGTGGAATGAATTTACCTGGTATCACTAGGTATCCCTGGAGCCCCAGCGTGATATCTTGCATATAGAACATGGACAAGCTAATGTTTGTTTTATTGGATTCAGGACCCATAAATGTTTTCAGGCCATGAACTTGGAGGAAAAGAGAAAAGTGGACCATTCACCTTGGTCAGTGGAGAATCCTTCACATCCCTACGTCCACAACAAACCCTCACTAAAAATAGTGGGCAGAAGGGGCCACCTTTTTGGGGTTTTTTGTTGTTTTTGCGGTACGTGGGTCCCTCGCCGCTGTGGCCTCTCCCGCTTTGGAGCACAGGCTCCAGACTCACAGGCTCAGCGGCCATGGCTCACGGGCCCAGCCGCTCCGCGGCATGTGGGATCCTCCCGGACCGGGGCACGAACCCGTGTCCCCTGCATCGGCAGGCGGACTCTCAACCACTGCGCCACCAGGGAAGCCCAAGGGGCCACCTTTGACATCTGGGTTTCGTTAGGCTGGCAAAGTGAGGTATTGATGGACGCCCTGAGCTGATTGCTGAATGTTAAGGAACTGAACCCTGTTGCTCACACCCTCCCCAGGGCCCCTTCATGGGGAGGTTATTTCTCTTTGGACTCCAATGATCTGAGGCACTGTCTTTCTGCTTGGCTGTCTCAGCCTCCCCGAGCAGTAGGAAACTGCTTTTCCAGGAGAAGGCTGTTTGAGAATTCGCATACACTTCTTTCCCCCCGAGGCGAAACATTTGCAAGATCAGATGTATTCATTTTCCACAAATGAAATGACTCATTTTTGACCATTTTGCAAACGTAGGACTTTGCTCCTTGTGCCCGGGGAGCACGTGTCTGTCTGCTTTTCACTCCATTCCAGGGGAAGCTTACGAGGCCCAGACTTTGAATCTTTTAATGATTTATTTAGTGGGAAGGAGGAGAGGTTTGCAGAGTTTGGAGTTTGAAAAGAATGATGAGCTGCGTGGAGGCCCCAGAAGGAGTGCTGATACTGTATTTAAGATGAAAGGACTTTCTGCACGGTAAAGAGTTATTTTTTCTCTCCCTGGCTCTCATCAACCCCTTGAAATGAACTCATATTCACCGGTAGGAGTTAAGTATCATTTAACGAGTGTTCACCGTGGGTCGGGACCTCGTCGGTGCCAGCCCCACCCCTGCCTGTGAATTATTAGCCTTATTTTTTCAGCTCTGGGAAATTGAGGCTGAGAGATACTAACCAGCTTCCCTGGGAGCCAGGACATGGAATGCCAAACCTTTCCAAGTCAGAATTCCTGGTGTCCTTGTTGAAAATGCAGATCTCCAGGCCCGTCCTTACCGTGTTTGAACGCAGCTGGGAATGTTTGCTGTGCCGGGTGAACCGAGCTGACCGCTCGCCTCCAGGATGGACTGGGAGCTGGTTCCAAATCAGAGAGAAGGGCTGGGGGCCTTGTCCGGCAGGATGTCCGGTGTCCAGAGAGCCTGGACGAGAGGCGGAGCAGGTGGCCTAGGACGTGAGCAAAATCTTTCTTAGCACCACGGAATGGAAGGAGCAGAGGCACTGGATTTAGACAACTCTGAATCCAAATCCTTTCTCCTCATCTTTCCGTCGTGTCGCCAGGGATCAGACGCTGAACTCTCCAGGCCTCAAATTTCAGTCATTCAGCAGTCTTTATTAAACATATACTGGGGGCTTCCCTGCCCCCACACAGCTTGTGGGATCTTAGTTCCCCGATCAGAGATTGAACCCGAGCCTCGTGAGTGTGGAGTCCTAACCACTGGACCGCCAGGGAATTCCCTCTGGCTTGATGTTTTAGAAAAATCCTCTGGTGACCGTCTAGGAGATGGGCCAGAGATATTTGGGGGGTATCACGGCAATGCCAGCCTCATAGAGTGAGTTGGAAATGCTCTCTCTCCTGAATTTTTTTAGATGAGTTTGAGAAGGCTTGGAGTAAGTTCTTCATAATATATTTGGTAGAATTCACCAGTGAAGCCATCAGTCAGGTCCACAGCTTTTTTTTGTCCAGAGTTTTTGATTGCTGATCTAGTCACCTTACTACTTGTGAGTCTATTCAGATTTTCTATTTCTTTGTGACTCGGTCTAGGCAGGTTTTGTATTTCTAGGAATTTGTTGTTTTATCCAGGTTATCCAATTCGTTAGGGCACAGTTGCTCATAATCCTTTTTATTTCTCCACGGTCAGTGATAATGTCTCCGCGTTCACTTCTATTTTAATAATGTGTGTCCCTTTTTTTCTTAGTCAGTCTAGCTAACAGTCTGCCAACTTTGCTAATCTTTCCAAAGCACCTACTTTGGGTTTTGTTTATTTTCTCTATTGCTTTCCTATTCTCTATTTTATCTCTGCTCTGATCTTTATTGTCAGCTTCCTTCTGCTAGCTTTGGGTTTAATTTGTTCTTCTTTTTTTAGTTCCCCAAGTTGTATAAAGTTAGGTTATTGATTTCTGATCTTGTTTTTTAGTGTAAACATTTATAACTATAAATTACCCTCTTAGCACTGCTAAGTTTGGTATGTCCTGTTTCATTTGCCCTCATCTCTAAGTATTTTCTCATTTCCCTTGTGATTTATTCTTTGGTACAAGGTTCTTTTGAGTGTGTTGTATAATTTCCACAAATTTGTGAATTTCCCACTTTTCCTCTGCTACTGATTTCTAACTTCATCCCACTGTGGTTGGAGAAGATACCTTGTATGATATCTATCTTTGAAAATCTACTAAGACATAAATTGTACTCTAACACGTGGTCTGTCCTGGAGAAGGCCCCATGTGTACTTGTGTGCTGTGTTGGTGGGTAGGGTCACGTGTGTCTTAGATCTGGTTGGTTCATTATGTTGTTCAAGTCCTCTACTTCCTCACTTATCCTCTGTGTGGTTGTTCCATCCATCCCTGAGAGCGGGGTATTGAAGGTTCCAACTCTTATGTAGAACCGACTATTTCTCCCTCAGTTATGCCCATTTTCGCTTCATATATCTTGATGATCCGTCATTAGGGGTGAAAAAATATATACACTACATTTGGTAGTGTATATATGTCCATGCCACTCTCTCACTTCGTCCCAGCTTACCCTTCCCCTTCCCCGTGTCCTCAAGTCCATTCTCTACGTCTGCGTCTTTATTCCTGTGCTGCCCCTAGGTTCTTCAGAACCTTTTTCTTTTTTTTTTTTCAGATTCCATATATATGTGTTAGCATACGGTATTTGTTTTTCTCTTTCTGACTTACTTCACTCTGTATGACAGACTCTATGTCCATCCACCTCACTACAAATAACTGAATTTCATTTCTTTTATGGCTGAGTAATATTCCATTGTATATATGTGCCACATCTTCTTTATCTGTTCATCTGTCGATGGACACTTAGGTTGCTTCCATGTCCTGGCTATTGTAAATAGTGCTGCAATGAACACTGTGGTACATGGCTCTTTTTTGAATTACGGTTTTTTCAGGGTATATGCAACTTTAGTTTGTTAATATGGTGTATCACACTAATTGATTTGTATATATTGAAGAATCCTTGCTTTTCTGGGATAAACCCCACTTGATCATGGTGTAGGATCCTACGTTTTTATCCTGTCTGCCAATCAGTCTTTTGTTTGGAGAATACAATCCATTTACATTTAAAGTAATTACTAATAAGGAAAGACTTATTTCTTTTATTTTGCTGTTTGTTTTCTATACACTTTATGGCTTTTTTGTCCCTCATTTCCTACATGGCCATCTTCTTTTGCTCTTAACGGATTTTTTGTAGTGAACGATTTTAATGTCCTTCTCATTTCCTTTTGTGTATATTCTGTGGTTCTTTTCTTTCTGGTTACCATGGGATTACGTTTAACATCCGAAAGTTATAACACTCTAATGCCAAGTTATACCAGCTTAACTTCAATAACATACAAAAATTCTGCTCCTATACAGCTCTGACCCCACCCCCTTTCAGTTACTGATGTCACAGAATTACATCTTCACGCATTTTGCATCCAAAAACAGACTTATAATTGGGTTTTTAATTACATTAATCTCTTAAATCAGGTAGAAAATAAAAAGTGGAGCTACAAACTGATGTTACAATAGTACCAGCTTTTCTAATCATCTGTGTATTTATTTTTTCACAAGGCTTTGAGTTACTGTCCAGCGTCCTTCATTTCAACCTGAAGGACGCACCTCGTTGCAGGCAGGTCTAGTGCTAAAGAACTCTCTCAGCTTTGGTTTATCTGGGAAGGTCTTAATTCCTCCCTGATTTTTGAAGGACAGTTTTGCCAGATATAGGATTCTTGGTTGACAGCTTTTTTTCCTTCAACACTTCGAATACATCAAGCCCACGCCATCCGGCCTCCAAGGTTTCTGATGAGAAATCTCCTGATCTTCCTGGAGAAAATCAGATGAAAGCTATTTTCCTCTCGGTTCTGTAGATGCTAACAATGTACCTTCACACCCAGGCCAGGTCTCTACTCGTCTTCCATGCAGTTTCTTCATATGCATTACTTCCTGGAGCCGACAGTTCTTAGAATTGATAGTAAATGAATTCCCATTTGAATTCTATTCTCATTGTTTCCTCTGTGTGGGTTAGTTGGATTGTGAGCTCCACAAGGGGAAGTTCTGGAATCACCCCTCAACATCCCAGGTTTTCAAACACTATGTATTCGACATAATAACAAAAATAATAAAGATACTTACCTTACCATGCCTTATGCAACAGAATATTTTCCTGTAGTGTCGTGATGTCAGTTGAGTTGTCGTATTATTCTGAGACCAGCGTTTAAGGAAACAGAATTTAATATTTCAAGTGTCTATGTTATGAGGTCTTTAGAAGCCAAAAAATCCCAGCGTGAGTTCACGGGCAGAGGAACCTCGCGTCCCCACGTGGCTGTACGGGGACCAAGTGGGCGGCCTGAGGAGCGCCAGGAGTCAGGGCAGAGGCCAGAGAGCCCGCCGGTCCCCCGGCCAGCCTGGAGGCGAGGACCACCACCTCCAGCCCAGCCCTGCGGCGGGGCCCGGGGCCTCCCCTCCCCCCACAGCACCAGCTGCCACACTGGAGCCTCAGAGAAAGCCGCACGCCCCCAGGGCGGGACCCTCCTGGGCACCCTGACGCTGGGACCCCCGCCTCGCCCTCTGGCAGCCAGAACCGGCAGCGGGTGGCTGGGAGATTCTCTAACTTTATCAGAAAGCATCTAAGTTTAAGGCTGCCGGGCAAGAAGCATCACAGCAAAGCGAGCCCAGTGTGACCCCTTTTGGACGGCGGAGGAAGGGCGGACCGCACTCCCTGCATTTAAATGCAGAGCAAGAGGACTCGGAGCCAGGAGCCTGGCGACAGGTGCGGGAGGTGGGCCGGGGCTGGACACACACTCCCTCCTGCGAGCGGGAGCAGGGCCGGATGTGCGCGCTGTGTGCACGGATGCCAGTGGACGAGGGGTTGTTCTCTGCCCGAGATTCAAGTCAGGAGGGTATCCAGCATCTCCTTGGTGAGCTTCGAGGACGAACTGGAGCTGACTGAGGCAGGTCTGCCCCTCGGCCCCCGCCTGGGTGTCACTGCAGAGGCTGGACAGTCTTTCCTGGGGCGCTCCCCTCCCCCGCTCCTCTCTGTCTTTTCTTCCGTGCTGGTGGCGAGGGGACGGTTCTTGTCAAGTACTGGGTTCTTCCTCCCCTTGAACTCGATGCTCCAGAAAGCTGCAACACAGACGCTCTGTTCTGCACCCTCCTGCCCAGAATCGGGGCTGCGTGTGCTGCAGTCTGAGAAGCAGGGAGTGACGTGGTGCTTGGAGTTCATCAGAACAACTAAATGCAATAATGACTTTAAAGAATTATCCCGGCAACTCCCAGCAGCCATACATGCGGTGCTGATGGGAAAAGGCTGGGAGCCGCACTCAGGGCAGAAATGCAGACACTGTGCATTGCCTTCCTGCACGAACACCACCGAACGTTTCCAGAAGGACTGCGGGAACTTTTGGTCCTGTGCCCTGTGTTCATTATGACCAAGAGGTTCATTATAGGGTAACAAAGCCCCGTGAAGCAGCCTGTGTGGGGAGTCGGAGAAGGGGGGGTGGGCGTGGCCCCCCGGAGAGGCTTGGGGTCGCTTTCCTGTGCAGCTGGCTTTTCTGACGGTCATGCAGGAGTCGGGCCTTTTCCCCTTTCCCCATCTGGGAGGGGCCCCGAGGCCTGGGTTTGAGCACAGGAAACGGAGAGCAGGCATCCGGGCGGCAGGAAGCCGGGGTGTCAGGCACACGCAGGACAGAAATGGGGAGCGAGGCTGGGAGGCAGGGGCTGGGCCGGCCCCGCTTGCTTCCAGGCCCACCCCCACTGGTGCACCGTGTTCGGTGGCCCCAAACTCACGCTCCCCAGCTCAGGGCCTGGAAGCCGGCGGCTCCGATGTCAGAGCTCTCAGCTCCCGAGACCGTCTCCTCCGCTTCTGTGAGCCTCGGGCCTGGGGTGGGCCATGGCTGTGCTTATTTCCCTCATCAGTCCAAGCTCAGTCCCACAGGGAGGGCTTTGGGTTTTTTTCTAACGAGCAGGGGACCCACAAGCAGGGAGTGACATGGCTGCCTTCCACTGGACAAGACGCGTCTGGCTGCAGGTGTCCAGGGGGCTCGGGATGGGGGCAGGGGCGAGAGCCTCCGTCAGTAAGGGAGCCCCGCCAGCGATTTGCCAGCAAAACTCATGAAAAGCACCCAGAATCTCATGATTTTTAGCTGGTTCCTGAATTATGAGTTGCTTAGTGCAATTTGATGGACAGTCTTTCAAACAGCATGACTTCAGGGTTGAGAGTGGTGGGGAGGTGGGAGGGCGCACTAGAAGGGGCGGGGCCGAGGGGTCCGGGTGGCTCCCAGTAGCCTTGTCCACTTCCCGGAGCACCGAACACTGACTTTCCGCTGGTCACGCGGCCGCCCGGGACTACAGAGGTCCCACCTCCTCTGTGGCGAGGCTGCTGTATGACCAAGCTCTCCCACGAGGACGGGTAGGGAAGCAACGTGCACAAGCTCTAGAGTATGTCCCAGGAGAGAGAAGCAGGCCCTTTCTGCTTCTCCCTCTGTCCTGACCCTGGAAACATAAGCTCTGAGGTTGGAGCTCCGTCCTGCCCGTGGGGACGAGGCAACTCCTCTGGGACGACAGGGCAGCAGGGACAGGGGCTTCCTGGACCAGTCCTGGACTGTCGGCCTCCAGACACAGCGTGACGGATGCCAGCTTCCGTTTGCCACTCTGCTGTGAGGCCCTGTGTTACAGCCGCTGGGCCTTTTCCTAAGTAGGACAGCAGTCCTGGAGGGGACATTTCTTGTGGTTCCCTTGGGTCCGGCTGCTCCCAGGACCGCAGCTGGCTGCCATTTCCAGCCCACCCTTCCATAGGTGACAGCCAAGCTCAGCTGCAGCCCACTCTCTTCTCTGGGCGCTTCTCTGGAAATCTAACGCAGGAAGACAGATGCTCCGGACCGAACAAGCCAGGAGCTGATGTCTTCCTGGGGCACCAGCCCCACTCAATCCCAGAGACGTAGGTTGTTTTGAAATATTCTGCACTGACTCTCTCCCTGCTAATATCTGCAGATTCTAATTAGATAACTCGGGGAACAGGCCGTCTCATGCGTGGTGTAACTTGATTATCCCTAGAAAGATGAGTTTGGAACTGACAGGTTCCCTGCTAGGCTGACAAGTATAAAAACGTAATTTGAAAAACCAACCAAATTTCATACACAGTGTGAAAGCAGAGACTAGGACTTGGTCAAGCCTTGGCCTGAGCTGTCCATTTGGGGAGATGGATATTTAGGGCCTCCTGGGTGGCTGGCTCTGTTTAATTTCTTATATGCCTTCTACTTCTGAAGCCTGCGATTTTATGGGGGAAAGGAACTCTAACATGAAAGTATTCAGCTGATTAAGGACATGTTAAAAAGGTATACAGTTCATTTGTTAACTTGTTTACTCTAAGTGTCTGCAAAGTATCTTCTCAGGCTGGTTTAAAACAGGATGTATTTATAGAAAATTTGCCGTCGGCACCTGCTGTGTGCTTGGTCCCAGGTTGGGGGCTCAGGGTGCTGTGAGGAGGAGGGAGCCTGGGTGTCTGTCCACAAGAGACCAACTAACGCCAGATGTGGAGGGCTTCGAGGAGAAGGGGCGATACCTCTGATGGGGGAGGGGAGCTGGGGTCTGGGGTGGCTTCGGAGCACCTCCACAGTGTGATCTGGTGGGGACGGGGAAGGGTGTGCGTGTGCTGGGTGGAACAGCATGCACAGTGGCTAAGAAGGTGTGGGGGGTTGGGGGATGCGACCCTGTAGCAGGCCTCCATCCCCCTTTCCTCTGTGATGATAGGGAAGATGATGAGAGCAGCTTAGTGAACCCTCCTGGGGCCCTGTTTCTAGTTCTTTATCACAGATGAGGCCACTGAGGCACAGAGAGGGCAGTGGCCGCCGAAGGTCACACAGCAGGGAACCAGCTTAATCCAGGCCACGCGGTCAGTGTCTTTTACGACCGACTCTCTGTAGGGGTGCAGGCCTGGAATGGATGATGAAAGCAGCCTGAGCCCCAGTGCCCCATCAGATGTTGAGTTGCCCTCAAGAAACACCCCTCAACACCTACTTGCACACCCCCAGGGACGGAGCTCATTGCTGTTCCTGGAAGCTGGCCAGGCCTCCCTGTGATTTGGCCTGGAGCAGCCACAGGCCCCTGGAGGCTCCCTGTCTCCAGCTGCGCAGCTCTGGTTCCCTGACTGTCCCTAGCAGAGAGCCTGATGGAGGTGACAGCCGTGCAGCCAGGAGTGCTGTGGAGATGAGGACACAGTGGGCACAGTGCAGGGACACACAAATGTTCAGGTCTTCACTCAACACACACTGATTCAGGCCTTGCCGTGTGGCCGGCCTGGACCTGGGCCTGGGTGTCCAGCAGTGAATACAGCACAGCTCCTTGAGCTGCCTGCCTCCTGGGAAAGCAGTGCTCAGAGAAACAGGCCCGCAGTGTGCCCCCACCCTGCTCCCCACGAATAATCACTCCGAGCTGAGCCTGCAGCCGTGGGTCCCAGTGGAGGGTGAAGGAGACAAGGGACACCCACCACGGGCACTGCCCACGAGCCCGGATGCTGGAGCTGGACGGCCTGGGCTCTGTGACCTGGGCTGTCACCTCACCTCTCTGTGCCTCAGTTTCCCACCTGCAGAAAGGGGTGATGACATTGGCACCTCCCCTAGATTTCCACGAGGATTAAGTGGGTTCCTGCTTCTAAGGCACGTAGGACGGTGTCTGGCAGTGGATCAGGCTGCCACTCACCTCACAACAGTCTGTCCCCATTTTAAAGATGAGAAAACCAAGGCTGAGAGGAGCTATGAGACCAGTTCGGGCTCACCCCCTCCTCATGCTGTGCTGATGTCCCATCTCTGTCCAGCTCTCCTGCGTTCACCTTGTCTCTCTGTCCCCTGTAACCACCCAGCAAAGCAGATGCTAAGAATCTCTGAGCAAATTAATGGATGAATGAAGACAAGCCCTGCTCCCCACCTTGGGCTCTCGGGGCCGTGGGCTGGACTGGGGCATCGGGCTCCCCCAGACCATCAAGGAGAGACAGCATGTCCATCACCTCACTCACGCCCAGCACGGAGAAGGTGTGGGGACCAAGGGCCAGAGGGTGCTGGAAGAACCCCCGGGTCGGGGGGGATGCCAGTGAGGTGGTGGGGAGACACAGAGAGGCCTCTGGAAGACGGTCTCCAGGCAACCGAGGTGCGGGAACAGTGATGCCCAGGGGAGCAGAGGACAGAGTCGAGCCTGGCACCGCTCCCTGCTGGACACTGAGTGGGGGTGAGAATTAGGACAGGCCTGGCCCCCACTAGGTCTCCTTCTCATCCAGCAGAGGAGAGAGGAAAAGGAAAGAAGACCAGTACAGATGACCCCAAGGTGCCCCCTGCGTGCTGGGCGCTGCTTCAAGGATTCTGTAGGTTCCTCAGAACCCTGTGAAGTGGCTGCTGGTTCCAGCACCACATAGACAGGAGAACTGAGGCACGGAGGACACAGTGGCGCCCCTAGGACAGAGTCAGGACTCAGCCCAGAGTGTGTGCGCTGGGCCCCTCACTGAGAGCAGCCTCTGGGCATCACGGACTCGGGAAGCGCCCCGGCCTCCCTGTCACAGCGGTGTCCTGGCCTGTTAGGCAGGGAGGCTCCCCGCGCCTATCCCCAGGCCGCTCTGAGGGACACTGATGTGTGGGATCATGGTGGCTCCGGGGAAAGGAGAGAGAGTGTGGCCTGGACGGCAGGTCTGCGTCAGACCCCAGCTCTGCCCCTGCCAGCTGTGGGACCTGGAAATGTTCCCCGACCTCTCCGTGCCCGGCTTTCCAACCCTGAGTCAGAGGACTGCTGTGCTTGGCACACAGTAGGCCCTCAACCAGAGAAAAAAGCCAGTCCTCCCCAAAGAACCTCTCCTATTACATGCCCAAAGCAAAGCACATGTGCCCCGCATCACAGAGCTGATCCTTGACAAGCAGGGCAAGTGCAGTCCAGCAGGTCCTCCCGCCCCTGCCTGAGGCCCTTCCCTCCTCAGTGACAGTGGCTCGGAGCCCATCACAGCATCCCAGGAAGTCTCAACTGAGCTTCTGTGACTTGAGGGAATTCCCTGTTCCCCACAACTTGGTTTCCAGGTCGTTCCAACAAGGAACGAGGGTACCTGCTCAGTGTTTTAGCGGCGAGGTCCTCCCTTTACAAATCGCCCAGCACTTCTGGGCCAGGAGATGTGAATTCCTGAGCACGTGACTGTCTGCCCAGTGACTTCAGGGGAATCATGCCCACCCACCACGCTCCTTGTAGCTGGCCTCCTAGAAAAGAGGGGTTAGTGATCCACGGCCATGTACGGTTTTATCAGAACACAGCCCCGCCCACTATTGGAAACACAAGGGTGAAAAACGGAACCTCCCCAGTGCCTGGACCCCGTCATCCAGAGAGCAGGGGTCAAGGTGCCTCCAGAACAGAAGAAAGTATTTAGAAATCACATATCTGATGAGGGGTTAATACCCAAAATATATAAAGAACGCGTACAACTCAACAGCAAAAGACCAAGCAACCCAGTTGAAAGATGGGCAGAGGATCTGAATAGACATCTTTCTAAAGAAGACATTCACGGGGCCAGCAGGTACGTGACAAGATGCTCAGCATTGCTAACCATCAGGGAAATGCAAATCAAAACCACAGTAAGATATTATATCACCTCACACCTGTCCGAATGGCTGTCATCAAAAGACAAAAAACAGCAAGTGTTGGCAAGGATGTGGAGAAAAGGGAACCTTCGTGCACTGTTGATAGGAATGGAACTTGGTGCAGCCGCTATGGAAAACAGTACGGAAAGTCCACAAAACAACTAAAAAGAACTAGCATATGGTCCAGCAATTCCACTTCCAGGTATTTATCTGAAGGAAAGGGGATCACCATGCCGAGAAGTATCTGCACCCTTGTGTTCATTACAGCGTTATTTACAAAAGCCAAGACATGGAAACGACCTCCGCGTCCACAGAGAAATGAATGGATGAAGAAAATGTGATGTGTGTGTGTGTGTGAGAGATGAAATCTAATTCGGCCGGAAAAAGAGGAGGAAACCCTGCCATTTGCGACAACATGGACCTTGAGGGCGTTATGCTAAGTGAAAAAAGTCAGACAGAGAAAAACAAATACCATACAATCTCGTATGTGGAATCTGGAATAAAACAAACCGGAACTCATCGACACAGAGAACAGATGGGTGGTTGCCAGACGTGGGGGGGCAGGGAAAGAGAAATGGATGAAAGGGTCAAAAGGTACAAACTCCCAGTTATACCATAAGTAAGTCCTGGGATGTCCTGTACAGCAGGGCGACGAACATTAACAACGGCGTGTTGTGTATTTGGAAGTTGCAAAGAGAGTAGATCTTAACAGTTCTTGTCACAAGGAAAAACACATTGTGACTCTGTGTGGTGCTGGATGTTACCTAGACCTACTGTGGTGAGCATTCCACAATATGGACAGATATCAAATCATGCTGTACACCTGAAACTAACACCATGATACATGACAATTATATCTCAATGTTTAAAAATGAGGGAGCAGGGGTGAGAGCGTGGACAAAAGCTGCGTTTGCCCTGCAGCAACAGAGGGCCGTAATTGGGACAGAGTCCGTAGGTCCTACAAAGCCTGAAATATTTACTGTTTGAGACTTCATGGGAGAAGTGTGTCGATCCTGAAAGACAGTGGTTGTACAGCAACGGCGAGCCTGGGTGCTCGCCCGGCCAGGCCAGCTCCTGTGCTCTACTGGTCGCCCCATTGAATCCCCCTTCCCACCCTAAGAGGGAGAGACTTCAATATTCTCATTTTACAGATGAAGAAACTGAGGCTCCTTTTGCTTTTAATAACTAACCAAGAGGTGGAGCCCCCAAGAACTCCAGTGTTCTGGTTTCAAAGCCACATAACCCCGATTTCTAGGAGGCGGGGGTCCAGGCACTGGCGACCCTCCCTCTTCCGCGCTTAGCCTCGTGTTCCAGGGCCGGCCATCCCAGAGGCTGCTGGATAAACACTTAATCCACTTACTCTGCCCCTGCTCAGCCCGTGGCTACTGCTGCCACTTCTGCCAGCTGAGGTTTTACAGGTGAATCATCACCGCCGCCCACCCTGCCCTCCTGTGGGGCAGCCCCTCCTCTCTCATTATTCTAAATCCTTAGCTCACAAATGTGCAGAACTGCATTAAAAGAGCCCTGCCAGCCTCTGTGGAGGTGTTGACAAGGGGAAGGGAGGGAGAGTTTGGGGTGGCCTCTTATACTGAAGGTGACACATGAAAGGGACAGTATTTACGTCCATAATTGGACTCAATTTGATGCTAAGAACTCAGTCCCAGAGAGGAATAAAAGCTGAGAGGCTGAAGCTTACGCAGTTGCTGACAAAGGGGCTTGACTGCTGGGTCGTAAATATGTAATTTAATTTAAAAAATGAGCCCCCTGGATGATGACAGTTTGCCCTTTAAGGCTGGAGATGGCCACCTGACCCCTGCACCCTCCTCAATTCCAGGATGAGATTGTCTGGGCATTGGGGGACCTTAACTGGGCACACCTGCCCACGTGTGCACCCACGGACTGTGGTCTCCATGGGTCAGGGCACTCCTCATGCCAGGCCCAGGAGGCCCACCCAGGTCATAAGGGAGGACTGACATGTCTGTGGGGTCCCACGTGTGCCCTCTGCAGGGCTGAGCGCTGTGTAGAGAAAAGACCTCCCCATCTAGCAAGCATCCTGGCGGGGGTGGGGAGGCTGTCCCGCTCTGAAGTCATAAAGGGGATGGTGGATTGGAATCCCACCCCCCCAGCTCACCAGTGAGCCCCTCACCCGCGTCCAGTCTCTGTTTTCTCCTCTGTAAACTGGAACCCAGTCACCCTTGCCCTCGGACATGGGGGCGCCCTGTGTAAATTATAACACAAAGTGCTGGCTTGTTTGGGTGCCCTGGGGTGTGCGGGCCCGGCTGGGCTGGGGGCAGGTGGGAGAGAAGAGGTGTGGGTGAAGCAGGTGTGATGGCAGCGCTGTCTAAGAATTGGGCTGAGTCTGTGCGTTCTAATATCCAGAAACAGGTAGCTGCCAGCAGCTCATTCATTACCCAAGGTCATGTTTACAGTCTCTTGTCAATTACAATCATCTGTTTGAACAGAGGCCTCTGGAGTCTATTAGCGACATTACTGCCTGTCACTGAATGGCTCTGCCCAGCTCCTAAGCACAGGGGCCTCCGTGCACCGTGATTTCCCATCTGCTCCTGCACTCGCTCTCTTACTCTTAGTAGCTCTATGTTGCCCAGGGCCTGCCTCTCTCCAGGCAGAAAACCTCCTGTGAGGCCCTGCCCACCTTCCCCACCTGTGCTGTGAACCACCGGTGATCCCGAGCCCCCAGTTTGTCCCTGGCACCTCTGAACCTCTGCGTGTGCAGCTTCTCCTGCTCTCCTGTTCCCTTGTCTTTGAACCCTCAGCTCCCTTGTGCATTTCTCCTTTATGGCAAGATGGTGTTGGTTGCTTACCCAGCAGCCTTTGCCCAGGCCACCCCGCCTTCTTCCCGTGGATGCTCAATTTGGAGGAATCACAGTTGGTCCAAGCCAGTCATGGCAGCTGCTTCCCCTCTACTCACTAGTGATTGGTCAGGACAAGGGCTCATGACCCAGTTCTGGCCGGTGACATACTAGAGGAAGTCTGTGGGGGCTTCTGTGAGAGATTTTCTTTCCTGAAAAGAAAGAGCTGCACAGGGAAGAGGGTACCCCCTTGCTTCTGGTTTGAGTGTTAACTATGCAGAGGTGATGGCTGGAGCAGAGGCAGCCACCCTGCATCCATGAGGAAGTGACACCAACATTCTGTTAATGGTGCAGTAGAGAGGTGGGTGGCATCTGATGACATTGTTGAGCCACCAGACTACCTCTGGACCTCCCATCTCTCACGTTGTCTTTTTTTTTTTTTAATTTACCATTTTAACCATTAAAAAAAATTTTTTTTTTTTTTTTTGGCTGCATTGGGTCTTCGTTGCTGCATGCGGGCTTTCTCTAGTTGCGGCGAGCGGGGGCTACTCTTCGTTGCTGTGTGGGGGCTTCTCGTTGCGGTGGCTTCTCTTGTGGAGCACAGGCTTTAGGCATGTGGGCTTCTAGTTATGGCTTGTGGGCGCAGTAGTTGTGGCGCACGGGCTTAGTTCTGCGGCACGTGGGATCTTCCTGGACCAGGGCTCGAACCCATGTCCCCTGCACTGGCGGGCGAATTCTTAACCACGGCACCACCAGGGAAGTCCCCTCTTACATTGTCTTTAAACATTAAATGTTAGATGCCTACATAGTTTAAGCCACTCTCAGTAGGGATTTCTGTCACTTCAGCCAAACGTGTAACTAACTGATACAGCCTTCAAGTCTCAGTTGAAAATTTTCTGTCCTTAACCAGTTCCCCAGAGGACTTGGGTCTCTGCCCTTGTCCCCTTCACCCGTGAAAGCAGCTCAGGTGCTATGGTGCCCTGTCTGCCTGTCTGGCTCGACCACATTTGGTCTGTGAACACCTTCGGAGCAGGCCTCTGCCTTCTCTTCTCTGTGCACCCTGAGCCTGCACACAGTGGACGTTTAGAACCTCAGGGACCTCGCCCCACCCCCACCATGGCCAGAAGCCCCCAGCCATCACAGTGCCTGCGTATTCATTTTGGCCCAAGCACCGCTTCCAGACCCTGGAAGGGGGCTTCTGAAGCCTCTACATCATGAAGAGCAAGGTCCCTTGTAAACAGAGTTTCGCAGCTATCAGATCTCACCTCACATGTGCATTCCAGGGCTGAGCTGTCAATTGTGTCAGCTTGGTCTCTTCCTGTGGCAGCCACGAAGGCTGCGATGCAGAGAAAGGAGCACGTGAGCTGAGTTTCAAGGGAGATGTGGAAAGGGCAGGACTGGATACATTTCATTCCAAACTGAGTGAGGTTCTCTGCATGTTCTGGAAAAGACCTCCGGTGAGCCAGTGGGGAATAGGGTCTCCCAAGGCCCAAAGGAAGGAGAGGTCCCCAGGTGTGGTAGTAGGAGGTGGGGGTCAGTAGGAGCTGCTTGACCTCCCCTGTAGCAGCTGCAGCCCCTGGATGGGGGACTGCCCCTGTGGTCACATGAGCATGACTCCAATTGTCACACAAAGCGAGAGAAAGGTGTGCTGGGTGTGGGGGGAGCTGGGAGGGTGTGTGAGGGGCTGGTGAAGGAAGGTCCCCCTCCTGTCTTTAGTGTGAATTGCTTTTGTGAGTCTCGGAGCTGCCGCGTGGCGGTCACCAAGTGTCAGGCCCCCACAGCAGCTGCCGTGGCGCTGGGTGCCTTAGCCCCATGCCATGGCCAAGCCATACCATGTGGTTTCCCCGAGTTCAAACCGCAGGATCTGGGGGTTCTGTCTGCGGCCACACTTCGTCACTACAGCCCAGTTACCTCCCTTCCCTGAGCTTCAGTCTTGTCCTCCAAAATGGGGACATCGGTTGCTACCTTAACTGGGTTAATTCCATGAGGATTAATTGGGGTAATGTATCTCAACAGATACTGCTTAGATCTACTTGGATCTCCAGTTAGAATGGAGTCTTGAAGTGTTATCTGGAAGTTCTTTCTTTCTTTCTTTTTTTTTTTTTTTTTGCGGTACGTGGGCCTCTCACTGCTGTGGCCTCTCCCGTTGCGGAGCACAGGATCCGGACACACAGGCTCAGCGGCCATGGCTCACGGGCCCAGCCACTCCGTGGCATGTGGGATCCTCCCGGACCGGGGCACGAACCCGTGTCCCCTGCATCGGCAGGCGGACTCTCAACCACTGCGCCACCAGGGAAGCCCTGGAAGTTCTTTCTTGAAGCTAGCCTAAATCCATGTTGTGGCAGTGCCGGGTGCTCCATTTAGCCAGCTGGAAGGAACGGTCAGAATTTTTTTTCACAGCCAGTGACGGAAAGCACAAAGTGGTTTAAACCAGCAAGCAAAGTGGGAGAGAACAATGTACGTAACTAAGAAGTCTAAAGGCAGACAGCTTCAGGCAAGGCTGTATCTGGGTGCTCAGTGAAGTCAGCAGGAATCATCTCTCCCGACCTCTCAGCTCTGCTTACTGGTGTCACCTTCACATGGGCTGCCCTTTTATGAAAGCAAGAGGGTGGCCAACAGTCACAGGCTGGTGTCCTGTCCCCTCGGCTCCCAACAGAAATAGAGCTTCTCTTACCCAGATTCCAGTGCCTGGCCTGACCCGTAGGGCCTGACTAGTCACATGCCTAGCCCTGAGCCAATCACAGTAGCCGAGGAGGATGGAATATGCTGATTGGCCATGGTCATGTGACCACCCTCTCCGAGGAAACTTGTGAGCCGCTCACCCTGTTTCGGCATAGGAGACGGTGTGAGGCCCCGGAGGGCAAGGGTGAGGGTCCAGCCGCTGTGTCCTCTGTGCTCAGTTTCCTGAGATGTGCCGGCTCACATCCTCTTCCTGCCCCCTGTTGTCCTTTGTTTACAAAAGAATTCATGGCAGCCTCTCTTCCCTTCCTACCCACACCAGAAAGGAGCAAGACCTGCTGTTTGAAGACAGGATTGGGGATCCCCTCCCAGCCTCAAGGCTTGCTTTTTGTGTCTCATTACTGTCATTTTTTCACCCAACAAATGTCCACTTGTTACAGAATGCAAGTCCATGTGCCCGATGCACAGTGAATCCAAACAATAGGAAAATGTCGGCGTGTGGAGCAGAGAAAGGTTTATTGCAGGGCTGTGCAAGGAGACAGGTGGCTCATGCCTTAAAAACCCCAAAGGTGAGCGAGGGGCGTGGCTAATTGTTGAGAACTTCTCGGTGTCAGATCCTTTGTTCTTGAGGTCAGGACCTGGGCAGGGAACGACGTTCCTGTAACCCTCCACCAAAACAAATGTTCTGACAAGAAAGGGCAAGGTCCCCAGGCTCGACTTTCGCCCTCCAAGGTCCAGGTCTGGCTAAGAGGAGGGGGTCCCTGCGGGGGCTGGGTACCGTGCCTGGGAGCATCCATCTGGGTCCTCCCGCCGGTGCCCAGGCCCGGCTTAAGAGGCAGATCTCAGCTGGCAGCGCCCTCAGGGCCAGGTCCCCAGACCCTAACCAGCTGTCATCGCCGAGGGTGCCGGGAGCCCAGGACCCAGCCGGCCCTCAGGCTCCTCAAGCCACGCAAACGGGAGGCGGGGGGAGCGTGTGCCAGGTCCCACGGACCGCAACCCATGCAGACTGCTGCCGCCACTGGGTCCCGCAGGCGGGGATGGGGAGAGGTTCACCGCCACCTCAAGGCCTGGGCCCGGCCAGTGGGCAGCCGTGGCGAGGGCCCGGGGAGACGCAGCCTGTCCCCCGGGACGCCCAGATCCCCCGCCAGCCCGAGGCGGGAGGGCCTGGAGAGCCCCGGGGAGAAGGCTGTGATCCGCCTGTTACTGCGCTCTCCGCCGCGAGGACCGCCGTCCGGGCCACCTCTAATCGCCGCGGCAGCCTTCTTGTGCTAAGGTTAACGATGTGCGCTCGCGGTCTCGCAGTAACGGTTGCCTGGTAACTGTAGCTCGGGCGTGCGTGTTAACAGCGCCGCCGCGCTTCTCTTACACACTGCGCACCTACTGTGGGCTGTTAGGAGTTTTCAGGACTGTCCGTTGTTCTGAGTAGTGGGCAGGAGCCTTCCAAGGGCAACGAGTTTTGTCTGAGGAAGCATCTGGAGGTGAGCTTCCAGTCCCACCCCCGCTAGCGGTGTGGTGGGGGAATCATAGAGAAAGAAGCAGTGTGCCCAGAGCGTCCAAGGCTTGAAAGAGGATGCGCCCGGGAGCAGTCGGGACCAGAAATGAACACCTGGCATCGGTGTTTCTGTGAAGCCAAGCGGTATTGTTTCGGCGCCTTCGCAGGTGAAAAGCAGAGTGTGGTGTTTGGAGTCTGGACGGTGATGATTATAGCAGGTTCCAGGCCCTTCCACACGTTGGGTGTCATGGCGCACTCTGGCCTGGGGGTCAGGTGGACCCTGTGTGGGCACGTGGCTGGCTTCGTTGGGGGTGAAGCAGCAGGAGACCACTTTGTCTGTTCATTGGAGATGTCTGGATGCCTTAAGTTCCTGTCCTCGTTTCCTAAGGACCTGCCACAGTTCTTTCTAGTAAATTAAGACTTCCTATGCCCACAGTCCCAGCAGCCATTTAATATTTGTATAAGATGAATAAAATGGCAGCAAGATGAATCACCCAAAACACCATGTCTCTGGATGTAATGTCTCGGATATGATTGTGTTATTACAATAGTCTTCAGGGCAGGGTGAGACCAGACGAGCCCGCTGCTCGGTGCCTAGTGACCCCGGTCACTCAGCGTCCCCTGTGCTGGGGAGGGACGCATGTCCACACAGGCCTGGGGCATCGGCCCTGATGGGATGTGGCAGGAAAGCTCCCAGCCCCCGAAAAGGTGGGAAAGTGGGCGTGATGCTGGAAAGTCACGCCCCTTCATGGCCCTTGATTTTCTGGTTGTTACGAAGGGAAGTGAAGCGTGTCCCCCACTGTCCACTTCCCTGGTGTGAGGTTCATGCAGTCAGTGGACCGGGCTTGGAAAAGCTCGCTTATTCTGAGGGATCGTTGTTGTCCTGGTGATATTATTAATTTCATGCCAGTTGTGAGGTGGACCCTGAGGGGGTCCCTGAACTGGGGGGATAGACACCCACAGAAACTGGACTCTGACCCGGCATACAAGTTCTCCATGAGAAAGCTGACCTGTGCATCCTGGACGTCGAGAGGAAGGAAGTTAACTCCTGCTGGGGAGGGAGCAGATGGGGGGCCGGGGGAGATGGGGGCTCCCCAGGCAGGGGGAGGACAGGAACAAAGGGACAAAGGCCTAGGGCCTGAGGAGGCAAAGGTGGAGAGAGGAACGCAGTCCCTCTGTCTGGGGGGATGGATAAGGCTCCGCAGGGATGTGCCCTGGAGACTAGAGGTGACGATGATCCTGCCTGGCCCTCTGTGCTAGCAGAGCTGGTTTCCAGTCCGGCGAAACTCACCATCATTGTGTAGACATGAGCCTGCCCACTGGGCAGTTGGCCACCTGGGGACCCAGGAGGATGGCAGGGGGGCAGCAAGGGACTCCAGAGAACGGAGGCCACAGGGTTAGGCACTGTAACAACTGAGGTTCCACTGATCAGGTCCAAAGCCAGTGGGCCGCTCCTCGAGAGGCACTGGCTTTCAGAGCAGCTACTGCCTACCAGCTGGGCTTCAAATCTTCCAGGCCAGAGCTGGCTGGACTCTCCAAGTCAGGCATCATTTAGTGTTCCGTCTTTGATCGACCGTCACTGACACCCTGCAGTGTGAAGCTGAGGAGGAGTCCAAAGCTGTATATGTGCTCAATGTGAAAGAGTGCTGCAATCCATTAGTAATGTCTGCAGTGGGTGAAGAAAGGGAGACCTGTGTTAATGCGTGCCAGCTACTTGTCATTCCTGGTGCAGCCTGTTATTTGGCTTATGGAGAAACAGGCCCAGGTTCTTCTACCTCCTGGTCTGGCCTCTGGGTACCCGCTGGGATGCAAAGAGAAAACAGTGAACTGTGTGACAGGGAATCAGTAATACTGGATCTGTCTGGATCCACACTGTGTTCCTCCTCTATTTTCTCCTTGCCTGTGTCTTTGTAATATTTAATGCATTTTGTCCATTATAAAGGATAGTAAAATAATGAACATCTGTGAATACACCACTCAACTCCAGAACTAGGACCTTCTTAATAATTTGAATCTTGACCCACCCTGGAGTCTCCACTATCCTGAATTTTGTGTTTGTCATTCTCTTGCTTATAGGTTTACTACATCTATCTAAACAATATATTGTTTTGTTTGTTCTTGGGCTTTATAAAAATGGTACACTATGTGTGGACTTCTAAGATTTGCAGTTTTCAATCAACATTTTGCCTTTCTTAAGCTTTCTTCATGCTGCTGTGTGTAGCTGTAGCTAGTTTACACTGGTGTGAAAATAAACTCTGTGACTATTCGACAATTTATTTCTGCATTCTCCTGTCAATGAGTCTTTGGATTTTTTCTGGGTTCATTTTCCTGTTATTGACAATGCTGCTAGGAGATCTTCTTGCTCGTGCCTTGTGTCATGCCCAGGAGGGGACTTGCAGGGTTATAAGGTGTGTGAATGGTCCATGTACAAGAAAATGCCAAAGTGATTTCCACAGTGGTTATACCAGTTTTCTCTCTCATCAGCAGTACCTAGATATTCCAGCAGGTCTTTTACCCTCTTGGGCCCTTGGTATTGTCAGATGCCTCACTTTTTGCCAGTCTAGTGGGCATACAGTGAAATATTGGGATGTTAATTGCATTTCCCCGTGCATTAGTAAAGCCAAGCGTATTTTCACGTTTTCATTTGTGTGCCTGTTTCCTTCTCTAAGAAATGCCTGCTCCAGGCTTTTGGCTCCTTGCTTTTCTTTTTCCTGTGGATTTCTGGGAGTTCTGTATATATTCTGGATGCTAATCCTTTGCTCGTTGTGCATATTCCAAATGTCTTCTTGCCATCTGTGGTTTGTCTTTTTCCTGTCTTCTGGTAAAAAGAAGTTCTTCATTTTATTGTAGTCAAATCTATCCATTTTTTTTATGCCTAGTGAGCTTTTTGTTCCTTGTTTAAGAAATTATTCCCAGTCCCAATTGTAGAAAGATAATCCCTCATAGAAAACTATTCTGAAAGTTGTAAAGTTTTCACTACCAGCTGCAGGTTTTTAACATGTCTGGACTTGGCTTGGGGGTGTGGTGTGAGGTGTGAGGTAGGGATCCAAGTTCACTTTCCCACATGGATATTCAGTTTTCCTGCACCATTGACTAAATGGGCCTCCTTTCTCCAGTCTCATATCAAGAAGCCTTTCTAAAATTCCTCAGTATTGAGGCTCTCAGACCTTTGATGATTTGTGAGCACCCAAAGCTTCTGCTTCTGTCTGTCTCTTCTCCCCGTCTCCCTCTTTTTACCGTTGCAATTTCTGGTGTGTGCGAGGACCCCAGAACGCCCAGTGTCATGATCCCTGGATGTTTTTGTGGAAACATGAGCGTGGAGGAAGGGCTGAGTCCATCATGACTGTATGACCATGTGGGGTGACCCAACGTGGAGGATGGCCGGAACTTCCCGAGGGCAGGGTCTGCGTTCCTCTGGAAGTCTGGCTGCGCACAGTAGGGCTGGTGGGCTGGGACCTGGGGCTGGCTGTGGAGGGGTCAGACCCCCAGCCTGCCTTGCCATTTCTCTCCTGTGGGCTCCCCTGAACCGCCGCGGAGACATTTCTGGTACATTTCCCCTAAGGCGCCTCTCAGAGAGGTGCTAGCTGCTTCTGCTTCTCATCCCCTGCAGCGTCCCTCCTCGTGTCCTTTTGACAATAAAGCATCTGTGCTTTAGTGAACTCCAGCTCCTGACCTGGTAGCGAGATGGAGAGCTCTGGGAGCAGCACCCCCCTCACCCTGGAACCTGGATCAGAGAGGCTGTCCTTGCCAGGAGGGCTCCAGCCCTGCTGTGCGGGGTTCGGAGTCATGGCCTCTGCCTCCTCTACTCCTCCCTGCCTCCTGGCCCTTTGACACAGGCCCCACTCAGAGGTCTTGAGCCAAGAACGGAGGTGGCCTCCCTTCTCTGACCCATGACCAGGAGCGAGCACTCAGTCCAGCCCGCTGCCGTCTCCGCCCGGATCCTTGTCCTGCCCCGTCCGCAGGGTCAGGAGGGCCCAGGTTCCAGGGCAGCCTCGCACACAGAGAGGCTCTTGGAGGCCCCCAGGCCCTAAACCTAAGAGGGTAACGATGATGACAGCTGTGGTGTGCCAGGCCCTGGTCTAAATAAGCATTTCGTGGGGTCCTCACGGCCCTGTAGGGACACACCGTTTGTGCCCATCCGACAGATGAGGAAGCTGAGGCTCAGCGCCCAGGGTCACTCAGCAGCTTTGAGTGTGGGCTGGGGTGTGAAGCCAGGCTGCCTGGCTCCAGATGCGTGCTACTCACCACAGTGCCACATGGTCCCTCCAAACCTGGACATGGTCCCCAGCTCTGCCTCCCAGTGACTGATCTGAGGCCTCAGACCCCATGGGAACTGTCCCCCCTTGCCGAGCGTAGAAGAGCTTTGTCCCTGAGCCCTGGATCCGTGGTGGACCTGGGCCTGCCCTGGGCCTCCCTGGCCCCAGAGAACTCCCTCCCCAACTTCTGCAGCCAGGCCAGGCCAGCCGTGGGGCCTCCCGCCTGCTGTAGGGGAGTCCTAGCTCCCTACAGTGAGAGAATTAGCTCTACCAATTCTGAGAAAGGCCCTGAATGCTGGGTCTTTAATTTTAGAGTATTTTACACAGCAGGGGCTCCTATGCTCCATGGAACAGACCTCTAGTACCACCTTAAGTGAAGGTATTTTCGACAAACGTGTCACCCACGGGAGGCTTGGAAGCAGTTGTGCCACAGCCATAAATCTGGGCTTGGGCTTGAGCTGCTGAGTGAGTCCCCAGCTCCTAGAAGTGGCTGAAGCACGTCAGGTGTCGGGCAGAGAGGAAGGCGGGCTGCTGCAGGACACCCAGGCTCTTTGCCCTGGAGGACCCCAGGCTGACCTTCCTCACCACCCGCCCCCTTCCTAGCTCTCGCTGGCTCCCACTGGAGGCCTCATGGCTTGGGCGTTGTTGGGCCAGGTGCTAGGTGCTCTGAAGACAAAGAGAGCAGCAGGAGGGCCTGGAGGGTGGCAGGGGCCGTTTGACAAGGAGCAGTCTGCTGGCTATGTGCTAAAGCAGGTAGGAGCAGAGGCCTGTGTGGGTGCCAGGGAACATTCCAGCCCAGGGAGCTGCGCAGGCAAAGGCCCTGGGGTAGGGCTGGGTTCTGTGGGTTGGAGGCCAGTGTGCCTGGAACGGCATGAGAGGGTGGGAGACAGGAAGCTGAGAGGGGAGCAGGGGCTGTGAGTGCTGTGTGGTGGGGTGAGGAGGTTGGATTTCATCGTGAGTGTCACGGGAAGCCACTGGAAGGCTTTGAGTAGGGCCCATAAGCAGGGGACCCCAGAGGGCTTGGGCACGGGGATGCCAGGGGGACTGTATCTCGGTTGTAACAGTGCGGACTGAGGCCTGGGGTCCAATCTGTAGGACAGAGCCTGGATGATGGCTAATGTGAGGGCAGGGAGGTGAGAGCCTCAAGGCCAGTCCATCTGTCTGCAGCCTGGCCTCTGCCCATAAATCCCAGAGCCTGTGCATGGAGGTCTGTGTGCTCAGAATTCTGCGGTTCCTGTATCAGTTAGCTTCTGCTGCGTAACAACCACTCCAAAATGGAGCAGCTTACAACAATAACCGTTTACTAGCCAAGTAGCTAGCAGCCTGGGTGGGTCTCCTGGGCTCCCTCAAGTGTGCATGGTCAAGCAGGGCAGCGGGGCCTGCCTGCGGCTGGGGGTCAGCTGTCAGCTGGCTGCTGGCTGAGGTGACCAGGGATGGTGGTGACTGGGCTGCGTGTCCCTCATTCTTGTGGGAGGCTAGAAGAATGTTATACATGGTGTGACAGAGTCCCAAGAGGGTGGGCACACAAGGCCACAAGGCCCTCGAGGCCTATACCCGGCACTGGCACAGTGTCCTTTCCAGCACACCTGTTGGCCAGAGGCCAGAGCAAGTCCTGGAGGCAGGTTCAAGGCTGGGAAACTGGACTTCACCTGTGATGCTTCCAGACAGCTGCCCAGTCACGGTGCAAAGGGCGTGGGGACAAGGAGATGGCGGGCACCACAGTGCCCTCCAGGCAGTGGGAAACAGCTCTGCCACTCAGGGCACAGGCAGTGGACAGGAAGGTGACCTGCAGGAGGGGCTGCAGAGGACCCTCCGGGGGTTCAAGGGCAGCAGTGGGCAGGTAGTTAATTTCCAGTTACAGAGTTTCTCTGACTTACCCAAAATAAATATTATTGTCATAAAAAGACAAGCCTGTTGGGATGTGACAACTCTGAATGCCGTGCAGTTTCTACACCGCCACAGGGCAGGAGAAAAGTCCTTGTCACCTTATCGTGCACAGCAGAGGCGAAGGGGGGAAGGATGGCGGAGGTGAGGTGGTCTTCACTGAGTCTCAAGGGTGGGCCTCGCCAGGACCCACAGTGGCTTAGGCCGGGCTGGTAGTGTGTGAACCCTCCCTGCAGACTGGGCCATCGGAGCCATTGCCCTGGCCGGGCCAGGCACTCTATCCTTGGGGAAGGAGTTTGAAGCCTTTGCAGTTTGTCATTGTCTGTTGTATTTAGAAACCCAAGCATCCCAGAGTCATAAATTACCTTGAACTAGTTTGCTAACCTGTGTGACTCATGGCTCTTCAAAGCGGCCAGTTATGTAACTGAATAAGGCACAGCCTGGGCCCCTCAGAGAGGCAGGGCTGAGCCAGTCCTGGCAAGGGTGCTGGTTACCCAGGACCACAGGGGACAGTGCAGGGAGATGCAGCGGGACCATGCGGTTCACTGGCATTTCCATGGAAATGCACTCCTAGCAAGGAGCAAGGGTTTACAAATTGATGAGGCCGGATTCTCGATCCCAGCTCAAGGTCGTGGGATCTGAGCCACGTGGAAGGGGCAGAGAGCACCATCTGGTTCAGCCTCCCCCATGATAACCCTGCTAGGGGATCATCCAGTGCTTGATTACACCCTTCCAGTGACGGAGAGCTCATCACCACTCAGGACATTCCCACTGACAAGAAGTTCGCTTCCTGCTGATTCTAGCGCTCTCTTCTGGGGACACAAGTGTATCCATGCCTGATACAGCCTGGACAGAGTGATAGGACCCCTGGCCAGCCTTTCCTTCACCACCACCGGCCCTCTGGACAGAGCGGGCACTAACGGGGCCAGCTGGTTTGATGTGTAGGGTGTTATCTCCTCACGTAAGTTCACCTGGGCCACTAACGTTGACATCAAATTTTAATAACAAATGGTTGCAATACAAACAGGTCTACTTTTCTTTTCTCTAAACAGAGCTTCAACCCCCTCCCCATTCCTGTATTCAGATAGCAGAGGTGACCGTGCTGTGGGCATGGGGAGGAGGTCCAGGTGTGAAGGGAGTCTGTGCTTTTAATGTGGGATCAACTTCCAGTATCCCCCAGGGTTCCCTGAAATTTGCTGGAGAACAAAACCCATTTGTTGTTTAAAATCAGGCTTCAAACTGAATGGGTTGCCTGAAACTTTCAAATAATGGGCAAACATCATAAAGGCCATATATGACAAACCCACAGCTAACATCACACTCAGCGGTGAAAAGCTGAAAGCATTTCCTCTAAGATCAGGAGCAAGACAAGGATGCCCACTCTTGCCACTTTTATTCAACATAGTATTGGAAGTCCTAGCCCCAGCAGTCAGAGGAGAAAAAGAAATAAAAGGAATTCACGTTGGAAAGGAAGAAGTAAAACTGTCACTGTTTGCAGGTGATATGATACTATACATAGAGAATCCTAAAGATGCCACCAGAAAACTACTTAGAGCCCATCAATGAATTTGGTTTTTAAAATTTTGCATATTAATTGAAAAGTAATATACAAATTCTATTGCATTTCTATACACTAGCAATGAACTATCAGAAACAGAAATTAAGAAAACAATCCCATTTATCATCACGTCAAAAGAATAAAATACCTAAAATAAACCTATCTAAGGTGGTAAAAGACCTGTACTCAGAAAACTATAAGACACCGATGAAAGAAATTGAAGACAGTACAAACAGATGGAATGATATACCATGTTCTTGGATTGGAAGAATCAGTACTTTTAAAATGACCATACTACACAAGGCAGTCTACAGATTCAGTGCAATCCCTATCAAGGTACCTAATGGCATTTTTCCCAGAACTAGAACAAATATTTTAAAAATTTGTACGGAAACACAAAAGACTCTGAATAGCCAAAACAATCTTGATAAAGAAGAACAGAGCAAGTAGACAGAAATCAGTAAGGATATAGATTTGAACAACATCCTTAGCCAACTTTACCTGTTTGACATTCCACCCAACAGCAGCAGATAAACATTCTTCTCAAGTGCACCTGGATTGTTTGCCCAAATAGACCAAATTCTATGTGATAAAACTAACTTAAACAGATTCAAATCATACAGGGTATGTTCTATGACACAGTGAAATTAAACATCAAGAACAGAAATATTTCCAAGAAAATCCCCAAAGATTTGGAAAATAAATAACACATTTCTAAATAAGCTATGGGTGAACGAGGAAATCGAAGTCTTACTGACTGAATGATAATGAAGACATTGCATATCAAAATTTGTGGAATGCTACTAAAGGGATACATACGCAGGGGAAATTTTAGGTCACTAGATGCCAATAGTAGAAAAGAGGAAGGATCTCGAATCTTCCATCTTAAGAAACAAGTTTGGGGTTTGTTGTTGTTTAAGAAGAACAAATTAAGCCCAAAGTAAGGAGAAGAAAGGAAACATGAATATCAGAGTGGAAATCAATGAAACAGAAAATACACAGACAATAGAAGAAATAAATGAAACCAAAACCTTGCTCTTTGAGAAGATCAATATAGGTAATAAATCCTTAGATAGATTAATCCAGGGAAAAAAGAGAAAAGACACAAACTACCAATACCAAGAATAAAAACAATGACATCATTACAGGTTTGATACATATTTAAAGGAAAACGAGAGAATATTGTGAATAACTTTATGCCAGTAAATTTAAAAACTTAAATATATGAATTCCTTGAAAGACAAAAACTAAGAAATCTCACTCAAGAGGAAATAGATAACCTAAATAGCTTTATATCTATCAAAGAAATTGAAATTATATTTTAAAATCTCACAAAGAAAGCTCCAGACCTACATGTTTTTACTGGTGAACTCTACCACACATTTAGGGAAGAAATAACATGAATTCTACACAAAATCTTCTGGAAAACTGAAAGGGAGGGAATATTTCCCAGCTCATTCTTAAAGACCTGCCTTATCTGTTACCAAAATCAGACAAAGAAATACAAAAAAAGAAAACTACAAACAGGTCCCAAGGTGTAATGGTTAGCACTCTGGACTTTGAAAACTATAGACGTGACTTTCTGATGAAAGTAGATGCAAAAATTCTAAACAAAATGTTAGAAAATCTAATCCAGTAATGTATAAAAAAATTTATACCATGACTAAGTGGGATTTATTCCAGATATGCTAGGCTGGTTCAGTATTCAAAAATCAATCAACATAATCCATCATCTCAACAGCCTGAAGAAGGCATAAATCCTGTGATCATATCAGTGATGCAGAAAAAACCAGCACCCATTCACAATTTTTTTTGTTGGGGAAGTGGCACTGTGTGCTTTGCCGGATCTCAGTCCCCTGACCAGGGATTGAACCCAGCCATGGCAGTGAAAGCACTGAATCCTAACCAGTAGACCACCAGGGAACTCCACCATTCACAGTTTTTAAAGCTCTCAGATAAATAGGAATAGAGGGTACATTCTTTAACTTTTTAAAGATCCACAAAAAACTTACAGCTACCATCATACTTAATGATGAAGACTGAATGCTTTCTCTCTAAGATTGGGAACAAGAAAAGTATGTCCACTCTCACCTTTCTTATTTAACATATCACAGAGCAATAAGTAAAGAAAAAGAAATGAAAGACATATAGTTTGGAAAGGAAGAAATAAAATTGTCCCTATTTTCAGAAAAGGTGATTCTCTACCTAGAAAATCCCGAAGAATCTACCAAAAAAACCCCTCCTAGAACTAACAAAAAAATTCAGCATGGTAGCAGGAAACAAGATCAACACACACAAAAATTACATTTCTATGTACCAAAAATAAACATGTAGAAAACAAAATTGAACACACATACAATTTATAATTTCTACAAGGAAATAAATTACTTATGCATAAATCTAATAAACACATGCAGGATTTGATACATAAAAATGCAGATGAAAGAAAGCAAAGAAGACCTAAATAAATAGTGAGCTATACCATGTTCATGGATTATGGATGGACTGTGTTGGCAAACTCAACATAGTAAGGATGTTTGTTTCCCCAAACTGATCAATAGGCTTAATGCAATTCCTACCAAAATCCTATCTAGGATTTTGTAGACATATACAAGCTTGTTCTAAAACTTATATGGAGCGATAAAGGACCTAGAATAACTTAAAACAATTTTGGAAGAGAAGAATAAAGGACGAGGAATCACTTACTTATATTACTTACTTACAGGCTTATTATATCGCTACAGTAATTAAGACAGTGTGTTATTGGCAGGAGGACAGACATATGGATCAATGGAACATATAGAGAGCCCAGAAATACGCCCAACTGACTTTTAACAAAGATGCAAAGGCAATTTAATGGAGAGAAAATAGCCTTTTCAACAATGGTGCTAAAGCAATTAGATATCCATAGGCTGAATAAATGAATGTCAGCCTAAATCTCATATCTTATACAAAATTTAACTCAAAGTAGATCATGGACTTAAATATAAAGCTATAAAACCTTTAGGGGAAAGAAAAATAGAAGAACATCTTCGAGATCTAGATCCAAGCAAAGAGTTCTTAGACTTGACACCAAAGGCACAATTTATTAAAGAAAAACTTGGACTTCAAAAATTAAAACCTTTTGCTCTGGGAAACACTCTGTTAAAGGGATGATGCTTGGCCTCATTACCTATTAGAGAAATACAAATTAAAACCAAAATGACATAAATTTCTACATACCTATTAGGATGGCAACAATTAAAATGACTTATAGCAAGTGCCTGTGAGAATGTGGAGGAACCGAAGCCTCTACGATCTGCTGGTGGGGATGTGATGTGGTGTGAGCTTATTGGAAAACAGGTTAGCAGTTTCTTAAAAGGTTAACCCTGTACCTACCATATGCTCCAGCCATTCCACTCCTAGGTATTTACCCAAGAGAAATGAAAACGTGTTCACACAAAAACTTGTACACGAATGCACACAGCAGTCCGATTCATAATAGCCGAAAAGTGGAAGTAAACAGACGCCCATCAACTGATGAGTGGATAAACAAACAGTAGTATATCCATACAATGGAATTCTCCTTGGCAGTAAAAAGCGACGAACTGTTGATACATGCAACAACTTAGATGGATCTAAAATAATTATGCTGAGTAAAAGAAGCCAGGCTAAAATATGTGCTGTGTGATTCCGTTTCTCTCTAGAAAGTGCAAATGAATTCTTATGCATCAGTGGCTGCCTGGGGATGGGGTCAGGTGGCAGGGTGAGTCCCCGAGACCTAGGCCAGTTACATCACTAAGGACAGTTCCACCAGTGCCCTTTCCTGAGCTCTTAACACTTGCCAGCCCACCTGGCCCGTCACAGCCTGGGCGTCTCCTCAGCCCGCACCTTCTCGATCCAGTGTGCGAGGGGGGTGCTACTCACATCCCCACCACCACCCACCACTCAGGTTTGTCACTTGTCAAAGGATAGCCACAGGTGCAGCTGTCCTGCAACCTTTCAGAAGTCACCAGCCCACATGGCGACTTGAGCCCGCCCAGTTGCGTGCTGGCCACTGACCCAGGCCAGCCTCGCCCGTGAGGGGCCAACCGAGGCCACGGGCCACGTCCCCTTGCAGCCAGCCCCCCAGCTTGAGGATGTCTGATTCCTCCGTCTCTGGCCCTCGGTGGTGCTGTTACCGTCCTATTTTTTAGAAGACGAAGACTGCCTTTCATGCAGATGCTGGTCATGGGTCTGAAATCAATTGCGGGTGTAGTGGGGACACAAATATTAGAACAAGTTCCTCCTTCGTCACTGCCCGGTGATGCCTTCCGAGGCCTTTCGTGCTGAGCCCACGTCTCAGAATCAGCCCACACAGAGCCTCCCTGGCTGGGTTTTTTCTTAATCGTTTGCTCAGTGGGTGTCTTATTTAACATGTAATTGTCATCCTAGGGGAAATTGATTTCCAGGGCTTTGAATGGTCTTTATGAAACCTGTGAGCGTGGTGAACCCTGGCCCTGTCCCGGGGGCCAAGGGAGCCCCAGCACCCCTCTCACGGGAGCTCCAGGGGAGCAGAGCCCCAGGCTGCGTCCCGAGGTCCTCCAGGCTCTCTTTCTGGATGTGATTGACTCGGAAGTGGCTCCTGTGCTGTCTGAGGAGTGGGCACGCCGCCGGCCCCTCGGTGGCCCAGAGCCTGGTTTTGTGGTTGTGAAGGTGTCCAGTGATGAGCTCCTGTGACCTTGTCATCTCTGAGCTTCGGGGTCCATGGCAGCAAAGTGAAGGCAGTCGGGGGAGCTGGGGGCTGGGCTTCGCCGGAGGCCTGCCCTGAGCCCCAGTGCCGCAGGCATCGGGCAGCACCTGCAGGGCATGGTGAGGGGCGCGCGGCCCACAGGCCGCCCTCAGCTCTGCATGGAGCTCTGCCTGGCTGCTTGTCCCCATCACCCCCTCTCTTTCAATTAATTCATTCATTGGTCCCTCCTTCCCTCCCTACCTCCCTCCCTCCCTCCCTTCCCTTCCCT
>NW_020175040.1:1012254-1032948 GCF_003031525.2 Neophocaena asiaeorientalis asiaeorientalis
TCCCTCCCTCCCTCCCTTCCTCCCTTCCTTCCTTCCCACAGTCATCCCATTCCACACCGAGCAGCCAGAGTGACTCTGATAAAACCCTCCTGCTCGGCACCTGCCCTGGCCCCTCCTCAATCACGGCAGAGACAAGGTCCTCCCAGTAACCATCACGGCCCTGACTATCTGGCCTCAGCCATTCCTGGGCTTCCTGTCACTCACTGGGCTCCAGGCACGCTCCTGCCCCAGGGCCTTTGCACTGGCAGTGCCTGCCGCCTGGCTTGCCCTTCCCCCAGGCACCTTGTGGCTCCCTCACCTGCTTCAGGTCTTCTCACAGACAGCCTCATCTCACAGAGGCCGCCCCTGGGCAGCCTGCTTCATTTGCAGCCTCGTCCCCTTCCCCGGGGTGGGGTTGCTGTTCACGGTGCATGTCACCACCTGTTGCATTTGGCTAACTGTTGTCTCCCCACTGGAAGGTGAGGGCCCTGTGGGCAGCCTGGCCCAGGACAGGTGCTGGGAGCTCTTGCTGCCCCTGGGTGACCTGGATGGTTTCCACCCAGCCTAGACAGGCCTGGCCTTTAATTTAGATGGAGGTCCCCTTTCAGCTTACTGTTGCCTCAGCGGTCCCCCGAGGCCGGGAGAGGTTCTGGAGGGATGCTCGTCACCAGCGCACGAGGCAGACCGTGGTTGGTCCGTCCCCTCCGTGTCACAGCCGGGAGTCCTGCAGGCCCAGCTCAGCGCCTGTCCTGGCCGTGCTCCCTTGATTCAGCGTTCGTGGAGCAGGGCGCCTTCTTCCTGTGGGCCAGGAACTGCTAGCTCCCTTCTGTCTGCCCAGACCAGGCCCCCAAGCCTGCCGTCTTCCAGAGACAAGAACAGCCTGTCTTGTGCCTGCCTGGCTGCACGTGATCGTCAGGCTGATGCTCTGTCCTCTCAGGGCTGGCTTCGGTCCTCTTGTGTCCTGGCTGCCCAAGACCTTGGCAGATGCCGGGCATATTGCTGATGCACAGCTCTGCTCAGGGCTACCGCCTCCCAGGCCAGCGAGTGCCTTATCCCCACAGGCCACCAGGAAGGTCCCTGTGGCCTCAAACTCCACACCGAGCTCGGTCATTCAGCCACGTCATCACCCAGCCATCCATCCATCTGTCCATCCGTCCACCCATCCATTCAGCAAATAGTCACCAAGCAGCTATCCTGTGCCCGAGCCTGCCCTGTGTGCTGGGAACAGGACAGAAGCCCTGCCTCCCTGGGGCTGGCCTTTCCTCTCCCAGCTCTGGGTTCCTCCAGAGAAACGAGAAAACTAACACTGGCTTCTCCAGGAGGCCATGAGGAGTCCATGAGACAGGTGTAGAATGGGGATTAGGCTTTGCGGGCCGTACGGGCTCCGTCACCACCACTCCATCCTGCACCTGTCTCAGCCACAGACGAAACGTACACGAATGGGCATTACTTACAAAAACAGACGGTGGCTGGAGGTGGCCCGGGGGTTTGCTCGCCCCTGGTGGAGAGTCTGGGGTGGGTGCAGGATAAGGGGCAGCTGGCACTGTCCTCATATCTGAGAATGACAGTGTGATGATGCTGAGATGCCGTCCCTGTCTGGGATGCAGGACTACGGGAAACTTGCGGTCCAGGAGCTGCAGGGCGCTGGGGGTACGCAGGCAGGAGGTGAGACTTAAACAAAACTGCCTTCTGTTTAAATCTGTTTAAATGTCGTTTAATCTGGGGTTCCCTGGGTCCACATGTAATCCCTAACCTAGTGGGGTACATTCTCTGAGAAAGGGAAGCTAGGATTTAACTCGTGACTGAGGGCTGCCCGGAGCCCAGCTGAGGCGGCTGATTTCACCATCATTTTGAAGGAAGCCTGGGCTGTGCCCCTGGGGGCCATGAGGGTCTCATGGACCCTGCTTCCTTGTCTGCAAGACTCCTCAGCTGGCCCTACCCTCGCTTGCTCCCCGGAACTCCGAGATCCCTCTGCTCAGCGCTCTGTCCAACCCCATCGCAGATCACATGGTGAGCTTTTCATAATTAAATGTATGCCTCCTCCCTCTAGACAGTGAGCAGCCCCTCCTCAGGGAGGGGAAGAGGGAGAATTAACATTAACGAAGTGTGGGCCACGTGTGGCCGTGGGGAGCCATGCAGGGAGCCCAGAGAGGTTCCATGCCTGCCTGAGGGCACACAGCGTAAGAGCCACAGAGCTGGGATCTGGAATGAGGACCCTCCCTCGATCCCCTGGGAGAGGGCAGGCGTGAGGAACCCAGGCTGGAGTCAGAGAGACCTGGGTGGCAATAGGTCTCTCTCCCAAAGCCTCAGTTTGCTCACCTGTAAACTGGATGCAGTGACGGTCACCACCTCACAGAGTGGCTCTGAGGATTCAGTGAGGCCGGGAGGGAGGCAGGAGAAGACAGAGTCCTTGCCTGTCTCTTGGGCCCTGAAGGTCACTGCTGCTGCGGACTGCCTGGCCGGACCCGTGTGCACCCTGGTCCCTGAGCTGGAATGGCTGGCGGCAGGCCTGCGTGCAGTGTCCCTGTGCCAAAGGGGATGCCTTCCAAGGAACATTCCGCCGTGGCCAAAAACAGACTCCAGAGCCTTCCCCGGGCAGGTGAGAGCCGCGGGGGGCGGACCCCTCTCCACCCCCCAGTCCTTGGCCGCCTCCCAGGCAGGGCTGCAGAGAACTGGGGAGGCTGTGCTCAGCCGATGAGGTTGGGTGCGGATGGTCTTGGATACTTACAGAGGCCGACAGCAGTGCTGTGCTGCCCTGCGGGAACCAGAGTGTGTGCTGTAGTCAGGGATCCGGGTGCGCATGTCACCCTGCGGGAACCAGAGCGTGTGCCGTAGTCAGGGATCCGGGTGCGCACTTCACCCTGCGGGAACCAGAGCGTGTGCCGCAGTCAGGATCCGGGTGCGCATGTCACCCTGCGGGAACCAGAGCGTGTGCCGCGGTCAGGGATCCGGGTGCGCACGTCACCCTGCGGGAACCAGAGCGTGTGCCGCGGTCAGGGATCCGGGTGCGCACGTCACCCTGCGGGAACCAGAGCGTGTGCCTTAGTCAGGGATCCGGGTGCGCACGTCACCCTGCGGGAACCAGAGCGTGTGCCGTAGTCAGGGATCCGGGTGCGCACGTCACCCTGCGGGAACCAGAGCGTGTGCCGCGGTCAGGGATCCGGGTGCGCACGTCACCCTGCGGGAACCAGAGCGTGTGCCGCGGTCAGGGATCCGGGTGCGCACGTCACCCTGCGGGAACCAGAGCGTGTGCCGCGGTCAGGGATCCGGGTGCGCACGTCACCCTGCGGGAACCAGAGCGTGTGCCGCGGTCAGGGATCCGGGTGCGCACGTCACCCTGCGGGAACCAGAGCGTGTGCCGCAGTCAGGGATCCGGGTGCGCACGTCACCCTGCGGGAACCAGAGCGTGTGCCGCGGTCAGGGATCCGGGTGCGCACGTCACCCTGCGGGAACCAGAGCGTGTGCCGCGGTCAGGGATCCGGGTGCGCACGTCACCCTGCGGGAACCAGAGCGTGTGCCGCAGTCAGGGATCCGGGTGCGCACGTCACCCTGCGGGAACCAGAGCGTGTGCCGCGGTCAGGGATCCGGGTGCGCACGTCACCCTGCGGGAACCAGAGCGTGTGCCGTAGTCAGGGATCCGGGTGCGCACGTCACCCTGCGGGAACCAGAGCGTGTGCCGCGGTCAGGGATCCGGGTGCGCACGTCACCCTGCGGGAACCAGAGCGTGTGCCGTAGTCAGGGATCCGGGTGCGCACGTCACCCTGCGGGAACCAGAGCGTGTGCCGCGGTCAGGGATCCGGGTGCGCACGTCACCCTGCGGGAACCAGAGCGTGTGCCGTAGTCAGGGATCCGGGTGCGCACGTCACCCTGCGGGAACCAGAGCGTGTGCCGCGGTCAGGGATCCGGGTGCGCACGTCACCCTGCGGGAACCAGAGCGTGTGCCGTAGTCAGGGATCCGGGTGCGCACGTCACCCTGCGGGAACCAGAGCGTGTGCCGCGGTCAGGGATCCGGGTGCGCACGTCACCCTGCGGGAACCAGAGCGTGTGCCGTAGTCAGGGATCCGGGTGCGCACGTCACCCTGCGGGAACCAGAGCGTGTGCCGCGGTCAGGGATCCGGGTGCGCACGTCACCCTGCGGGAACCAGAGCGTGTGCCGTAGTCAGGGATCCGGGTGCGCACGTCACCCTGCGGGAACCAGAGCGTGTGCCGCGGTCAGGGATCCGGGTGCGCACGTCACCCTGCGGGAACCAGAGCGTGTGCCGCGGTCAGGGATCCGGGTGCGCACGTCACCCTGCGGGAACCAGAGCGTGTGCCGCGGTCAGGGATCCGGGTGCGCACGTCACCCTGCGGGAACCAGAGCGTGTGCCGCGGTCAGGGATCCGGGTGCGCACGTCACCCTGCGGGAACCAGAGCGTGTGCCGTGGTCAGGGATCCGGGTGCGCACGTCACCCTGCGGGAACCAGAGCGTGTGCCGTAGTCAGGGATCCGGGTGCGCACGTCACCCTGCGGGAACCAGAGCGTGTGCCGTGGTCAGGGATCCGGGTGCGCACGTCACCCTGCGGGAACCAGAGCGTGTGCCGTAGTCAGGGATCCGGGTGCGCACGTCACCCTGCGGGAACCAGAGCGTGTGCCGCGGTCAGGGATCCGGGTGCGCACTTCACCCTGCGGGAACCAGAGCGTGTGCCGTGGTCAGGGATCCGGGTGCGCACGTCACCCTGCGGGAACCAGAGCGTGTGCCGTAGTCAGGGATCCGGGTGCGCACGTCACCCTGCGGGAACCAGAGCGTGTGCCGCGGTCAGGGATCCGGGTGCGCACGTCACCCTGCGGGAACCAGAGCGTGTGCCGCGGTCAGGGA
Source organism: Neophocaena asiaeorientalis asiaeorientalis (assembly GCF_003031525.2). Taxonomy (NCBI): domain Eukaryota; kingdom Metazoa; phylum Chordata; class Mammalia; order Artiodactyla; family Phocoenidae; genus Neophocaena; species Neophocaena asiaeorientalis. The sequence continues at coordinate 1,017,089 of NW_020175040.1, forward strand.
TCCGGGTGCGCACGTCACCCTGCGGGAACCAGAGCGTGTGCCGTAGTCAGGGATCCGGGTGCGCACGTCACCCTGCGGGAACCAGAGCGTGTGCCGTAGTCAGGGATCCGGGTGCGCACGTCGTCCTGCCGCCCATGATCAGCTTCATCATTGTCTACCATGAGCGTTATATCTGCAGCCGCCCTCATTCTACACCCACCTGCGCAGCCAGACTGTCCGAGATGCTCTACACCGCGGTCTAGAAACCACCACCACATCCAGCCCACTGGCTGCTTTTTTCTTTCTTTTGTGAAAGGTTTTGACCATTTATTTACTAAAAAGCGTCAGTCGTGGAAAAAAACAGAACTTTTCTGGTAGCTGATTTTGCAGTTTATTAGAATCTCTGTATTAAATCATAAACCGTGAGTTGCAGCATGGTGATGGTATCAAGGCATCTGAGATTATCTCCATTCGCCGTTCATACCCCACAATCAGCTCCCTTGCTCTGCTTGCATCACCATGGAACTACCTTTAAAAGTTTGTTTCTTCAGTTGTTGGCAGAAGCAGGTTTACAGCTGAGGAAACTTTAGCTCTGAGCCCCTTGGTTCCCTGGATCCCTTTTAAGGATGGGGTTGGAGGGACTAAAAGATGTGTTCACGTGGGCATACGCTTTTTAGTTTCTGTTTACTTTTTTATTGTGGTAAAAATCTACATGACAGGACTTTCCTGGTGGCACAGTGGTTAAGAATCTGTCTGCCAATGCAGGGGACAGGTTCGAGCCCTTGTCCGGGAAGATCCCACATGCCGCGGAGCAACTAAGCCCGTATGCCACAACTACTGAGCCTGTGCTCTAGAGCCCGTGAGCCACAACTACTGAAGCCCGCGCGCCTAGAGCCCATGCTCCGCAACAAGAGAAGCCACTACAATGAGAAGCCCGCACACCGCAAGGAAGAGTAGCCCCCGCTCGCCGCAACTAAAAGAAAGCCCGCGTGCAGCAATGAGGACCAAACACAGCCAAAAACAAACAAACAAATCAATCAATAAATAAATTTATGAAAAAAAAAATCCACCTGCCGACGCAGGGGACACCGGTTAGAGCTCTGGTCTGGGAAGATCCCACATGCCGTGGAGCAACTAAACCCGTGCACCACAACTACTGAGCCTGAGCTCTAGAGCCCACAAGCCACAACTACTGAGCCCGTGTGCCACAGCTACTGAAACCTGTGCATCTAGAGCCTGTGCTCCACAACAAGAGAAGCCACCGCAATGAGAAGCCCATGCACCGCAAGTAAGAGTAGTCCCCGCTCGCAGCAACTAGAGAAAGCCCGCGCGCAGCAACGAAGACCCAGTGCAGCCAAAAAAAAACAACTACATGACATAAAATTTACCATTTTAACCATTTTTAGGTGTACAGGTCAGTAGCATTAAGAACACTCACATTGTTGTACAGCCATGACCAACCATCATCTCCAGAACCTTTCATCTTCCCAAACTGAAGCCCATCAAGCACTAACTCCCCCTCCCCCTCCCCCAGCCCCTGGACCCCACCATTTACTTTCTGTCTCTACGAATCTGACTCCTTTAGGGACCTCATATGAGTGGAATCGTATAGTAGTTGTCCTTTGTGACTGGCTTGTTTCACTGAGCATAACGTCCCCACGGTTCATCCATGGTGTAGCAGGTGTCAGATGTCGTTCCTTTTTAATGCTGAATAATATTCCATGTATGTATGGATGGACCACACCTTGTTTATCTGTCATCCATTGATGTACACTTGGGTTGTTCCACGTTTTAGCTACTGTGAATATTGGTACATGGGCGTGCGTATGTCTCTTTAAGAGCTTGTTTTCACTTTTCAGCGTATGCCCAAACGTGGGATTGCTGGATCACAGGCTGATTTATTTTCATCTTTTGAGAAACCTCCATATCATGTCCCAGAGCAGCTGCACCATTTTACATTCCCACCAACAGTGCACAAAGGTTCCAGTTTTTCAGCATCCTCACCAACACTTTTTGTTTGTTTGTTTTGAGATTTTGTGGGGTTTTTTTTAATAGTAGCCAACCTAACGGCTGTGAAGTAACTCACTGTGGTTTTGATTTGCATTTCCCTAAGTCAAGCATCTTTTACTGTGGATATCGGTCTTTTATATATGTATATTCAGGCCCATTTTTGAATTGGCCCATTTTTGAATTGAATTATTTGGGTTTTTGTTGTCGAGTTTTAGGAGTTCTTTGTATGTCCGATATCAGTCCCTTATCAAATACGTGATTTGCAAATATTTTCTCCCATTCTGTGGGTTTTCTTTTCACTCTATTATTGTGCCCTTTGATGTACAGAAGTTTTTAATTTTGATGAATTTCAATTTAAGTATTTTTTTGTTGCCTGTGCCTTTGGTGTCATATTCAAGAAGTCATTACCAAATCCGTTGTCATGAAGCTTTCCCTCTATGTTTTCTTCTAAGATTTTTATCATTTTATCTCTTAGGTTTAGGTCTTTGATATATTTTGAATTAATTTTTGTATATGCTGTTAGGTATGGGTGTAACTTTATTCTTTTGTGTGTGGAATCCGGTTTTCCAGGCACCATCTGTTGAAGGCTACCCTTCCACCATGGAGTGGTCTTTGCACCCTTGTTGAAGATCACATGACTATGTGTGTGCGAGCTTACATCTGGAATCTCTGTTCTGTTCTGTTTCTGTAGGTAAAGTTGTATTGGGACATGGCTGCACTCGTCTGTTTATGTATTGTCTGCGGCTGCTTTCGAGAGAAAACTGGCAGAGTCCGAGTAGTTGTGACAAAGAACACTTGGTGCTCAAAGCCAAAAATACTGCACCCTGGTCCAGCCCACGCCCCGGCTACACAGCCCCACCGGGCCTCCCTGGTCCATGAGGGCCCCGGACGGTCACCTCCAGTGTCCCCACCACCCACCCCCGGCAGGCAGCGCCAGGCCTAGCACATCGTAGGCCTTCCGTCACTGTTGTTCTTTTATTGCTCCCCATTGAGCCAGGAGGATTTACAGCTGCCTCTGGCTGGTTCATCTTCCAGGGAGAAGTGGCAAAGAGGTTAAAGTACTACAGGACCCCTCATTCACCCCTAAGGCCCCTCATTCCTTCCCTGAAGGCCCCCTTCCCTAGACACTGGGCCAGGGGAAAAGCTGAGAGGCAGGGGCTGTAGTGTAGGCGATGGGTAAACTATTTCGCAGGGTCCTGGAGGCTCCCGCTGCACCAGATGTTAACCTTTCAGTTGCTGACTTGTAGGAAAGTGGGCAGCAGGTCCACGCAGGTGGCCAGGCTGTGGGAGGGGCTCAGGGCAATGGCGACTTACCACCCAGACCAGGGTGTTTACCATTCAGCAGCTCTCGATCCCAGTACCGACCTCACCTGGTGGAAGGGGCCTAGGGCCAGCTGTGGCCCATGGTAGGTGCCCACTCCCGGCACCTGGCCCTGGGCATTTGTTGTTGGCCATGGATGCAGTAATTGGGGCCAAGATGTTCTGAGTGCCTGGGTCCAGCTGCCAGCGTGTCCCTCCCTGGCAAGACGGGGCATCACGGTGCCCTCTTTACAGATGAGGAAACGCATCACAGAGACTTATCCATGGTCACGGAGTGAATAATGGGGACCCCCCGCCAGAGGACATCTTGTGGGCCCAGACCTCTGAGGAACGCTGTGACTTGGACCCGTTTCTGGCCGGACCCTCATCCTGAGACGGGTACCCACTGTCGTCTGGACTGTGTCCTCACAAGGCTTTCTGTGCATTTTCAGGCACCCCACGCGCTAAGCTGACAGCGTTCTGTGCACAGTTCCCTCCCCCACAAGCAGAGTCCTGCTGTGTCGGAGGGTTCTGCAGCTGGCCCTGCGGTCCCGGAACTTTTCCTCATGTCACATGTGACCTGCAGCTTGGAATGCCTCACAGCACATCTAGCTGGTCCCCCACCGAGGGACATCCAGGTTGCTCTTTGGTTCGGCTTTCCTTTTATTTGCTGAGCCCCTGCCACATGGGCCTCTTGCAGCTGGCACCCACCCCTCCCCTCCCTGCAGTGTGTCCATGCCTGCTTATCACCCTCAGGAGACGGGAACTCCTAGAGGGTGGGGGTCTTGCCCCCTGGCCACCCCACCCCTGCCTAGGGCCTTGCCCACCTCCTGGTTATGGGTGAGCTCTCCTCTGGGTGCCGCACCTGCTGTGATTTCTCTAACCCTCATTCCCCACCCCAAGGCGGGCAGGTGTGAGCCTCATCTTACAGACACACACGCTGAGGCCCAGAGTCCTGGAGTGGGTCAAGGTCATGAGGGCGGGCCGATTGGCTCCAGGGCCTGTGTGTTTAACCGCTGGCTCTTCAACATGGAACCCGCCCAAATGAACTGAATCCCCCCTGCCCGGCAACAGCCCTTTCATTACTGCCACCTACCTTCTCCCCTCGCCCTGGATCTGGGCAAAGGGGCAGCTGACAAGGGCTCAGTTACAAGCTGTGTGACCTCGGTTGGTCACTTGCCCTTTCTGAGCCTCAGTTTCTTCACTGTGAGAGGGGCTGGTAGCAGAACCCTCCTTGGGGGGGGTGGCGTTGGAGGGACCCCTGCAGTGCCAGGTGCTCAGCGGGAGCCTGAGACGAGAGCACCCGCTGTGGCCGAGAGCGGCTCTGCGGTTCAGGCCTGGCCACCTCCCACCCAGTGATGGATGTGCAGCTGTGCAGCCCGAAGCCAGGGAGAGTTTGTGATGCTCCGGCTGGTTTTTAATCACAGCAAGAGGAAATTGGGCAGATGCAGACGCTGAGTCACGTGACAGCGCTGTCTCATGTCTCACTCAGCTTCCCCTGGCCTCGTGGCGACATGGGGGGTGCAGGTGGGGGGCTTCTGCTCTTGGGAGCTCCCCCAGAGTCCCTCAGGCGCCCCTGCCCCTCCCATGCCTACTGTGCGCTGGGCCCGGGCCCTGAGGCCAGGCCTGTGCAGCCAGTTCAGGAGAGGGACGTGGGGGCAGGGTGGTGGAACTCTCCTAGCCTGCGGCCCCTGCTCCTTCCCTGTGAGCACCCCTGCCCGCCAGCACACGCTCCTCTGCTGGGTGGACCGCCTGGCCTGCCACAGCTGGCCTCACAGCCTAAGAGGCTTCTGTATCTGCCATGGGAGTTACTCAGAGGTGTCGAGGCCACCTCCACTCAGGTGTCACTTCCTCAGGGAAGCCCTCCCTGACCACCCTACACAGACTGTCCCCTTCACAGCTCTCAGGGCTGGGGCAGAGCTTTCTGCACGTAGGTCTACTTGTCTGTTGTCTGTCCACTGAGAATGATCACTGGCACCTATGCAGCACTTGAAGACCTATGCAGGGTACTGTGCTGGGTACTGTGTGCAGGGTACTGTGTGCTGGGTACTATGCAAGGTACTGTTTGCAGAGTACTATGTGCTAGGTGCTGTGTGCTGGGTAGTGTGTGCTGGGTACTGTGGGCTGGGTACTCTGCTCAGGGTACTATGCCAGGCCCTTCACAGGTGTTAGCAGTCCCGACAGCCTCACTTTTCAGATAGGCACAGAGAAGGTCCGGAATTGCGTGAGGTCATCCGGCTTGCAGTGAGCTGGGCTGGCTGGTAAGCTGGGTGTTCCCGGCATTCCCGGCCTGTGTGTGCTGCGCTTCTCCCTGTGGGCTCCCAGTGGTGAGAATGCTCCAGACATCCGGTGGGCACTCCATCAGCAGTGGTGCGTGTTGCCCTTGCAAGTGCTATGCTGAGTGCTGGGGGCCCAGGAGGAAGCCGCTAACTCGTGCACCAGCAGCGCTGGGAGAAGATGTCAGGAAGGACACCGGGGACAGGGGAGGAGGGCGACTCAGCTCTGCCTTTCAGGCTGAGTAAGGGTCCAGCTGGCAGGTGGATGGGAGGAAGGGCAGCCCGGGCAGAGGGACCAGCATATGCAAAGGCATGGCGGGTGCAGGGAACGGTGGGGAGGGGAGGGGCCGGGCAGGGAGAGGAGGTGGGGAGGCTGCCCAGGGTAAAGGCTGGGGAGTTTGCAGAAAACAGAGTCACTACATGTTTTAGGCAGCTCGGGCTGCTGTGACCAAATCCCACAGGCTGGGTGGCTTCAGCAAAAGAAGTTTATTTTTCCCAGTTGTGAAGGCTGGTTGTCCAGGGTGGAGGTGCTGGTGTGTTCAGTGTCTGGTGAGAGCTCTCTTTCTGGCCTGCAGACAGCTGCCTTCCTGCTGTGCAGACAAAGGAAAAGGAAGACATCTAACACTCCGGCCTCTGCTTTTCTTCTTCTGAGGACACTAATCCCATCATGTGGGCTCCACCCTCACGACCTCATGTAACCTAATCACCTCCCAAAGGCCCCACCTCAACACCCCATCACACTGGGGATTAGGGCTTCAACACATGAATTTGGGGACACAAACATTGGGTCTATCACACTCAGCTCTCTGAAGCAGAAAGAGTTTTCAGACGGGGTTGGATGCTCACGCACATCCTTGGAAAGTCTGGAGGCACAGGTCTGGGCAGGTCTCGAGGAAGGAGCCCAGAGCAACACTACAGAGATAGGGTGGCGGGAGCGGCGGGAGTTGCTACAGGCTTTGCCACAATGAGGAAAATGGGGGGTGGGGTGCGGGGGCTGCCAGTCGAAGGGTCAGGAAGCTAGGCTGCGGTCAGCATCCAGGAAGCGCGGTTGTTGACCCGTGCGTGTGCTGGGAGGGTGCTGCAGGGGCCGGAGAGGCCAGGTCAGGACACCCCAAGCCCTGGCTGCAGGGAATGGGGTCTCCAGCCCGGCTGGGCAGGTGGGGCCGGTGTTCCCTTTTGCTTCTTGCCTGCTCCCTGGACCGTCCTCTTTGTGTCCCTCCAGGCCCCTCTGTGTTTCTTCTTATGGGGTGACAGCTGGGTGCAGTCATCCCCCAGCCCCCCTCATCCTTGTTTACTGCGAGGAGGCTGTTCCCTGGTAAGCTCTTTAAGACGGGTTCATGGGCATCGCCTCTTTAATTGGCGTCCCGGCCCACCCAGCGTAAATCTCAAACCGCAGTCACACAGAGTGGAAATCTCACAGGCTGGGGCAGTGGCCCCCCTCTGCATTAGTGTCAGAGGCTCAGCAGCCCAGAAGGTGCCTATGATGGGGTGTCAGGCAGCATTTTTGTGTTCAAGACACAGAAGCCAACTTTGGCTAAAAGAGAATCAGAGATGGGTCAGGGCGGGGGGATGCCCACGCGGGCAGGAGTGTAGTGGGTGCAGGACCAGGCCCGCGAAGGCAGAGCCAGGGCAGCTTGGTGGGGGCCAGGGAGCAGGAACCGGTGGACCGGCTTGTCCAGACACCCTGTTGGAATCACTCAGCTGCCATTATGTGGGGGTTTTCTATTTTTACTTTTCCTTACTTTATTTGTATTGAAGTATAGTTGATTTACGATGTGGTAATTTCTGCTGTACAGCAAAGTGACTCAGTTATACACATATATACATTCTTTTTCATATTCTTTTCCATGATGGTTTATCACAGGATATTGATATAGTTCCCGGTGCTGTACAGTAGGGCCTTGTTGGTTATCCATCCTATAGATACTAATTTGCGTCGCTAACCCCAACCTCCTGATCCCTCCCTCCCCCATCCACCCCCTGGGCAACCACAAGTCTGTTGTCTGTATATGTGAGTCTGTTTCTGTTTCATAGTTAAGTTCATTTGTGTTGTATTTTACATTCCACATCTAAGTGACATCATATGATATGTGTCTTTCTCTGTCTGACTTAATTCACTTAGTACGATAATCTCTGGGTTCATCCGTGTTGCCTCAAGTGGCATTGTTTCATTCTTTTTTTATGGCTGAGTAATATTCTGTTGTGTGTATGTACCTCTTTTTTATCCATTCATCTGTCAATGGACGTCTAGGTTGTTTCCGTGTCTTGGCTGTTGTGAATACTGCTGCTATGAACATAGGGGTGCGTGTATCTTTTTGAATTATAGTTTTGTCTGGATATAGGCCCAGGAGTGGGATTGCTGGGTCATATGGTAATTCTGTTTTTAGTTTTTTGAGGGATCTCCATACTGTTTTCCATAGTGGCGACACCAGTTTACATTTGTGTGGGGGTTTTAGATTATAAAATATTTCAAACCTAGGGAAAATAAAAAGAACAGCCTATATATATAACACATCCGATGTGCCCAGAAGCATTGTAAGCATTTAATAAACAAAAATTCCTTGAATCCTCGTCATGACCCCCTGAGGCAGGTGCAGTGTTTTCAGGTAAAGAAACAGGCTGAGAGCTACTGCCCAGGTGAGCTAGGGCCGTATGGATGGAGAGCCCGGTACACCCCCAGCCGCGCCATCCGGATGCGCGTAAAAGGAGGGAGGGGAGGAGGGAGAGGAAGCTGTCACTCCAGCTGCCCCTGCCCCTGCCTCCCAGGGTGGGCGGTCCTCTGTGTAAGTCTGAGCATTGGCCTTGGAGCCCAGGGCCCGTGAGGACCCTGGCAGCCCCTGTCTGAACCCCTCCACCACACACTGCCCACTCTCTGGACATGCCCTTCCGTGGCTGCTGTCTGGAGGTCTGTGTCTGAGGTCAGGGCCCCAGAGGGACGTATTGGCCGTGTGACCCCCGAGCTTGGAGGCCACACCCTACCCACCCACGTCCACAGTCCGTCATATTTCCCTTCCCAGCATTTCCCGACTGGGGGGCCGTAACCTGCAGGTCCCTCCCCCCATCCCCACAGAGGGGCTGTGATGTCCACAGGCTGTTGTTTCATCTGTGTGATTTGTACAGACTCTGTCACGGGCTGCTTATCTCCGTGCAGCCTGCCCTGTTTGAGCCGCTGTGGTGTTTTGAAGCTTTATCGGCTCTAGGAAGACTTGACCAGCAAGGGAGCACGAGCTTCTCTGCCTGGGAGCCAGGCAGCTCAGGACTGCAGACTCAGAGGGGTGGGCTTGTCCAGCCCGAGCTAGGGAGGGAGGTTCCCACCAAGACTGACTCACGACAGGATGAGGGGATGCCCTCGTGCGAGAGGGGAGATGCGTGTGCGCGGCTGGAAAGTAGCGCGGGACCACGCACGCTGCAGCCTGGAGGACAGCGTGGACGTTTGTGTTGAGTATCCCCAAATAACCACAGGCTTGACCCGTAATCCTGCCTCTTGGAATGCTCCTGAAGGAACTCCTCATAGATAAGAACACGGATGCCTCGCCGCGTTGTTTTATGATCACAAAATACGACCAATAACATTGCTGTCTAAAAATAGATGTTTCGTTTCATAGTTGACACTACAGCCACGTGTATGAGTGTAAGAGAGTTGTTAAAAATTAGGGTTTTAAGGGCTTCCCTGGTGGCACAGTGGTTGGGAGTCCGCCTGCCGATGCAGGGGACGCGGGTTCGTACCCCAGTCCGGGTGGATCCCGCATGCCGCGGAGCGGCTGGGCCCGTGAGCCATGGCCGCCGGGCCTGCGCGTCCGGAGCCTGTGCTCCGCGGCGGGAGGGGTCCCATCAGTGAGAGGCCCGCGTACCGCAAAAAAAAAAAAAAAAATTAGGGTTTTAAGAAGATGAGGTGGAAGGATGCCCGTGAAGTTACATTCACTAGAAAAGTGAAGGCAAAACTTAAAACTCCAGCAGTGTGTCAGTTAGGTAAAAAATAAATACCTTGAAAAAATGCCTAGGAGAAAATGAACAAAAAGGCAGAGAGGTGGTTTCTAGGTGGTGGGCCTATGGGTGACTTTTGTTTCTTTTGTACTTTTCTGTAGTTTTCTAGATTTAAAAGCTCCAGTGATATTAGTGGCAGCATGAAGGGTTTGGTCCCCCAGGGCTCAGTGGGTGGGGGGCTGGGGAGCTCTGCTCAGGGCCAAGGTGGGCCAGGCTGGTGCATGGAGTGGCGGGGGTGGGGGTGAGTCCTCATGCATCTCGCTGGCCGGGTTCTGAGCCACAACTCCACCACCACGTCCATGCCCAGTGGGGCTTCCCTGGAGTATCAGACCCACCAGCTCAGAGTTCTATGGGGTCTGGCAGTCAGTAGCAGGGTCTTCGACCATCAGTGGAAGTCCTGGCAAAGCCAATCTAAGTGGTAGGAAAGCACAGCCACCATGACGCCAGCAGACATTGTACCAGCTGCCGGATTTGGGTTCCAGCTCAGGTCTGAGCAAATCCCTGGTCCTAATCCTGCCATTCTCACCAGCTGTGTGACCTTGGGCAAGTGACTTAACCTCTCTGAGCCTATCTAGTTTCTTCATGCATACAGCGGAGATAACGATTACCTGAATTGGTTGCTGGGAAGGTTAAACACGTGGGAAGCATCTAACTGTGCTGGCCACATAGTAGGCACTCAATTAATTGTAGTGGCCACGGGGATGGTGCTCATGTGGGTGATGTCCTGAGCCTTTACTTACCTGGATGGTTTCTAGAGGGTCTGGAGCACAAGGTTAGAAGTGGGAACTGGCTTTATTTTTCTCCAGCCACTGCTCTGATCGGCCCTGGCTTGGACTTTCTTTCAGTTCCTGGATGACTGTCTTTAGACACCTGCTGGGGGTGTGCGGAAGCCCCAGGTCTCTGTCCAGCGTGGTGCTGGGGGGTCACCCGAGCCATCTCACCCCTTTCCCACATCAAAAAAAACACAGGCGATGAGAGACGGCCAGGGGTATGCCAGCTTTGTGGCATTTTACACGTTCATTGTTACTCTGGGTTGGCATTTCATTAAGATTTAAGCGTTTCCATAAAACCACCCGAGTCTTTTACTACTTCCATTATTCCTGCTAACTCCGCATGGTTGGGTGACTTCAGTGGGCCACAGAGCTGCCGTTTGGTGTCTCTTCTCACACAGGCTTGACATGTTGTATTGGGGGAAGTGTGTACTTAGGATTTTCAGGTTGTGACCTCCCAGATGTTCTAACTTCTGGAGACGGCTGACCACCAAGATGTTTATTCAGTCAGTCGTTTTATAAATACATTGAGCACCTGCTCAGAGCTTGGCCCTGTGCTAACCCACAGGGTAGGAATGGGTAGGAATTCGTTTCTGATTCTGAGAGGCTCCTGGTCTCCAGGAGGCAAGGGCAGAATATGATCGTTTATTCTTCACTAGTTACTCGCCATGGATTAGCCCTGCTCTGCCAAGAGGCAGTGCCGACCAGTGGTTAAGGAAGGGCGTGCGGGGGTCAAGGTTTCAATCACTGCCCCACCTCCCGCTACCATGCAATTCGGGGCATGTCACCCGGCCTCAGCTTTCTCACCTGTACAATTTCATGGGGTTGTTGTCAGGGTAACATGAGATAAAGAGCTCAAAACCATAGTAAGCGCTCAAAAATGGAGTCTCTGACTACACTGGGCCCAGTGCTGGGTCTGGAATAAAAAGAAGACTTAGCGTGGCCCTGTGTCCTCAGGCATTGGCATGGAGGCAGAGTCACCAGGGACCGTGGGTGTCCTGGGGGGAGGTCACAATGGAGGGTGGGCCTGGGTGCTGACGGGGGCAGGGAGGACCTCCTGGAGGACTCAGTTCAGGGCTCCAGGCAGTGGATCCACGCTCACTTCTGTTGAGTCCAGGGTTGGGCTCAGAAGCAGCCTGGATGAGCCCAGGGCTCAGCTCCACAGAGCCACCCAGGGACCCAGGTCCCCCAGTCCTGCGGTTCTGCCATTCCCTCAGGCGAGGCTGGCTCTCCATTTATTTATTTATTTATTTTATTTTTATTTCTGGCTGCACTGGGTCTTCGTTGCTGTGTGTGGGCTTTCTCTAGTTGTGGTGAGCGGGGGCTACTCTTCATTGAGGTGCGCAGGCTTCTCATTGCGGTGGCTTCTCTCGTTGCGGAGCACGGGCTCTAGGCGCGTGGGCTTCAGTAGTTGTGGCACACGGGCTCAGTAGTTGTGGCTCGCAGGCTCTAGAGCGCAGGCTCAGTAGTTGTGGCGCACGGGCTTAGTTGCTCCGCGGCATGTGGGATCTTCCCAGACCAGGGCTCGAACGCGTGTCCCCTGCATTGGTAGGTGGATTCTTAACCACCGCGCCACGAGGGAAGCCCTGGCTCTCCATTTATTACCGAACTCAGGTCCGGCTGCCTGAGGCTCAGGAATCCAACACTGAGAGACAAGTGTGGGTAAAAGGAAAGACAGCTTTATTGAGGAAGGTGGCAATCCTGCAGAGAAGGTGGACTCATGTCCCAAAGAGCTAATACCCCTTTGTGGCTCAGGGGGCAAGAGTTTTTAAGGGGAGTTTCAGGGGTGCACAGGCCAGGAGCGGGGGGGTGGGCGGCTATATGCAGAACAGCACAGTCAGCTGCGACAGTCATCTTGAAATTGGTCACGTGGTTGTCTGATCAGCATCATCTTGATTGTTTTAAGTACGGTTAATCTTCAGTTTCAGGGTTGTTTCGTTCCCATTTCTTTGAAGCCAGTTCTTGGAATTGTGCAAGATGGAGTGGCTTATGTCATGGCTACAGTCTGGTCATCATGTAGTAGCTTTCACCTGGTGGGGACTTCAATATCTACAAAACACCTCAAGGGACATGGCTCAGAATATTATCTATAGCCCTTGAGGAGGAGCTAAAGGTCCTTGACTTTGTTTAGTGGCTAAACTGTTATTATTTTGTCTTGTTTGACTGTTTTCCATTGTTTCTGCATTTTCTCGCTTCCCTGATTACATTTATTCTTTGGCTAAAGTTTGTCTACAGACGAGAGGCAGGCGGAGGACATGGTGTTGGGGGAGGGAACATGGTCTGTCCCAGGAAGGCCTCATAGCGTCCTGCTCTGTTACACACCTTCCCCCACGTGGCCATACTTCACTGGTCAGCTTCATGCCCTGCTAGGGGAGGGGGAATGGACACGGGGTTCGGGGGGCGGTGTGTAGAAGGAGAGTGGTGGCAGGGAGAGTGCATATGTGTGCATGGGGGTTGTCGTTTTTGGTAACTGGATGATATTTTTAAATGCAAATGTCAACTTGACTGTGTGTTTTATGGGACTCCCAATGCTCCCGAAATGTCTTTCCTCTATTTTCTCTGCACTTTGCTGGCGGGGTAGGGTCCCGGGGAGCGGTTGGTTGTCCCCGGGCAGTATCTTGTCTGCTGACTATCCTTGATGGCAGCAGAAGGGACCTGGGATCTGTGGTCAGGACCCTGGGCTCCAGACCAGGTTCTGCCTCGGCTGCTGGTGGGGCCTGGGCAGGAGAATCTGTGCGCAGAATCGAAGGTCGTGGCGGGTTATGCCCTGGCGGGGCGGAGGAGCAGTCAGGGACAGCTTCCTGAAGGAGGCAGCGTCATTCTGGGTGGAGGGGACTAGAAGTTCACTCTGGACTCAAAAGGGCCAGACCGTGAAAGGCCCTGAGTGCCAAGCCGCGAGTTCATCCCGAGTGGACAGAAGCCACAAATGAGCCCCCGGAAAATGGCCTCTGGTCTGCAGAGTGTAAGTTAAAATTTTAAATTTTTTAATTTTACAGTCGAATTACCTATGGACATTTGAAAACCAAAAGATTTCAGATGAGTCTCTGGGTTTCTGTCTTCTCTTGGTGGCTCAGAAGATCTGGCAGCTCTGGAGGGGTTCCCTCCTCGCAAGTCCCTTCCACCCACCTCGCTCACTTCATCCCCCACCAGCTGGGTGCCTGGAAGACCCCTGAACCCTGCCACATGTTGGGGGGGGGTGCCTGAAGGCTTTGCCCCTCAGGAGGACCCCGTGTTGTCCAGGTCAGCATGTGGTGGAGGCCAAAGGTGAGGGATGAACGGGCGGAGCCGTGATGGTCCCCGCACCTGTGGTCCCTGAGAGCAACTGAGTCCAGAGCCAGGCCGAGGGGGCTGGTGGGGGGAGAGGACAAGGGGAGACCCAGGGCTGAGCTCTGGCCCCCAGTGGGTGGTTTCTGCCTGCATGTTGGGTAACTGTAATCCACTTACTAGAAAGTTTTAAGACTCCACATAAAAACGCAATCATGGCTCTGAACCCACCTTATAGACTGCAGAGAACCTGGATCTAAGGGACTGGTGAGAGGGAGTTCGGGTGGACTCAGAGGGTCCCTAGTGATGGCCCCCAGCGTGCACTCACCGGGAGGTTTGTCACCTCAGGGCCCCCCAGGGGACTCACCCCCTTCCTCCCCTTCATCCCCAGCCTGGAACATTCCAGGTTTGCCCCCACAGACTGGTCAACTGTGCTGTGTTTCAGAGAAAGCAGGGAGCGCAGAATTCACTCATTTATTCATTCAGTAAGCACATCTACACGAAGGGTGTATGTCAGGAAGTTACACGGGGCGCAGGACACAGTCCCAGCCCTTCAGGTTGGGGGAGCAGGTAAGGGAGAGTGGAGTGACTAATAAGCACAGCTTGAGTCGGATGGCCTGGGTTCGAATCTCAGCTCCACCACTCTCTAGCTGTGTGACCTTAGGCGAGTCGTTTTACCTCTCTGTGCCTCAGTTTTCCCACCTAGAAAATGAAGATACTAGCAGTGCCCACCTTGGGGATTGCTGTGAAGGTTAAATAAGATAATGTAGGAGGGTACACAGGGCAATGCCTGGCACGAAAGGAATGCTCTGTTTGCAAGTGTTACTGTACATGTAGCAAGGATTTACTGAGCACCTACCACGTGCCAGGCACTGAGGATGGAGCAGTGATGGAGACAGGCACAAGCCCTTGCCCTCGTGGGGTGGGGGGCCCCACAGGTGCAGAAGGCACACCCTCTTGGGGTCATGCCCCCCCGCCACCTTTCCTGCCCAGAAGCCGCAGCTGCTTGCCCCTGCTGTTCCCCTGCCAACCAGACCCCATGGTCCTGCGGCATCTGGAGGGCTTTTGCAAATCGCCTGCCCTAAAAGGCTCACTTGCCCTAGCTCTTGCCAGCTGGGGGGCCTTAGGGCACTGTCTTGACCTCTCTAGTCCTTGGCTCTCTCTCTGTGATGGAGGACCCAGTCCCTTCCCCGGGCTGTGGAGAGGGGCGGGGGACAGACGTACATGGCATCCAGGCGCGGGGCTGGCTCTGCCAGTGATGGGGGTACTGTGATCGGTCAGCTTTAAACACACCTGCAGCTCTCCTGAGGCTCAAGCCTCGTGGTCTGCAGACATGGCCTGTCGTGGGCGATCTATGGCCGCCTTAGGTGTGTTGGAGGGGAGTTAATTAAAAAGGTGTCTGGGAGATGAATTTCTGGAAACACAAACTGGAAGCCAGTGGAAGCTATTGATCCATTTAATGGGAAGCCGATAGTATGAGAGTGAGCAGACAGCTCTGGGTTAGGGAGATCGATGCAGCCGCTTCCGCAAGCTGACCTGCCGGGGTGGGCTCGGGACACGGCCGGGCCGGGGAGGGGCCCCCAGCCTCCATACGTCCCCCGCTCCCTGCAGGGCCCCAGGCGCTGAGTCTGGGTCAGAGCAGGGGAGTAAGCTGTGCTTCTGCTGGGCTCGGAGCCTCCTCTGAGGTCACCCCCCCCCCCCGGGGAAGCCCCCTGGCTGGACAAAGTGACGAACCTCTTCAGGTCTCAGGGCGACCCTGGGACGCCCATGCTTTGGTGCCCATTTCTCAGAGAGGTGTGGCCATGGGAAGTCTCTGGGGACTGGACGCCTTCGAGGCCTGGGCAGGGCATATTAGGCACCTGCTGATGAGGGGCTCCCGTCCCCATGCACTCCCTCCCCTCCCCAGGAGTCATCTTGAAAGCGCTTACTTGTGAAGTGCTCTCCCAGGATCTGGGTGGAGAGAACGGCATGTTAGTCTGTTTATTGACTCCTGGACTTTATAAGCCTGTAGCACCTCCCCTCCGCAGCCAGCCCTGGAACTTGGGGCTCCTGCATTAGTGCCTCCTCAGGCGTGACCATCCCCCACCCACCCTGGCCCCCCCACCTGGTCCCCTGGCTCCTTTCTACCCTCTCAGCAACCAGGGGAGCTTTTAGAAACACAAACCACATAGTGTCACGGGCGAAACCCAACAGTGGCTTCCCACAGCATTAGGTGTAAAATCCAGACCTCACACTGCACCGGCCCGGTCGTCCCCCAAACCCCCTTCCCCCCATGCCC
>NW_020175040.1:1033206-1038480 GCF_003031525.2 Neophocaena asiaeorientalis asiaeorientalis
GTGCCCGAGGTCTTGGCATGGCTGGTGCCTTGTGCCTGTTCATTTCTCAGCTCTTCAGGAGGCTCTGAGGGGCACCCCCCACTGACCACCCCCTTATACCTTCCCAGCACTTGACGGCCTCTCCAAGGTTCTTTAGTGCACCTGTGCGGGACTTTACCATCTGTCCCCCACCCCATGGCAGCAGGCACTGTCTTTCCTACTTACTTCCTAGTTGCCATGGCCCAGGGTAGGTTTCAGTGAACATCTGTAGAATCAACTGATGAATCAGCTGGAGATTCAGCCTCGCTCAGCCTGGAATTCTGGGCTCTGCTGGATCTATCAGCACTTGGTGGCATTGTACCGAGTGTCCCCCACCCTCACCCCCAACTACTGACCTGAGGATGGGTGACCCGGGCCCTGACCCAGCTCCAGATCTGAGAGGCAGGGCTCCAGGAGAAGTCCTGGGGGCTGGTCTGTGCTGAGACCCCATCCTCTGTGGGGGCGGGGAGCCCCTCACCTTGGGGAGCCACGCCCAGCGGGGGGAGTAACTCCTCCACCCAGACGATAGGAACTTGAGGCTGAACATTCACCAGGCAGATGAGAAGGGAAGGATGTTGTGGGCAGAGGGAACAGTGCGTGCAAAGGCCTGGGTATCAGGAAAGCTGGTATCAGGAGAGAAGAGGCAGGAGCTGGCCAAGCCCCGCTTCAGAATGAGGACCATGGTCCCCCTCTGCCTCATTTGATTCCCCTCCCTCCTCCAGCTGAGGGGTCTGGTGGGTCTTCCCTCGAGACCCTGGGGGTCTCTTCCTCCTGTCCGCCTTCTCCTGCCCTTTCCCCCCCGCCACTGTCTGTCAGCACAAAGCAGAGGCTTCCTTCCCACCCGCCCTGGGGATCCTCCCTGGCTCCCTCAGCCTTCACCAGCCGGTTCTGTTACCTCTGACGTCCTCTCCCCTTCACGTCCTCTGCGCCAGCCGCTCTGGCCTCCTCGCTGTTCCTGGAATGCCCCAGGCGTGCTCCCACCTCAGGGCCTTTGCACTGCCGCTCCCTCTGCCCAGAATGCTCTTCCCAGACAACTCCATGGCTCCTTCCCACACTTCCCTCCTCAGTGAGGTCCTCCCCAGCCCCCATCTAAGTGGGTCACTCTGCTCTCCCCCAGCCTCCCCATCTTACCAGTGTTTCTTCTGACATCCCCAAACTTCCCTATTGTGTTAACAGCCTCCCCAGATCCAGGCTTTGTCCTATTCTCTGCTGTGCCCCAAGTGCTGGAAAGATGGCTGCACATAATATCTACTCAATCAGTGTTTGCCGAATGAACGAAGAAACTCTGGGGTCTCCTGAGATCCCCTTACCTTATTCAGGCCCAGCCGAGGGTCAGGTCAGGCCATGGGCCACCTGGGGCAGGATAGATGTCAGGCACCATCGCCCTGGGATGCTTGGTCTCGGCCTCCAGGAGCCCCCATGGGGCTTGGGGACCGGGGCTCCAGCCAGCCAATAGGCATCTCCCGCAGTGCCCGGAGCTGGTCCTGAAGAAGCAGGCTACAAACGGGGCATGTGCGCCCGCCCTCCCCAGTGACAAATGGCTGATAATTAATGTTGGGCCTGCACGTCACTGGTCAATTTAAAGTTCAGTGTGCAGCCAGAAGCGATCCCAAGAAAAAAAATGTTCAGCCCCTCCTTGTTCTTACTCATCCATCACCAGCTTTGCAAGCAGTTTATTAAAATGTAGAGAAAAGCATGACTGGAGATATAAAAGGCCCTTAAAGGCCCAGAGATGGTTTATCAGGGTTTTGTATTTGTGGGTGTGGAGAGCGGGGAGTGGGTGCCGGGAATGCAGAGCTGAGGGCCTGGCCCATTCCACAGAGGGAAAGGCTGCGTCTAGAGCAGGGCGGTGGCGTGAAATCTGGAAACGGGTGTGGTCAGCAACTCGGACCCCCAGGTGCAGGTCCTTGGGGGGCGCACGGGTGGGCAGCCAGGCAGAGTCCAGGTCCCATCCGGAGGACTTAAGTGACGGGAGCGCACTGGATCCACATGCAAGTGCTGGGCCGGGGAAGAGCGTGGTCCAGAGTCGGGCAGACCGGACTGGGATCCCAGCTCTTCCCAACCAGCAGTGTTGAGGGGCACATCACCTTCCCTCTCTGAGTCTCAGTTTCCTCCTGAGCCAGGAGGACACCCTCAAGGGTTTGCAAAGATGAAGGGAGGCCACGTATGTCAAGGCCTCAGGCACTTAGGGAGAGTACCTTAGGCACACAGTTGGTACTCAATAAATGACACCTCTCTCCCCAGCAATGCAAAGGCCCAGAACTGGTCCCTGAGCGCAGCTGGGGTTGCTTCTGTACCTCCGTGGGGCATGAAGACAGTATTCTGGCCTAGAGCCAAGTGAGTTTCCCTTTGCCCGGACAGTCGTTCAAAGCACCAGGCAGGCAGCCACTATGCCTTTGCTTGTGCTGTTCCCTTTCTGGAAGGATGCTTTCCTCGGTTATCTCCTCTCCCCAGGGAACTCCTATACATCCTTCAAAACCCACCTCGCATGACACCTCCTCTTGGTGCCTTCCTGATGCTGAGTCAGCTTCTTGCCTTCTGTGTTCCTAAAATACTCGATTCTTGCTAGACTGTGAATCCTTGTGGGAAGGGTCTGTACCCTATGCCCTAGTGTGCAGTGACATAAGACATTTTGTTGGATGAATAAGCAAAGAAATGAGTGACTAAATGAGTGAATAGCTCTCTGAACATTCACCCCTGCCCTGAGATCACCTAGAGGCCTCCCCTCACTGCCCCCTGCCTCCTTTGAACTCCCTGAGTGTCAGGGCCCAGCTGGGGGTCTTGTCCATCTCCCACTGCCCAGGTCTGTTCTTGGTACATGGTATGTACTCAACAGAGGTCAGAATGACTAAGATGAAAGAGGGGCAGGAAAGCTGAGCCCGCGTCCCGTAAGCACCTGCTAAGGGGCAGGATGGTGCTGGACATTTCGCCCGTAGGATTCTTTCTTTCCCTCGTACCAAGCCCGGTTCACAGATGTGGATACTGAAGCAGAGGGACCCTCGTAATGGAGCAGCCAGGATTTAAACATGGATTCTGGATGATTCTGAGAGCCCTTGCCACTCCCTCACGATGCCTTCCAAGGAGGTGATGTGCAAACAAATGAATGAATGAACGGGTGACTGAGTCCTCATGTGTACCTTGCCCCCTCCTTCCTGTCTCACCCCAGCCTCCCGCCCGGCCGGTCCCCTGTGCAGCTCGCTCAGCACTCTTATTTGGGGCTCTAGAATGAAACCAGGCGTCTGCAGGACCCCCCAGACTTTCCTTCAGTGCCTCCGCCCCTCCATCCCTGGCCTCTCCCTGCTCTGAAGCAGCAGCTGCTGGCCCCTCCCACTCCCCTGCCAATCAGACCCCATTGTCCTGAGGCATCTGGAGTGCTCTGCAAATTGCCTGCCGAAAGGCCCGCTAAGCATCCTCAGAGAGAAGACGTCCGCACCTCCTTCACAAGCCTAGCTCCTAAAAGGCTGGTGATTGCGTCCTCAGCGTTCCCGCCAGGCCTGCCCAGCGCCTGGGAGTGGCGGAAAAAGCCCCAGCTGGCTGGGGCGGGGTGGGGGGATGGCAGTGATTATCACTGAGCAGGAAGTGAGCTTGGCCTGCAAGTAAGCAGGGAATGCGGTTCTAAAATATCTTTCAGCCGCCAGAGCCTGTGCCGTCGCCTTCCCATCACTATCGTCAGCAAGGAGCCCTGTGCGAGCCCCGAGGCTCGGCCCACTGGGTCTGGTTCAGGGGGGCGGGGGTGGACCTGAGACTGTGCTGTTCTCACAGATTCACCTTCGATGCTTCGATGCTTGGGGTTAGGGGGCCACACCTTGGGAACCACGAGGGGGCTCGGGAAGGGCAGGGACCACGATGGGCTGGGCTCACCTCTGGGGAAGGCCGAGCACCTGGGCTGCACAACGCCCTTAGGCCCCCGAGGGGCGGGGACGGAGGCAGCTCTAGCTCATCTGCTAGTGGAGCATCTTCATTGAGCTGCAGTCAGCCAGGACAGGCGGGGAGGGGAGGATGCTGGCCCCGTCCCAGCTCACACTAATGGTCATGGTGTCCACCAGCATGAAACAGCAGCACAGCGCCCACCGTGCGCCAGGCATGGTACCTCCTAGCGAATGATTTGATGTCCCTGGAGTCTGTGTTCATGAACCATCGAAGTGCATCCCCGTGATTTAAGTCCACTTTCCCACCCTCCCTGAATTTCCAGCAGAGGCCCAGAGAGGTCACGTGCTCTACCTCAGGTCACACAGCTTGGAGGGTGCAGGACTCACTTGTGGTTGCTGAAGCCAGTCGGCCTGAGTTTATCCCTGCGCCCCTCTGCCAGTCCTGTGGCCATGGGCAGGCCCCTGACCTCTGTGTCCTCAGTTTTCGCATCTGTACTATGGGTCTGAGAAGGTGAGTCTGCGGCAGGAACTGCCCTGAGCCCCAGATCATTGGTCCAGGTCCCTCCCCTGTCATCACCTCCTCCTGGCAAACCTCAGAGGCGGGGGCGGTGCTGCCCTGCACCCTTTTAGCAGACAAGGGGCCTGAGGGTCGGTGGGCGATTCCCCAGGTCCGCAGTGTCAGCGCCTCCCTGAGACATCGCTCTTCGTCTGGAAGCTGAGTTCGTTGGGGCCAGCGGCCTCCTAGGAGATGGTGTCCAGCCGGTGCTCCCCCTGAACCTGGGGCTCTGGTGTCGTCAGACCGGTTGAGGGGGGGCTCCCCAAGCACAGGAAGGGCAGGACCTGGCCTACAGGCACCCCACAGGAACGTGGGAGACAGGCCCTCAAAACGTCTTGGGTGAAAAATACCTCCTAATAGGTGGAAGTTGGTAAATGCTGAATTCAGTGTCCTCAGGTGAGATGCGACAGCTGACCAGGGGCAGCTCAGCCACTCCCCCAGAGGGTCGTGTAGGACTTAGGACCCGGGCAGGGCCCCGAGGAGTGATGCAGTTCACAGGTGGAGATCACCAGGTCCATTTATTGGCTGGGAAGTGCTACGACAACCCAGGTACTGAGACAGGAGCCTGTGGACCGGAGCGAGCTTGCCCGGGGGTGGTCAGGGAGGTCCCTGCGCCTGTGACATTTGGGCTGAGAATTCAGTGTGGGAAGGAGCCAGCGCTGGGACTGGGAGCCCATGCTGGTGGCTAGGGTCTGCACGAGGCTTTAGGAGCAGGGGGATCTGGGGCCGTCAATGGTGGGAGAGGGCATGGCAGCTGGGAACAAGGCCCAGACCGGGAGTGCAGGATGGGGACCCAAAGGCATGACCAGGGGGCTGGAGGCGGGGGGCTGG
>NW_020175040.1:1038531-1051390 GCF_003031525.2 Neophocaena asiaeorientalis asiaeorientalis
CAGGTTTTGGAGCTGCGCAGGCCACCCTTTCCAGGACTATGTAGCAGCCGAGTGCTGCCCTCTGCTGGTATATCTGAGTATTACACCCATGGTGTCAGGCTGGACCAACCCCAGAACTTCCCTGAGAACTTCATGGGAACATCCCTAGGATCCGTGGTCCTCAGGGAGGCAAGGGGCTCCTGAGGCCTTCTTCTGCCCCTGATAGATCCTTGCTTGATTACTCCTAGTGACAGGGAGCTCACTCCCTTTTGAGGCATTCTGTTTCGACTCTACACAGCACAGATCAGCTTGACCCCAGAAGGAGTTGCACTTGGCCTTCTCCCGGTCTCAGCCCTTCCCTCTGGGTCTCAGGACTGGCTGTAGGGCATGGGGTTACTGACCTCCCCCTCACCAACTGCCTTGCTCTGGGCTGGGCTGCTCCAGGCCCTGCCCACCCCCACCCCACCCAGACACCCTTATGCCTGTCCATCTTCCATACAGCCTCCTGGACCAAAGAGAGGACCTTGCGGGAGGTCCAAACATCCTCGGCCTCTGCAGAGGACGTGGCTTTCTCAGGAAGATCCCCACAGACCTCCCAAATGTGCCCCTCTGAGTTCCCCTGAGTCCAGAGGGAGGTTGGCGGGGGGCCTGGTCTTGGGGAACAGCTGGGCACGAACAGAGGGGCGAACGGCTGAGTCAGAGGCCAGCAGCGGCGAGTCTGCAGCACAGGGGACTCTGGAGCATCATGGGCTCGTCCCACACCGCCCTTCCAGGACCTTCCAGCCCCGGCCCCTGCTTCTGCAAATGAGGGTATTCTCAAGGAGGCCAAGAGCAGAGGGAAGGGGATGGGGGAGAGGAGGAAAGTGAGCAGGCTTGGTGGCAGAGGGGCAGGACCAATCACCCAAGTAAGGAGCCCAGCTCCTTAATCCATCACGTAAACAGACTCATTAATTTATCAAATACTCTTTGAGAACCTGCTGTGTGCCAGGCACAGTCCTAAGCCTTGAGGCTACATCAGTGAATAAAACAGACAGAACCCTTTGTCCTCATGGAGTCTAACACTTTAATGAAGAAAACAGACAAGGTGCTTTCAGAGAGTGATAAGTGCTCTGAGGATGGAGGGGGGAGGGGACGGAAGTAGGCAAGGGACGCCTCTCTGAGAAGAGACCTGAGTGATGGGAAGGGCCGGCCAGGTGAAAACGCGGGGGAATGTGTTATTTATACACATTTGCTTATTTTTTAACAGCCGGAGATGTAACTCATATAGCATAGAGTTCACCCATTTGAAGTGTACAGTTTAATGGGTTTTAGTATATTCAGATTTGTGTGACCATCACCACCCTCCATTTTAGAACATCTTTGTCATCCCCCAAAAAACCCCGTATCCACTAGCATTACCCCCGTCCCCACTCTCCCCCAGCCCCTGGCAGCCATTCGTCTACTTTCTATCTCTGTGGTTCCAGCTCTGCTAGACGTTCCTGGTAGATGGAATCTTACAATCCTGGTCTTTTGTGATGGGCTCCTTTCACTTAGCACCGTGTTTTTAAGGCCCGTTCGTGCTGTAGCATCTATCAGTACTTCGCTCCTGTTATAGCCAAAGCATATCCCGTCGTGTGTATGTAAGACATTTGATTTATCCATCATCAGTGGGACATATGGGCTGTTTCCACTTTTTGCCGTCGTGAATAATGCTGCTGTGAGGATTTCTGTACAGGTTTTTGTGTGAATGTATGTGTCCAGGGCTCGTGGGCATGTGTCTAGGAGGGGAACTGCTGGGTCATGCGGTAACTCCATGTTTAATATTTTGAGCAATGGACGCACTGTTTTCCAAAGTGGCTGCAGCATTTTCCATCCCCACCAGCACTTTGTGAGCGACGTGTTTCTGCACATCCTCACCAGCACTTGTTATTGTCCGTTTTTGATCCTAGTGGGTGTGAAGTAGTTTCTCCCTGTGGTTTGGGTTTGCATTTCCCTAGCAGCAAGCGATACTGGGCATCTTTTCATGTGCTTATCGGCCATTTGTAGATCTTCTTTGGAGAAATGTCTATTCAGTTTCTTTGCCCCACATTTGCCTCTTTTTGAAAACAAAAACCAATGCCTACACAAGAAGATTGCCAAAGAAATTAATGGAAGTGTCTGCCTTTGTGGATGGGAGCCGCAGAACTGCGAAGGTGGGGCTAGAGCTGGGGACCAGCCTTCACTATACACCTTTTACATTTTCGCTTTTGAATCCTGCAAATGTATTAGAAAAGTATGTTTTTTAAAGTAAAAGTGAAAAATAATAACTGCATCAAGCCATCCAAGTTAGTCCTCGGCAACCCCTGGACGCAAATATCTGAAGCTCGTGTAAGGAAACCCGTTTGGGGTCTGGCTGGGGCTGAGCAGGCCGTGGTCCCCCTCCCCGACCACGGTCCTCACTGGGTCCCTCACCTAGCCAGAGTGGGCTTCCTACTTTCCCTCCCATGGCAGGATGGCCGCCCTGCCATCCCCTCTCAGCTGTGTCTTATATAAAAACCCCTCTGGGGGAGGCAGCAGGATCGGAGGCCAGCTGTGGGAGGTGAAGCTCAGTGCGGTCCCCGTGTGCTGTCCCCGTGGCCGTGGTTCTTGGTGAAGGCAGCCGTGGGGACCGTGGATGCCCAGGCTCAGCCTCAGCCCTTTCTCACAAGAGTGTCCCTGGCCGAGCACTGGAGGGTGTGGGCCTCCTGGCCCAGGGGTCCAAATCGGAGATCTCTCCCCAGCCCACGTCAGACACAGGGAGTCAGGTCGGTCTGCATGTCCCCCTCATTAAAATATTGAAATATGGTTCATGTCAGAAGTTGCAGACTGTGCCTGAGCCCCCAGACTGGCCCCTATTGGAGCTCTGCTGTCCTGTCCCTCCCCCGGTCCCCCTCAGACACCCCCAGGACCTACAATGAAGGACTTAATGCTCAGTGTATCAGAGGTGTTTCTGAGTGTATATTCAAATATTCTGAACATCCCCCCGGGCAAAAAGCACAACACATGCAAAGGCCCTGGGGCAGGAGAGGGCCTGGCAGACTGGAGGAAAGAAAAGGCCACTGTGCCAGGAGAAGAGCCAGCGAGGGGGAGAGGGCAGGGGGAGAGGATCACAAAGGGCCTGGTGGGTCACTACAAGGACTTTGGCTTTTGTTCTGAGCGAGGTGGGAGCCCCGGAGGGTGCTGAACAGGGACATGGTTTCACTTAATTTTAGCCAGAGGAGTGGTCCGGCTGCTATCTGGAGTTAGTCTGTGGGAATCGGGGGAGCAGGGGGGCTTCCACTGTCATCCAGGGGAGAGAGGGCAGCCGGGACCAGAGTGGGGTGTGGAGCCAGGTAGAGGTCAGAGCAGGCCCTTGGGGTGTGAGAGAGAAGAGGCAATTGGGAGGGTTAGGTGGTCGTTTGCCGAGAGAACAAGGCTGCAGAGGAGTGGCCATCAGGGCAGGCAGGGCGGCCACTAGGCCTGGCGAGCTGGCCTTCTCCTGGATGTCCGTCTGAACAAAAACAACTCGGAGGCAGCAGGACCTCCAGTCGGGAGTTGGCACCGAGGTGGAGGTTAAAAGCATAACCATGGGCGTCAGCAGCGAGTGGGTGGTTTACGAAGCCGGGGGGCTGGATGCGCCCACCAGGGTGTGAGCACAGACAGAGGAGGCCAGCGATGAGGAGACAGGAGGAGCCAGGCACCAAGGCCAGGAAGGGGCTGTGGGGCCCGAGCGGAACCGAAGGGACATCATCACCCAGTTCACGGTTGTATCCCTGCACCAAGCAGGCGCCAGTGCACAGTAGGTGCTCACTCAATAGTGTAGAATGAACGAACGCATGGATGGCCGGCTCCTTTGGACCCTTCAGCTCCCCTGCTGGCAGACCTCAGCCATTGGTTCCTTTACCACCTACTGAGTGAGACCTACTGTGCGCCGGGCACTGGTTTAAGCCCCGTGGGCTCAGCAGTTTAGCAGCCAGACAAGGGGGCTGTGAAGCTTCAGAGGTGCGCTCCCGCGAGGTATGTGTAAGGCAGGCGGCCCTGGTTTTCCATTTCGGGTAGTGAAAGACTTTCCCTTTAAAATGCATTCAAGGGCTTCCCTGGTGGCGCAGTGGTTGAGAATCTGCCTGCCAATGCAGGGGACACGGGTTCGAGCCCTGGTCCGGGAAGATCCCACATGCCGCGGAGCGGCTGGGCCCGTGAGCCACAGCTACTGAGCCTGCGCGTCTGGAGCCTGTGCTCCGCAACGAGAGAGGCCGCGACAGTGAGAGGCCCGCGCACCGCCATGAAGAGTGGCCCCTGCTCGCCACAACTAGAGAAAGCCCTCGCACAGAAACGAAGACCCAACGCAGCCAAAAATAAATAAATAAATGAATTTAAAATGCATTCAAGTGAAAAAAAAGTCCATTTAAAGAAAACTGTTACTTGGATACTGGTGCAGAGGTCCTAGCATGTTGACGGTCACCGTGGCGATGGAGGTTTGGGCTCTTTGTCTCCTTCCCTGTGAGGCAGGTGTTATCGTCCCATTTTACAGATGAGGAGATTGAGGCTGAGGGAGGTGAAGGGCTTGCCTCCAGGCCTCCTGCCCGCCCTCTGGGGCTCTTCCTGCACCAAGAGCGTCTTCTCCCATGAGCAGCAAATTTGGGAGCTCCCCGAAACAGCTGGGGAACTTTCCAGATGCAAATATTCCATCTGGTCCATTAACTAAAATCACAGGAAATAAACCATAATCACAAGACCTATTATTAGCGTGGAGGCACGCATAATTACCCAGCACAGATTCACTGTTGGAAGAACCTTCGTTGGGGTGGGGGGTTTGCCAAACCCGCGAAGGGTGAGGAGTGTGGAAATAATGGGAAGTTACAGGGTGTACCTGTGTTCCCACTGATGCAGCTGGGGGAGAGCCAGGGAGCATTGCATGAGGGCATTCATTAATCCTTTCTGTCGGTGGACATTTATTAGACACCTACTGTGTGCAGGCCCCATCAGTGCACTGAGGGATGCTGTGGTGACCAGACAGGTGGTGACCCTGCCCCTGTGGACCTGACATTCTCTTGAGGGAAGACAGATGTTGGAAAAAAAAAAAATTAAACAGGATCATTTTAAATGCTCTGGATGAAATGAAATGGGCATCTGGGGGGCCATTTCAGCAAGGGTGCTCAGGAAAGGCTTCCCAGGCAGGTGAGCTCTGAGCTGAGACTGGAATAGAGTAAGATGTGCAGAGACCTGGGAGAAGTGCATTCTGATGGAGGGAGCACATGTGCAAAGGCCCTGAGGCAGGAACAAGGCAGGGAGCAGAGTGGGGGAAGGGATGAGTGTCAGCAGGTGAGCGGAGCGGCGGAGGTGTGGGAATCTGGGGAGGCCTGGACCTGATTGGCGTTTGTGCAGGATGCCACGTCACAGTGTGGGGAATGGGAGGTAGCCCTGGTGAGGACGGAGAAGGACCCTGGCCCCTCCCAGGAAAAAGGCTCTGGTTCCCAGCCCTGGGGGTAGCTCTGTGCACCCAGCTTCCTCCAGGCCACTCCCCAGGGCTGAACCGCCTTGGAGACAGATAGGCCTCTCAGCTCTGATGATGAGCTGTGTGCCCAGCAACCCTCCTTGTGTGCATTCTCTGGGAGGACCCTGCTTTTCCCATTTCCCAGGGTATGAACTGAGACTCAGAGACAGGTAGTCACTTGCCGGGGGTCACACAGCAGGTGAGTGGTGGGTTGGGACCTGAGCTGATAGGTTTGATGGCAGAGTCCATGCCTGCTGGGCCCCCAGCTGACTCCACCCCAGTCTGCCTGAGCAGCCTTCATCCGACCAGGTGGGGCTGCATCTCTCCAGGTCCCCAGCCAGACCAGGCTCCCACTGGCCTGGAGAGGAGCCTCCTTCCAAGTACCCCCTCCCTGGGTAAAGATGAACATGTGACCAAACTGGGCCCATGGCTGCCTGGAAGTGGGGGAGAGGAGATGACAGGGCCCAGGTGCCATTGGGTCAGCCCTGCCCCCTGCAGCCC
This sequence comes from Neophocaena asiaeorientalis asiaeorientalis, assembly GCF_003031525.2. Lineage (NCBI taxonomy): Eukaryota > Metazoa > Chordata > Mammalia > Artiodactyla > Phocoenidae > Neophocaena > Neophocaena asiaeorientalis. The sequence goes on from NW_020175040.1 coordinate 1,044,482, forward strand.
AGCGGAGCCAGGCCTGGGCTGCAGCCCACATGCCCCTCGGGCCGGGACGATCTTGGACAGTCTCACAGGTAGGGCGCGAGGTGGTCCAGCCTCGTCCCCCATCCGTAAAATGGGGAAACGACACCTGAGTCAGAAGGTGGCAAGGGGATCCACTTGGGTAACGCCGACAACACGACTTGAAAACTATAAAAGGGGCTCTGAGGACAGGGCTGTCCTCAACCCCGGGGCACTCAGTCCAGTAAGGACGCCTAGGGGCTGTGGCCTGGTGCCCAGCCAGCTGCACCCAGGGTTCCAGGGCCGCCTTCTCAGTGCCCTGACCTTCCTACCCCTTCGGATGCTGCCACCTTTGGGGAATACAGGTCACGGGCGCCCCCACTTCCAGGCGCTGCCGGCGCCCAACCCGGGGTGTTCCCAGCAGCCTCTGCCAGTGGCCAGGTGGGACCGGTCCTCAGACAGAACGCCCAGGGGAGCAGGGAGCGGGGATGGGCCCCAAGGCAGGCGGCGTGGAGCCAGGGTTCAAACCCACATCCGACCCCAGACCTGCGCGCTGTGCCCCGCAGGACCTGTCTCCTTATCCTTATACGATAGATCATTGGTGTTTCAGTCACTTTTAGATGACTGGGGAATTTTTTGTAATAATATATTTTTCGCATATTATAGTTAAGTATGCTGCAGAACATTTGAAAAATAAATGAAAATGGAAATAAAGTCGATCAGTGACCCCCACTCGAGGGCCAGCTGTCGTTGTGGTGTTTTTCTGGTTGTGTCTCGGTCACATTCTCAGGTTTGTACCGAATACACACTTTGAGAACCTACATTTTTTTTTTTTTTTTAACTAACAATCGTTAATGTCATTGTTTGTCAACATCCCTTTTGAAGGCTGGCTGATGCCCCATGCCAGGCAGGAATCATGTATTTTTGTTTTTGTTTTTTTTGCGGTACGCGGGCCTCTCACCGTTGTGGCCTCTCCCGTTGCGGAGCACAGGCTCCGGACGCGCAGGCTCAGCAGCCATGGATCACGGGCCTAGCCGCTCCACGGCATGTGGGATCTTCTCGTACCGGGGCACGAACCTGTGTCCCCCGCATCGGCAGGCGGACTCCCAGCCACTGCGCCACCAGGGAAGCCCCAGGAATCATGTGTTTCTAGCAGCTTCAGTATCGGGCGTTCACCTTCCTGTTTGTTTGGGGTTTTAGTTTGTTCATTGTTGTAAATAGTGCCGCGATGAGCAGAAAGCTTAGAGCTTACTTCGGATTCTTTTTTGCTAGGAAATGTCGTTCCTGTGTCATGTCAGGCCCTGGGGGACACGGGGACGTGGCCTGCATCTCTGTGACAGGACAGGGTGGTTGATGGACCCCCAGGGAGGACGGGCAGGGCGGGGGCTGGGCAGTGAGCTGTGGGAGAGCCTGCAGCTGAGGGCCCGGGGCTCACCGGGTCTCTCCACCTCCTTTGCTGGCCTTTGCCTCTCCCCTTAAACGTCTGTATCCCCAGGGCTCTGCCGACCTCCCCTCCTGACCCGTCACACTTTCCCGCCCCTCTCCCCCAGAGCTGAGCCTCCAGCCAGACCCTTAGAGCCTCCTGGACGCTCCCCCTGACCCCCAGGCACCGCATCCCAACACATCCAAAGAGGAGGGTCATCTCTCTTCCACCGGGCACCTCTTCCCGTGTCCCAGTGTAGGTACATGGTGCCACCCTCCACCCAGTGCCCAAGCCCGGAACCTGGGTGTCGCCCTTGTCCGCATACGTTGCCCACACTTCTCCCCAAGACACCCCTTCTCTCCATCCCACCCCACGCTGTGTGCAGGCCTCCCCCTCCTCCTCCCTCCAGAGGGACCGTCCTCCAGCCTCTAATCCCCCCTCCACCCATCCCCCATGAAGGATCTGTTTAATCACAGGTTTATTCACTTGCCTCTCCTCTGCTCCCCTTTCCCCTCAGCCGAAGCCCAAGGCCCTCAAAGGCTGAGGCTCATCACTCTCTGCCTCTCACCTCCACACCTTTGCACATGCTGTTCCATCTGCAAGTAACGCCTTTCCATGCACTGTCTGCCTGATGAGTTTCTGCTCACCCTTCGAGGCTCAGTGTCCACATCCTGCCCTTCAGGAAACTTCCACTTTTCCTTCCCATTTCCTTTTCCCCAAGAACTTACCCCTCCTTCCCTCATACTTATATTCTGTGTAACTTCTATGGAAACAGTCACTCAATATTACAATATTCACTCAATTATAACTGTTAAAAGGCACAGGTATTGGGACTTTGGGTTGTAAGTGACAGAGGGCCCACTTCAGACTGGCCCAAGTGAAATGGGATTATCAGCTCACATGACCTCAAAGCTTCAGGCGTCGCTGGATCCAGAGGCTCCAGTGACGACCCCAGGGCTGTCCCTCTTCCGCTGTCAGTCTGGCTCCTTGTCAGGGGCCTGTGTGAAGCACCAGCTTGTATCTCTCAGATCTGAGCTCTAGCTTAAGTCCAGAGGTTCTCTCTCCCAACGACACCAGTGAAGTCGGGCTTCCTCTCAGGGCCCAGCTCGAGTCCCGTGGCCGATCCTGAGCCGGGAGAAGAGCCAGCCCCACCCACACCCCAGGCGCCGAGGGAGTGCAGGGGTGAACGCAGGATGGGCGGCTCGGGGCAGGGAGACGGGTGGCGGGCCACCACAGCCCCAGGATGTGCCCATTCCTTTCCTCCAGGCGGGAGACGTGGCTCTTTCTCACCTTGGACCCCCACTGCCTGGACGGGGCGGGCATCAGTCAGCGTTTTATGGATGAAGCAGCAAGTGGGTAGAGAATTAGTGCCGCTTTGTGATCAGGGAACGGCCCCGCCCCCGGGCCGCGGGCGGGGTCGCGATTCTGCACTCCTGGCCGTCAAGCGCACACACCGCCCGGCTCGGCTTGTAGATTCCCAGGAGGACCTGGGACGAGACCAGCCCTGCAGACCAGCCCCTAGAGATACTGTCAGGTGGCATGGGGGGTGCTGCCCCCTTCATACGGATCTCAGAGACCTCAGCCCTGTCCCAGGGAGCAGTGCAAATCACCAAAGACAGACAGACAGACACACCCTCACACACACAGACACACACACAGAAGGGCAGGTGAGCCTTCTGGAAAGGAAGGGAGCAGTTACCAGCCCAGCAGTGGCCACAAGCAGGTCCCCAGTCTTCCCTGACCCAGCCCGTGAGCAGGGCCGACCCCGCCACCTGCCCTGTGCCCACCTGCCCGCCTCCCCGGCATCTGCATGGGGCTTCCCAGGCTGGGGCGCCCAGACACCCCGGGGCCAAGGGAGGGTCTCAGGTGGGCAGCTTTTCTTTCGTAACCATATTTATTTGAATATTTCTCGGTGGTCTAACCAGCCTGTCAGGTACACGATTTGTAATAGTGACTGGAAGTTTTGCTTTTAAATGAAAATTATTTTAGACTTAGAGGAAACTATTAAGCAAATAATACAAGCGGGGTGAGAAATGGGAGCCGCTGTGGGGTCTGTACAAGCCGCCGGGGCTGCGGGGTCCACCGCCTGCTCTCACTTGCACCCGGCGGCGGGCGAGGGGGGTGTGCGGAGGCCTTAGCCCGGGTCTCCCGACTCCAGGCCCAGCCCGGCTCGAGAGCAGCAACGCCCAGCCTAGCTGAGGCTTTCGGAAGAGGCTGAGCTTGGGTCACCTGCCCCAAGTCCCACAGCTAGTGGCAGAGGTGGCTTCTGGTCTTGACTGCCGGGCTGCACTGCCTGCCGAGAAGGTGCAGCCGCTTGAGGGGGACGGAGAGGGGGTACCGCACGTGTTGGGAGAGGGAGGGGCCCACCGCCCCGCACGCGCTCGGACCCTTCACCTCTGGCTCGGCGTCTGGGGCTGGTCCTTCTGCCTCCCACGCGGGCCTTGGGCCGGCCAGCGCTGCCCCACCTGCACCTTCCCACCCACCCTGCATCCCGCGGGAACTGGCTCCCAGGCTCCTGAGTGGAGGCTCCCGGGACCCTCTGCCCCCGCTTGCCCTCGCCCTCTGGGTGATCAGGATGCCAAGTCGAGTCCCAGTCCCGCAGAAGCCGACACACCCTGCAGCGCTGGTCTCCATGCCTCCTCCCTCCTGCCAGCACATCCCAAGTGCCACCAGCATCTGCGGGGCCCCGGCTCCCTCGCTTCTCCCGGGCGGGCTCCTGGGACCGGGTGTCCTTGGCAAGCCTGGCATGGCAGCGGGAGCACAGAGACCGATGTCAGCCAGGTGGTTTCTAGATCACCGTCGGCCGGGGCTCCAGAATGACTCCAAGAACCAGCAGCCATTGCGTTTCAGCCACGTGTCAGGGACCCCTTCTCCCCCAGGACAGGGGACAGGACACGCGTAGTAACCGGTGCACAGCAGACGGGGTGTGCCCGGCCCCCAGAAGCCCGCCCACGTTTCAGAGATCATTGCTGTGGTCGCTTGCTCCCTTCCTCAGCTCCCTGAACGTGGTGGGGCGGGGGCGGCGATGCCAGGGCTGTTCACAGCCTGCGGGACCCCTCCCCAGCTGCAAGCGCCGAGTCCACGCCTGTGATCTGGTAGCTGCACAGGAGAGCCTGTGGATTAGGGATGCCAGGATTCAGTGTCCTGAGTGTACGCTGAGGGCGAAAGAGCTTCATGGAAAATGACACGTGGCGTGATTCCGTTTATGTAAAGTCCAGAAGCGTGCACGAGTGTTCCTGCCGTTTGTGGGTACCTAGCTCCGTAGGAAAACTGCACGGAGAGATTTGCTACAGGAGTGAGTTCACTGTGGGGTGTGAGGAGGGGGCTGGTGTGGGGATGGAGCAGAGGTGGCCGTGGCTGCCATCAGACCCACTGGGTTCCAAGTCTCATAGTGGGTGGCCTTTCAGTGTATTTACTTTTTAATTTCGTAGCTTAACACAATACCACTTTTTAGGGCCTGCATAGTACTTGATGCTTCCTACAGGCACGTGTAGGTCGCTAAATGCATAGGAAACGTTCTGGAGGGCACATCCTGACAGATGACAGTGGGCACCTCTGCAGAGGTGGGCTACGGCAGTGAGAATTGGGGGAGGGGTCAAGGGGACCTTGTTTTGTTTAAGGAGAAGAGCTTTTCATGTTAGTTTTGAATTTAAGATTGTTCCTTTAAACCGTAAAGCTTAAGCAAGAATGAAAAAAAAATTCCAGGCCTTGAAGGATTTGTGATTCTGAGATTTGAAGAGTCAGAATGTAGCTGGGAGGATGCTGGGACCCCTCCCCACCCCCTCCCCCGCCAGCAGTGGCCTGGAAGGTCCCGTGACCTGGGGATCTGTTGACTCCCTGCTCCAGCCCTCTGTGTCCTTCCTCCATCACACGCTGTTGTGCTCCTTTCACGGTGGGGACAGATGGGGGCAGTGGCCCCAGGTTGCAGGAGCAGTGTGCTGTCTGTGTGAATGGGCCTGTCCGCCTGCAGGGTGGAATTTTCCAGTGGAGGCGGGAAGCCCTGAGTGTGAAACATTTCCCTACCACCTTTGTCCTCTGCTTTCTCCTCCCAGTCTGGGTTCCTTCCAGGGGTCCAGAGTGACCAGGTGGGGACAATTTTTGGAGACTCCCTTGCACCTGACCGTGTGCTAGAAACCCACCTTCAGAAATCCAGCACCTACCCACGTGCCTTGTAAACACCTACAGTCTTGGCATTTGCGTCTGAACTCCGAGGTCTTCTCCATTTGCCTTATTTCGAAATAGCAGACTAACATGTAAGAAACACACATGTAACTTTGTGAGGAGGAAGTGTCAAAAAGCAGTGGGCGTGCAGGTGATACCATGACCCCCAGGGAGGCTCCAGGGTTCTGAAAGTGGAGACCCAGGAAAGGGACACTGGAGCCGGCCCTGCCATCAGGTCCACCCACCGCACTCCTTTGAGCCTCAGTTTCCTCCTCTGGAAAACGGATGTGATAAAATAATCCCCACTCTGAGGAGGTCCTGAGGAGAGATGCTAGGGCCCAGGCCTGGAAGCCACAGAGATGGGGGTTTGAGTCCTGGCTCTGCCATGCAGGGAGGTGAGCCCCCTCTGAGTGGGGAGCCTCTGAGGAGTTACTAAACATCGGAGCTGAAACAAAACCAGCCTCGTGGTCATAGTTGTTGTGATTTTTGCGTTGTTCTTAAAATCTTGTGCAGCTGCAGTGGGGAGAGTGGTGGGTGGGCTCTGCCACAAGTTCAGCCCACTTACCTGACAGCCTTCTTCTCGGGGAGTGAAGTACCTGCTGGAGGAAGATGGGTCCTTCACAGGTGTGATTCAGGAAGCCTCTTGCAGCTCTGATGCCCTTCACCTCCGTCGCCCAGCCCTCATCTCTACTGCTGCTCCATGTGAGGGTGTACAGCCAGAACTGGCTCCCAGTCCCACCCCTGCCACTCTGTGCTGTGCAACTTCAGGCAAGTCACTTGCCTTCTCTGAGTTCTGTTTCCGCCACTGTAAAGGAAAGACTAAAACAAACTAGACGATGCAGCAACCCTCCTTCACCTAAATTCAGCGGGTCTGAAAGCCCAGAGAAAATGGGAAGGAGAGAATGGCCTTCTGAGTTGCCACCAAGGGGCCGGAGCATTCCTACCCATTTGCTCATGTAATTGTCCCAGTGAGGAAGTTTTGCAAGAGCTTAAGTGCCGAGACTCTGGAACCAGACTGCCCTGGCGTTATATCCCACTGAGGTTGTTATTAGGGCTATAATGCGCTTAAAAATTATCTATATATATGAAATAGCTGTGGAGTTCCCGGTTTACATGTGAGGAAACAGACTCTGATCAGTTTAAAGTGAATCTGGATGGGGAGGATGGATGGCGACCTTCTCATCGTCACCTCCCGGGGACTCACTCGCTCCAGCCACGCTGGCGTCCTCAAAGGTACTCAAACACACTAAGCTCATTTTTGCCTCAGGACATTGACACTAGATCTTCTTTCTGCCTGGAATGTTCCCCCGCTAGATCTTCCATCGTACATG
>NW_020175040.1:1051509-1080168 GCF_003031525.2 Neophocaena asiaeorientalis asiaeorientalis
GCCTTCTGCTTTATTTTTATCCTGATCCTTATTACTATGCAAAATCATATGTTTGATCTTTGACTACATGTTGACTTCCTGTTTCCCCCGTAGAATGTAAACGGGGCATTCTAATGAAAGAATGAGGGCGGGTAACTGCCTTATTCACCACTGGGTTGCCAGTCCCACAGCAGTGCCTTTGGAATGAGTGAGTGAGTGGCTAAATGAATGAGCGGGCACCACAGCTAGACCAGAGATTCCGCTAGCCCCAGGACGTGGCCGGCACGAATGATAGCAGCTCCGCATCCGTGCGGCTGATGTGTGTGGTAAGCCCTCCTGGAACCCTGTGACACAGCTGCTGTGATCCCAGTTTACAGTATCATAGATCAAGGCTCCCAGAAGAGAGGCGGCTTGCCCAGGATCTTAGGGCCTTTGAGAGGCAGAGCCAGTCTGGGAATCTGTCGGCCTGACTCCAGGGCGCCAACCCCGTGCACTCCGTGCCTCGCACGTCTCCGTCGCAAAGGCAGAGAAGCCACCCTGGGAAGCAGCGTCATCGTAGGCTCCGGGGCAGCGCATGCATTTTGGGAACAGATTTCCAGGTTCCGAGTGCCGGCCGTGGCGCGGGCGCTCTCTGCCTGGTGGGTGACTTTGCAGCGAGGGCGCCACTGGGCGGCCGCGCCTGATGCTGCGGTTGCCATGGCGACGAGCGCCTCGGCGATTGGTCCAGCGCGGCCGCACTACGTAGCTCCTGGGGCGCGGGGGAGTCTCTGCGCCGGTCCCTCCTCCGGATGCTGCGAGAGCAAAGCGGGTGCGGACACTCCCCCAGCCCTCCCCTCCCCGCGGCGCCCCGCCACCCCGGATGTGCGGGAGGGAAAAAGCCCGAGGTGGTCTCAGGTAGCAGCGAGGCCCACGCCCCCCCGCCCAACCCGGCGACCATGGTGACTCGACGTCTTCGCAGGCTGCCAGGCTCGGCGTGAGCCCTGCGTTACCTGGGCCCCCCGTTCCCCGCTGCTGCCACCCCCTGCTCCTGGCCCAGCCTCCGTGGAGCAGCCTGCCACCCCCGGGAATGTGACTCGCCCTCGATTTAATTTCATTCCCTTCCACTTCTCGCCTGAGCGTCGCGCTCTTCCAACCACGTTGAGCCTTCACCACTGGAGAGGGAGAGAGAAGGGAAAACTGCCCCCAAACAGGATGGCGTGCAGAAGACGCTATTTGTGAGTATAGGTGGCAGGTTTATGCCTGGGACTCGAGGCCAGAGGGGCCGCAGCCCAGCTTGGAGCTGGAGCGGGGGCTCTGTGCGGGGAGGGGTGGGTTGCCGTGCAGGTGGCTTGCAGAGGGAGGTGGCCTCCAGGCAGAGATGCCAGCATTTGTTCCCTGCAGTGGAGGTGTTTGTCAGTGGTGACGATGAGGAAAGGCTGTTAGTCAGCAGGACTCTGTCGAGCTGTAAAATTCCCTGTCTCTGAGGGTACGTAGCACCCCAAATCTACGTACAGGGTCCCCCGACCCGCTGCTACCATTGTGGCGTTTGGTACGGCCCACCTGTGTCCATTTGGAAAATGCTTCTCGTGCCCGGCTCTTCAGTCACCGCTGATGGAAGGTTGGCAGGAAGGTCAGGGTGCTGTGCCCTCCAGGGACAGGTGAAGGTCCAGCCTGCCCTTGTGAGCAGGGAGCAACAGTGTCCCTCTGTGCCACCCGGGTGTTCTGTGGGCCAGAAGCAAACACCTGTCTGCTGGGCCCCAGGCCAGCGGCAGAGGCTGTGAAAGTCTGCACGGGGCAGTGACATCACAGGTCTGGGTATTTATGGAAAGCCAAGCCTGGGCCTCGTTAAGCCAGGCTTCCTGGGGCGTCACATTAGAATGCCAGCTTCCCTCGCAGCTCTCCGGGGCTCTGCGATGTTCTGTTCTGGGGTGCGCAGCCTTTGGTCTCTGGTCTCACGGGACCCCTCCTCTGGGACCGGAAGCCATAGGGGTTGAGACACAGACCCACGTCCCCTCCTGCCCTAGGTACCTTGCGCAGGCCAGGCCTCTTGGGGCTGTTCAGTGACCTCAGACCTTGTAAGATCAGAAGGCAGAGCTGGACCCTCAGGCTGGGTTCAGTCCCCCGGACTAGAAAGGTGAGGCCTGGAACATTATGTAGGGGGACATCTGGGGGGCACTCCAAGGCCTTGAACTCCCCTATACCATGACAAGGGCCCCTGGAGCCCCTAGTGAAGCAGCACCCACTCCCCTCCATCAGGGGACAGACAGCTATCTCGCTAACGGAGCGTGAAGGAAAGGAAACATTGCTCCTGCCACCGTGACAGCCGGCCGGGCGGGAGCCCCTGGGGTCATGAAGGTGGCCTGGGTCTGTGGTTGGCTATGATGTTTATTTGCTTTTTAAGTGGAAAAGCCCACGGGTTGGTTTGTTGATGTGAGCAGAACACGCCAGAGTTCTCCCTCCCTGTGACAAGGCCCCGGCTTTTCTGGGAAACAAATAGTAAATCCTTTCCCGGCATGGAACTTCTGCTCTTGCTGGGAATAGGTCCGAGGCAGCCATCTTTTTTCTGCCACACCTTTGCCTGGGCCCAGGAGCCCGATGTCAGAGAAATTCTCAACTCTCAGGGACTGTTAAAGCCCGGGGGAGAGGGGGTGTCATCAGGGTGAAATGTGACGTCGGATGTCGCCTGCACTAGGCCCAGCGCCTGGTCTCGGTGGAATCCGCACAGCAGCCTTGGCTGGGCGGACACTAAGACTCCCATTCTAGAGATGGGGAAACTGAGGCTCAGCAAAGCTCCCCAGGAAACTTGGAGTGTCCTGGCCTGAGGGTGGGGGTCTCAGCCCAGGCTCTGCGCTAGAAGCACTGGAGAATTTTTTAAGACTCCCATGCCTCCGTCCCATCCCCAGAGATTCCAGTTTGTGCGTCCGGGGAGGGCCCAAGCCTCAGGATCGTTTCAGTTCTCCATGTGATTTTGATGTTCACAGATGCAACCATTTCCCTTGGCATCACTGCCCAATCCTATCCGATCGTGATTTTGCTGAGGACACAGCTACCATACTGATTTCAGTACCCCTCCTGGATACCAGTACAGACTCATTCGGTCTGCCGGGAGCCCAGGAACCTGCATTTTTAACACACGGCCCCTGGAAGGACCCACAGACCACGCCTGTCTCACCTGCTCACCTGGGAGAGGGGCTGGGCTGGTGGGAAGGGCAGCCCGTCGGGCACTCTGGGCCCCCTGCCTCCCTCCTGCGGGTCTCTTCCTGCTGCCCTGGCTTTCAGGCGCCCACAGTCTGGCAACACAGCACCCAGGCCGCCCCCCCACGTGCTGCCACCAAACCCACAGGCACCAGAGACTGCAGAGAGACTGGGGAGGGGGTGGCTGAAGAGGAGGGGCCACACTGCTTTATAGAAAGATTTGGGGACCAGAACCAGGGTTATCCCGCACCTGCCGCTCCAACCTTGTTGTTCCCCGGGCTTCCAGTGTGGGGGGTGCTGGGGAGTTGAGTGTCTCCAGATGCTTAACTTTCAGGACAGCTGGAGACGCCAGCCCAGGACCACCGTAGCCAGCATCAGAGCTGCACTACTGGGCTTCGAGGCTTCCCGTGCCACTTGCCTCATTGGTTCTCGCCACTGCCGTAAAGTGGGGTGTTAATGATCCCATTTTACAGAGGAGGAAACTGAGGCTCAGAAAGGGGTAGCAACTTGACTGAGGTCTCATGGCTGCTTCCTGCCACGCACTTGGCGGTACATCCCTCCCTCAATATGCCGCACAGCAGGCCTGGACACACGTGCTCCAGAAGGAGCCCTGCCAGCGACCCGCCCCGTCCCTTCCCCGCCTCCCTGCCCTCCAGTCTCTTCCCCTCCACCTTTTGGGCTCCCAAGAGAGCTTTGGAATCTAGACTGCGTAGGCACTGAGAGGAGGCGGGTCCCCACCTGGGAGCTCAGGCACTGATGGAGGTGGCCGAGTGAACGGGAGAAGGGGTGACAGCGGGAGCGGGAGAAGATTTATTAATGAGATGGGGAAATCGTGAGGCCTCCAAGAGTCAGTTCCTTAATCAAATTTGCTAACAACCGAGGCCATTACTGTACTGACAGCTTAATTAATGGTGTCTTAATTAATGTCAGCCCCCTCCCAACAGTAACTACACCTAACACGGGCACGTCACTTCCTGCTGCTGGAATGCAGGGAGTCGGGCTGCAGGGAGTTTGCAGTGAGTGTGTGAGACTCTTGGAGCTGCTGGCGGGGAGGGGGCTGAAGTGAGGCGCTCATTTATAATTCATTCATTCATTTGCTCATTCATTCATTCACTCTGCCTGGAGCCAGCAAATCTAGATGGCAGATCCCACCCTGACATTCCCCCGCCCCTTCCCTGCCCAGCACTGTCTCCGTCTGGCCTGCCGCTGTGTCCCTACTTGGGGGTTGGTTGGTCCATCTTGGCCACTAGAGTGTCAGCTGCACCAGGGCAGAGAGGTTGACAGTGTGTTAGCTGCTGCATCTCCAGCACCTAGAAGAGCACAGGGCATATAGTAGTTGCTCGGTAAATCTTTGTTGGTTGAATGAATGAGGGATCTTGTGCCAGGCATTGCCCTAAGCAAGGGGGCGCAGGGCCCAGTAAGAAATAGTTTCTGCCTTCTGGCAGCCTGCAGGCCATGAACAGACGGTGTCAGTATAGAGTGCCAAGGGCCGGGACAGGACGATGACCCGGAGGTGGGGAGTGTTCCTGCAACCCACAGCAGGCGTGGAGGGTGAAGGGAGGTTGCCAGGTGGTCAGGGAGGGGAGGGCGCTCCAGGTATGCAAACCTCAGGCCTCAGGTTGCAAGCATTCTGCAGGCGCTAGCTCATTTGACCTTCACAGAGACCCTGGGAAGTGGGGCTGTTGTTATCCCCTTTGTACAGACAGTGCAACTGAGTCACCGAATAACTTGCCCCAGTGAGGGGTAGAGCTGGGCTTGCACGCAGACAGGGCAGCCCCAGAGCCCGGCTCTAGTGCTCTGTGATGTACCGCAGGCTTTTACTCAAAGTGGTCGGGTCTGCCTCCAGCCCCGCACCCCTGAGGGTGAGCAAGGAAGTGAGAGGTGAGCCCGGAGGTGTGGGCGGGGCCAGGACAGGAGGCGGAGGGGCTCTCCCTGCAGGCAGGGGCCATGGGCAGCCACGGAGGGCTCTGATCTGAGGTGGCGGCCGCAGTTACATCGCTGGGCTGTAGAAGGAAGTTGGGGGTAGGGAGACCGGGCAGGGCTCTCAGCCATCCTTTTCCTGTGCCCATAGCGGGGCACACGTGTCCCCGGAGAGCAACAGCGTCCTCGTTCCAGGCCCTCGGCCCTCCGCACCGCCTGGGGCCGTCGGCAGCTGCTGCCCGCAGGTCTGCTCAGGGCCGGCCCGGGAGTCAGGGTGGTCCCCAGGAGGCCCCGGCTCGTGGCCTGCCAGGCAGCCCTGTGGCCCGGGTGAGAGGGACCCGTCCCCTCTCCACCGTGAGGCTGACCTTCACACTCAGTTCCGGTCCGGCCTGGCTGGTGCCCAGGGGTGTGGACAGGGACCCCCAGCTCGCCCTGAGGGATGCTACCAAGCCGGGACCGGGGTGGGGCTCGTCCTTGCCGCCCCCCCTTGGCAAAGCGCTTTCCTGCAGCATCTCCTGTGGGGTCTGTCCTTCCTCCGCAGACCCCACGCTTCAGCAGTCCCATTCTGTCCGCCCTTGAGGGAAGACGCAGGTACACAGAAGGTGGGCAGACAGCAGGGCCAGAGGGCGGCCAGGCAGAGCCGGGTGACAGACACGGCCCCTGGTGCCTTGTCCCTGATCAGGTTCCTGACCCCCGGCCACGGGGTTCTGCCCCTCCCCCCATGCATGCTCCCCCGGGAGCTAGAACGTGGCCACGGCTCCGGCCCTCGTCCAGGGCGCTGAGGGTGCCTTGTCTGGCAGCGGCAGGGAGCCCAGCACCTGGGGCCTGCGGATGAAGTTGGTTTTGTCTCCACCTGCAGGGACCTAGGAGGCATTGTGGCCAGGTGCTAAGTGCCCACCAGGCTCACCTTGAGGCTGCTGCTTTCCCCAAAGCCGCTGTCTGCTCTGCCCTCCCCACCCCCACCCCGCCCGCCCACCTGCTCACTGGCTCTTGTTCTCTCTCTCTCTCCCTCCACTCACCCCTGCCCCCTTGGTCTCTGAGGCCCTGGCCCTCCCTGGAGCTCACAGAGCAGGGGAAGGATGCTGCGCTCCAGCTCTGCCCCTGCCTTGCTGTGTGACCCTGGGCCAGCCTCTTGCCCTCTCTGGGCCTGTGACCTCATCTGGAACGAGAGCAGCAGGGTCAGCTTTTGACGGTTCTGTTATGTGGACTCACACAGGAGGTGGAGGGGAGAGGGACCAGGGCCTACCAGAAGCAGAAACTGAGTTTCAGACATTCTGGCTCCTTCACACACAGCCCGTCCTGTGTATCACTCGTGGTCCCCGGGGGCGGTCATCATCCACCGGCTCATTCATTCACTCACTCCACAGTGGTTGTCAAGCACCCAGTCTGTGTGCTGGGCCAGGCCCCTGCCGCCTGCAGCTGACAGTCTCAAGCGGGGACACACCTCAAATAGGGCCCCAGAGGCCCACCCCACGCCCGTCCTGCCTGCCCTTTCGGGAGAGCGCTTGCTGGTCCCTCTGCCAGGAGGGCCCTTTCTCCCCCTCACCTCAGACCTCGAGATGCGATCACGCCTCTCTCTCGACTCCCCAGGCAAGTTGTCTCCTCGCCGAGTTCCCCGTCACTGTGCAGGCCCCTCTGTTGTTCCCAGCCACCTGCTTCTCTGTCTCCCCCACCGACTGGGACCTTCCCAGGCAAGGCCCTGCCTTTGTTTCCTGGCATCCGTGTAGGCCCTGGCCTGGCAAGACACCAATAACCTTCTTTGTAAAATTGGGGTAAAATACACATAACATAAAATTTACCAGTTTAGCCGTTTTTAAGCGCGCAGTTCGGTGGCCTTAAGCACATTCACACCGTTGTGCGGCCATCACCTCCGTCATCTCCAGAACCTTCTCATCTTCCCAGACTGAAGCTCAGTCCCCACTGAACACGGGCCCCCCTTCCCCGGCCCCAGGCCCCGGGCACGCACCCTCCTCCTTTCTGTCTCTATGGATTTGACTGCTCTGGGGACTCATATAAGTGGAATCACGTAGTGTTCTTCTCTCTGTGATTGGCTTATTTCGCTTAGCGTAATGTTTTCAAGGTTAATCCACGTTGTAGCCTGTGTCAGGATTTCCTTCCTTCTAAGGCTGAACAATATTCCATTGTGTGTATAGACCACACTTTGTCGATCCATTTGTCTGTCTGTGGACACCTGTGTTGCTTCCACCTTTTGGCCACTGTGAATAATTGAACATGGGTGTTCAAATATATCCTTGAGACCCTGCTTTCAATTCTTTTATGTATATACCCAGAAGAATTGCTGGATCGTATGGTAATTCTATGTTTAACTTTTTTGAGGAACCTCCATACTGTTTTCCACAGTAGCTGCACTCTTTTACATTCCCACCACCGTTGCACAAGGATTCCGGTTTCTCCACACCTTCGCTCACACTTGCTATTTTGTTGTGTGTTTTTTGTTTGTTTTTGTGATAGCAGTCCTCGGGGTGTGAAGTAGCACCTCATTGTGGTTTGGATTTACCCTTTCTTGAGTAAAGGCAGGTGTGAGTGGTAAAGTTCAGCTTCCTTCTCTGCTGATGGACCGCTCAGCCCCGAGGACCCCTGGCATTGTCTGGGGAGGGCTGGGTCTGCTGGACACGTGCTGGCTGATGCCTCCACTGCCTCGTCCAAGTTTCTGTCCTAGGGGAGGGGAGGGGGGCGTGGGCGTGAGGCTCTGGTCTCTCCCCACCAGAACCCAGTCCTCCAGGATATAAGTAGCCCAAGGAGTTGGGTCCTTGGGGGTACGTGACACGCAGTAGGCGCTCAGAAGTTTTTAATCCCACCAATAATACCTGCTTCCATCTTTTTTGGCTGTTCTTTGTTTATTCGTATAATTGAGAGATAATTCATCCACATGGTACAAAAATGTCTGTACACAGTGCAAAGGCGCCTTCCTCCGCTGTCCCTCTGCCCAGAGGCCACCACTGTGTCCAGTTTCTTGGGGTCCTTCTGGGGAAGTTCTGTGCGTCGATGTAAATACTTTATTATTGAAGTGCCTCAACCACCCAGCCAGTCACACAAAGAGTTTCCAATCGCTGCTTTGCAGTTCTGGATTTGAGGGCCCACTGGGGGGACCTGGTAACCAGCGAGCCCTTGAAGGAGGTGATGTTCTCCCTCTAGCGGGAAGCCCTGACCGGTGGCTGGCAGAGTGGTCTCCATGAAGGAAGCAAAGCTGCGGCAGGAGAGCGGAGGTGGGCGGGTCTGGTCCTGGGGCATCCGAGGATAAGATCACACCAGGCCTCCCAGCAGCCTGTTTGTCCTGGGCTGGCTGTCGGTCCAGATCCGTTCTGCTGGCACATCTATTAGCTTCTGTTCAGCGCTGGGCATGGACTGCATCCTGGGGGGCAGCGACCCCTGCCCAGAGGACACAGACACAGGTGGAGTTGCCAGTGCGGGGTTAGAGAGTGTGCTAGGGGCTTTCAGCAGGGGCCGCCGGGCACGTGGGCGGCATTCAGGGTGGATGCAAGGAGAGGTGTCTGGTTGGTGGAGCCCGGGGAGCCCATTCCCTAGGGTGTAGGGGGCAGCCCTGCACAGCCGAGACCTGCGAATGTCTCCCCAGATCCTCATGAAAGTGAAAATCCGCGCGTGGTTATCTGAACCTGCGCCTCACTCCACGTGACACCTAAACCACTAAACACATTTCTCGTGATTGTCAGTACATTGACCTTTCCAGGAATGCGGCTGCTGTCCCCACAGTCAGGGGAAGATCAGACTCTGATATGTTCAGAGCTCTGCCAAGAGCTGTCACCACTGAGAGCATCACGGCACCGAGGGCGGCGTCCCTCGTGGCACCCGAGTGGCGAGCAAACACCTGTACCCGCCTGGGTGTGTAGCCACTGTCACCTAGAGGGGCGGGCGACTGACTGCCTCCCTGTGTGCCCATCACTAACACACAGGTCACTTCATTATAAAGTGCTTTCCTGTTTTTCTCTCTGTATTGGTACAACTAGGGCATTCTGTTGATTTTTGTTTTAAAATACGTGTGTAGATAGATCATATGATTCATGAACTTCATTTTAGACCAGAGAAAGGGTAGCACAGGTTGGAGCTATCAAGACGGGGGGTTGGACGAGGGGTCTTTGCGGTGACGGAACTATTGCGCGTCTTGACGTGAACATGCACATAGAACCACGTGGAACTAAGCCCTCCCTCCACTGCAGAGACACACGAGGACGCATGAAACAGGAAATCTGTCCAGGCTGGTGGCTGGTACTGTCAGCATTGTGCTGGTTATGTTGTCCTGTAGTTTTGCAGGACGTTGGGGGAAACAGGGTAAAGTATAGATAGGATCTCTCTGTATTATTTTTAACAACTATAAGTGAATCTACAGTTCTCTCAAAATTAGAAGTTTAATTGGAGAAAAAAGGCCTGGGGCAGGTGTTGGGTGTGATGAGCTGGACCCTTGGTGACCGTGGGACAGGAAGGCTAGCGACCACACCACACCCTGTCTCAGTGCCTCCATGGGAGGCCTGTGTGGTCACAAGCCTTCTCCCCAAGGCTGAACCCCCCCAGGGCACTGGGACCAGCCTCCTCCCTTTAGCTGCCAGCTGGGGCCTGGTCGGTCCCTGGCACCCAGTTTGAGACCTTGGAGCAGGGTCTGGTCCATGCTCCCAGAGCCCCTGGCAGAGCTGGGACCCAGGCTCCCTGCCTCCCACCCCGAGCTGCCCTCGGCCGGGCGGGCTGCTCCCTGGACCTGCGGGACTGCCCTGCTGCCCAGTGCCGCCAGCACAGCGGTAGTGCGAGCAGCTGGCTCTCCCGCCCTCGGTCCCCACGTCCCTCCCCCACCCAGCAGCAGGAGCTGGGACAGACGCAGACTGACCGTTCCTTCGAGTGCCATTTTGAAGACTAAAATTAATGCAGCCGACTAAAACTGAAAGGTTAAAGCAAGCGCGTGTTCTTGATGGGTCTGTCCTCCTGCACGTTGACCGTTCAGTGGCTCGGCTTCTGGCAGAGGGACTCGTCACGGGTTGCAGGGCAGCCGGAACGAGGCCGGCGAGGCTGCGGGCAGCAGGGTCCAAGCCAGCCCGTGCGTGGTGCCGGCTTGGGGCCTGGCCCACCCGTACCTCGGGACCAGGCTCACTGGACAGACCCAGCGGGGTCCCTGGCCTTCCCTCCAGTTTATCCAATTTCCAGGGGATGAGCTGGGGACCTGAGGGCTCCAGGAGCCCGAGATGCCCCCTGCTCCCTGTTCCCAGAAGTGCATGACCCCGGAGGAGTCCCCGTGAGAGGGTCCCATCGGAGCAGCCCCCAGGCTCCTCGGGCGGCGGTCAGAGTGTGGCTAATTTCATTCCTCATCAGGCTGGTCCCGGCATCTGTTTGGAATGGTTAATAAGGGAAGCAATACGTTTTTAATCAGTGCGGCTCTCGCTGAAATCATCAGCCCGGCTCTCGCTCTCGAAGGCCTCACCAGGCCAAGATAACACAAGTGTCTTCTCACATTTGCTCTGTTATCAGTTCCGGCCCTACCTAGTCCAGGGGGCATGGCCGCAGCGCCCTGGCCTCCCTCAGATCCCTCATCCTTGGTCGGGCTTCAGTCCCTGACCATCTCCGGGGTTGCTGAGCGATTTTGGTTCCTCGGACGAGCTCCCCGAAACCGGCTGGGCTGAGCAGAAGTGGGGGCTGAGGTATCGGGGTGATCAGGGCCTTTTCCCGTTACCACCCCCTGCCTCAGTAGCTACTCGGATGGAACCCCTTATCTGCTGCCCAGTGGCTGTGTGACTTGAGGCAGATGACTTAACCTCTCTGAACCTCAGGTTTCCTTTCAGTACGATGGGGCCAATAATTGAAACTTGGCAGGGTGGCCTTAAGGATTCAGTGACCCACATGATGGGTCTGTAACTTCTAAATATCCCTGTCACCTTCCTCTCCTGGACTCTCACTGCACAGGGATAGACTTGGGGACAGGCTGGGACTTCAGAAACACAGGCCTGGGAAGGGGAAGGAAGCCCGACTGGGGCGGAAGGAGTGTATCAACCAGAACTCTCTGGGTTGCAAGGGACAGAAACTCAAGTCGGAAGTGATTTTAATGGTCACTGTTGGCGAATGGCCCAGGGCTCAGGCTTTGGCGTGGCTGGGTCTGGGGGCTCCAGCGCTCTTTTTGCCATCTCCTGCTTGCCTCCCGCCTGGGATGTGTTCCCACGTGGGGGCTCTGGTCCCCTCAGGACCCCTCACCTCCTGCTGGTCAGCCCTGGGGTTCGTGGTCATTCCTGAGACCACATCCATGGCCCGAGAGGGCCGTGTGCTGATTCGCCAGCCCTGGAGCTGGGCGGACGGGGTCAGCTCCACCTGAGCCACTGCCCTGCGCGTTTCGGAGGGGTTTCAAATGTGTGTTTACTGGGGAGGGGGCAGTAAACTGAGGCTGGAGATGGTGCACCGGGTATGCTTGGAGTTAGAGGACAGCATGCAGAGCTGGCAGCCTCAACTCAGCGCTGGGCGGACGCCCACAGCCAGGCGCCAGGGAGGCGAGCCCTCGGCTGGGTGGCCGGGCCCTGGCCCCGGAGCTGAACCTGGAGTCATTGCCCCGAGTTCCAGGGGCTCTGTGGCTGGGAGGGGAGGGCTTTGTGGCTGCATGTGTTGGGTAAGCCCACGGGGCCTCTAACGCGAGGAATCTGGCTGACCCTCCCACCCCGCACCCAGGCTCTCCTATCTCCCTCTTTCTTAGCCAGCTGGGACCTATAAACAAGAATCTTTTTTCTTGTTGTTTCGTCTTCCCTCTTTTCCCAGTGGTATATATACTAAAAAAATTTTTAAAGCCGCCTGGGGCACTTTGTGTCACCCAAGAAAACTCATCACCTTTTTCAGAGCGACCTCACACCCTTTTCACCAGCATCTCCGGAGGGGACCCCCTTCCTGGCTGTGCCGAGCCTCCCCCTTGGGGGCAGGCGTGCCCTGCTGCCGGCTGCGGGTCTCACGTCCCCATCTGTAAAATGGGTCATTCCCGGCCCCTGAGGTGACCGCAGACAGCACGTGGGTGCTCAGGCGGGAGCAGCCTCTCAGCCAGGGCAGGGGCGATGGTGCCTGGGATCCTGCAGCTGTAGGGAAAGGCACCCTCACGTCTGTCCACCGCACTTCCCAGTTTACAGCTCAGCTCCAGACCTCCCGGGCAGGGACTGGGTCCTGGGCTCAGCCCCTTGGTGCCCCTCCCTCCTGGCCTCAGGAGCCTCCCAACCCCAGAGTCCTGGGCAGGCCCCACCCTCCAGCAGCCCTGCCTCTATCCGGTCCTTGTTCCACACACACGCCCTTGGCCTCGCATTAGCCCTTGGACAGGTGTCCCGGCTCAGGAGCCCCAGGTCCAGAAGGGACGTGATATCGGAGAAGGCAGGGCTCTCCCTGGGGTGGCCCGGTGGAAAGCCAGGGAGCAGAGTCGGGCTTGGGGACATCAGGGCTGCTCACCCTCGCCTAGGGCCACGTCTGTCCCTCTGACATCAGGTTGCGGGGTCTCCGTTCCCTGCCCCCTCCGCCTCCCCACCCCCTGGCTCCCTCCTGTGCCCACATGCCTGGCTTCTGTCCACTGCCCGCCTCTGTCCTTTCAATCCCAGCTTTCCCACCAGACTGCCGCCTGCCTGCGTCCACCGGGCCTGCCGCTGGGTCCCCACTCCTGGAGCGGCACCCGGGGACAGTTGCTGCGCCACAGGTCTCCCTATACCGCCTGAGGGTGGAGCCCCTGGCGGGGGCACAGAGGGGGTGGCCCCTGAGCTGGGCCCTCTGGCCTGGGGCAGCTGCAGTGTCAGTGAGTGAAGGATGCCCCACGCTGTCGGCCTCAGCCTGAAGTTTATTTTCTCTCTTCCTTTTATCCAGCCGCCACGGGATGATGGGAAAACCTGGAGGTGTCTGATGGGGGGGCCCAGGCAGCTGACGGAGCAGAGTGACAGGGGTGCATGCCGCGGGTCGGCCTGAGGCCGGGGGGGGCGGCGGCGAGAGGAAGGCATCAAAGGCATGCAGACCACCGTGCCCAGGGGTCTGGCTCAGAGGTCTGGGTGGGTGGCAGTGCCATCACCAAGGTGGGCCCCCCGGTGCAGGGAGATGCCTGTTGGGGGCCAAGGAGGGGCCGGGGAGCACCAGCTTGGTGTGCCTCTAGATTGAGGGGGCAGGTCAGAGGCTGGGATGCCCCCACTCTCATGCCCCAGTGAGGACACTGCTTCTCCATCCACCCACTCTGCCCTGCACCCCGGGGCTCAGCTCTGCCCAGCTGGCCAAGGGTACATCCTCCCCTCTGCTGTAGCCGCCAGCCACCCCGTGGGCCGAGGGCACCCAAGGCCTTCCGCCCGGGCTCAGCCATCTGCCAGGAGAACAGTCTGCGTCCTGAGCAGAGGCCAGACGCGTGGGGTACAGCGCATGCTGTGATGGCATCTTGCTGGTCCTGAAACAGACGCCCTCGCCCGTGGCCTCCAGGCTGAGTTCTCCGCCTCCTCGTGAACAGAGGAGGTTAGGGCTCCCCGTGTACCCAGGGACCACCACAACCGCGGACCCAGGGGCTGGTGGTCCCCAAGGCTCCGCCTCCAGGCCCCTCTGCAGCCCTCGAGAAAGTGTCCCCCCACAGAGCTGGGGTCGGCCTCCTGCTGCTGCAGTGCTGCAGGCTGAGGTCCCCCAGCAGCTGTGCAAACCCAGCTCCCGTCCCTTCCCTCCTGCCCCACCCACTCCTCAGTCCCCACGCCCTGCAGTCAAAGAGGCACCCAGGAACCCTCATTTGCTGAGACTGGGGATGAGCCCCTTCCCAGCTCTGCAGCCAGCTTGCTCCTCTGCAGGGCGTCCAGGAGACACCAACCCCTCAGGGGACCTCCAGCGGCTGGGTCATGGAAGTGCAGGGCGTGTGAGAGATGCCACGGGGGCGTGGCCGCAGGAACCACATGGGAGACCATCTGCTGGGACAGACGTTCAGTCTGCGCCCAAGTCAGGCCAGGCCCACATCCCGGTAAGCCCGGCAGGGGTTGGCGCCGTCCCCCGGTGCACGGCCTGCCGCACTTTTCGGTAAGCCCTGAGAGAGACGGTGCCTCAGAGCAGCAACGGGGCCACGTGGACGGCACGGCCACGGTGCCAGCACGGAGGAGGCTGAGCAGGGAGACCGTGAGGCCTGTGAAGACCACTGCTAAAACAAAACAAAACTCCTGAATAGAGAATAGGGCGTTTGCGAGGACAGAAGCCAGGTGGTGCCCGGCGCTCAGCACAGCGGCCTCATTGCTCTCGAGCGCCCCAGCCTCGGTTTCCCCTTGAAGTTTCCCCAGAAGCCCGCAGCTCCAGGGGGTTCTGGAACTATTCCATGTTGTTTTTAACTTTCATTCAACTAAAGGGAATTAACACACCCGGTTTGCATGGAAAGACCTTGGCGGATTTTCCTTGACTGTGGTTGTTGAGTGCAGGGCCTGGGGCACATCCCAGCTGGACTCTTGCTTGCGTGTGACCCGGAGACCAGGCCCGAGGACGGGGGAGGTGCTTCCAGCCGCCCGCAGGAGGGCCTGCACGCGCATACGTGCCTACAGTCGTGTGTGCACGTGTGCTGTGCGAGCATGTACATGTGTGATGGTTCAGAGGTCTCTTGTTTTTTTCATTGAAATATAGTTGATTTACAATGTTGTGAGAGTTTCAGATGTAAGTTAAGAGGTGTCTTGTATGCGTATTTGTCCGGCCGTGTGAGGTCAGCATGGATCCGAAAGCGTGTTGGTGGTTGGGATGCCGTCCGGCGGGCACCAGGTCAGACCTGGAAGGGGAGGCGGCTGGGCGGAGCCCACCGTGCCCTTGCCAGCATTCCAGGTCAGGGGCGCTGAGCAGGCAGGGTCCCTCAACCTCGCCCTGCCACAGAGGACGGCTGCCCTTCACCCAGCCCCTGGAGGGGCCGTGGAGGCGGGGCCCCATCCTTGTGTCTGCATTAGGAATTTCTGTGGCAAGGCACAAGAAGCTCGTGGTGGGACTCCCTGGGGGACAGGGGGACCTTGGTGGACGTGGTACCTTTGGGAGGGCGACTTTCCCCTGGATATCTTTTTTGTTGTACTTATGAACTATGAGAGTGCATTAGCTCTTTAAAAATTAAATTTGTCAAGTCTGTAGGTTGCTGGTTTTGGGGTGAATTGGCTTGTTTTCTGGATATCTGAGGGATGCCCCCCGCCAAGGAAGGGATGCCGTCAGGAAACATGAGCCTGAGCACATCCCTCACCCTCAGGGTGAGTGGGGTCAGGACGTCCTGGTTGGGGGTCAGCTGCCTGGATGACTGTGGACAGTGGGGACTCTGGAGCAGAGGGCAGGGGACCCAGGTCAGGAGCTGGTGTGGCCGCTTGCCAGCTGGGATCCTCGGGCAGGTCTCAGTCCCTCTGAGCCTCGGTTTCCTCATCTGTAAAATGGGGTTACGAAACTCCAGCTCCCCAGGCAGGCTTGAGGGTAAAATAAGATCACGTTGGCATCTGAAGAGAGTTCCAGCATGGTCGGACCCCCTCCCGGCGGGGCCGGACTGAGGCACCTGTGCTCCCTGCCCATCAGCCAACCAGGTCCAAGAGTGACAGGATGTGGCTCCCAGACACGGCACCCGAGGGCCCCGGCCACAGGCCCGGCCAGGCTCCTGGCCGAGTGGGAAGGCCTCAGCCCTACTCCCAGCAGCCGGAGAGGCAGGACATGCCCTGGCCGGTGGCCCTGCGCCCTCGGCCGCTGCTCTTCCTCAAGAAGAGGATCCTGGTGGGAGCTTCGGGGTCACAGAAGAAGCTGGGATGCTGGGTGCTGGGGTCTCGGGGGTGCTTCTCGGCAGGTGGGAGCAGCCAGGGAGGCTCCCTCGCCAAGCCAGGCCCCCCTGTGCCCCTCCCTGTCCCACTCCGGGGCCCTCCCCTTGAACACACTCAGACCCTGCCCTGGCTGACTCCCTGCACGCTGCCCCCGCGGAGCCGAGGTCTGGGCTGAGTCACTGTGTCCGAGGGGAGCCCCGCCCTTGCCCCCCACTGGCTCACACACCTGGTGGGAGAGACCCAGCTGGGGTGCGCCCCTCCCTCCGTGGGCAGCCATGCATCTTGCTCGCAGCGTTTCTCCCTGTGATCTGATGACGCCTCGGTTTCCTCATCTGTAAAGTGGGCTCCTTGTTAGGGTGACATGAGTGAGGATGATGGCGGGGGCTGCGTGGAGGGGGGATGAACAAATCCTTGTCGCAGGTGGCCTGAGACACCCCACCATTACCCCCTGATTATCCCTTCTCTAGACAAACCTCCTTGTGGTGCAGATGAGGCCCAGAGGGGGATTTGGTACCCCCCGCCCCAGGTCTCACCCCAGGGCCGCTGCCCGCCGCCCTAGCTCTCTCTCCACACCTCTGTCCGGAAGCGGGGGCCCTGGGCAGAGACACCCCCTCCCCCCGCAGCGGAGACTTTTCCAGACTCGGGCTGAGCTCCTGGGCAGGGCAGCCTGGCAGGACGGAGGGGCGTGGAGGCCAGCCCGGGGACAGTCACTCACTGTGCCTGCGGGCAGGGCTGTCTGGGGCCCAGAGCCAGGACAGGAAGGCCGGGTGGGTGGGCAGGGCCCCTGTGGCTTTCTCAGAGGCAGGCCCAGGGCAGGCGTTGGGGGCCTGGGCGAGACAGCTAGACGTGGGGGAGGGGAGCCAGCAGAGCAGCTCCTCGGGTCGGTCTGGTTTACGAGGCGCCCCCTGTCCGTCTGTCCGTCCGCTCCCGGGGGCCGCACCGGAGTCTCCAAGGCAAGAGGCGGCCCCATTCCACAGAGGAGCCCGAGTCTGAGACAGACCAGAGCGGGGCACCCGGCAGGTGACATGAGACAGCAGTCTCGGCCCTCGGGGATAATGGGAAGAGACCTCGGGGCAGCCTGGCCACCTCCTACCTTCTCTGTGTCCCTGCTTCCAGAGCCCCAGAGGAGAAGGGGGACAGCGACACACGGGGCAGCGGCGAGGGGTGAGCCCACCCCGGACAGGTGCTCTGTCTGGGGTTGGCTGGGGGCTCAGGAGCAGGGCTGCTCAGGCTCTGCCCCAGACAGAAACTTCGGGAGCCCTGGGGATGGCCAGGCACCCCCATCACTGCCCTAAGAGCGCTGGTCCAGCCTACTGGGTCTGCATCCATGTGTACCCAGAGCCGTGAGAACATCACTCCCCTTGACCCAGAAATCCCAGGAATGGGTTCTAGAGGCACATCGGCTGCCTGCACAGAGACCTCACTGACAGGGCAGCCCAGCAGCCAAGGGTGGGGAGAGACACACCAGGCCTGACCCCGACGCGGGCAGTGGGGAGTGCGCCCAGGGTTCCGGGCCGCTTCCAAAGGGTGACGCAGAGGAATGTTTGACGACCTAAAAGCACGGAGAAGTGTTAAGTGAGCGGGGAGTGCGGGCCACAGAACAGAATGTACTTTTGCGCAACCACAGCACACATAGGCCCAGTCCCCGTCCCAGGCACGCATTTAGAGAGGCCTCAAGACAACACCGGCAAATCCCCAGGGAGCTGGGAAGGTGGGTTACTTTATCTTCCTTGTTGTGCTCTGTTGTTATTTTCCATAGCTGACGCAGTGGCTATGTATTATTTGGTAAAAGGGAGGCGTGCGGCCTCCCCTGCCCCTCTGGAAATGGGGCTAAATCCACAAATAACTCCAACCCAGGGCCCATGAGAGTCTGGAGCCGCCCTGCCCCACGTCCCTCCCAGGCCATGCCCTCACCCACTGCTCCCTGCCAGCCAGCCCACTCAGGCTCCCTGTGGGCTTTGAGCAGACTCCCTTGGCCGAGGGCTACGTGGGGAGCCTGCCCTCTGCCCATCCTGACCCTCTCTCTATTTTCTCCCTATTTCTTCTCAGGAACAAACAGAGTCACCCTCTGGCCTGAGCACAATGGCTCAGAGCCACCTTTGGCAGTCTGGAACCCGCCCTAGGGCCCTTCCAGAAAGCACAGTGTGCCAGGAAGAATTCTTACACCAGTGAACATGTTCTTTTTAAAACTGACAGAACTGGGACTTACCTGGTGGTCCAGTGGCTAAGACTCCATGCTCCCAATGCAGGGACCCCGGGTTTGATCCCTGGTCGGGGAACTAGATCCCACGTGCAGCAACTAAGACCCAGCGCAGCCAAATAAATAAATAATTTTTAAAAATAGAAAGTAAAACTGACAGAACTTTCTAGGCTCGGAGGGCCCTAGAGGTTTAGCTGGTTCCATGTTGGACCCATCTGGGCAGCTTTAAAAAATGAAGGTGCACCTTTGTTTCACCGAACAAGATAGGCAGGTGGCAGATAAACACATGAAACGATGGTCAGCGTTGTAAGCTGTTAGGGAAACTTGAACTAAAACCGCAGTGAGGTTTCACTGCATGTCCATCAGAACGGCTGGAAGTGAAAATAGGGGCAACGCGAAACACTGGCCAAGATGCAGAGAAACTGGATCCCTCTTGCATTGTTGCTAGGAATGTACAAGGGTACAGCCACTCTAGAAGACAGTTTGGTGGGGGGTTTTCAGAGTAAGTGTACTCTTACCAGACAACCTGGCTGTGGCACTCCTGGGCATTTGTTCCAGAGAAGGGAAGACTTACGTTCACACAAAAACCTGTAGGAGAAGGTTCATAGCAGTTCTATCCCTGACAATCCCCCCGCCTGGAACCTGCCCAGATGTCCTTCCCAGGGGGGGTGGATTAAAAAAACTGTGGTACGGCCATGCTGTGGAATATTACTCAGCGGTAAAAAGGAAGGGACTGTTGATACGTGAACAGCTTGAATAAGCCTCCAGGGAATTATGGTGAGTGAAAAAAGCCAGTCTTAAAAACTTATATCCTGTACGATTCAGTTTGTATAACGTTCTGAAATGACAAAATGATGGACAGATTGGTGGCTGTTGGGAGTGAAGGATTGGGGGAGAAGTGGGTGTGGCTCTGGAGGGAGGGGTGGCATGCGAGTGCCATGTGACAGACCGTCTTGGAACTCGATCGTGGGGGGTCACAGAAAGTTACACATCTGGCGAAATTGCATAGATACACACACACGCATGCACGCGTGCATGCAACATCAAAAGATGACTACTGATCACCAAAAAGCGGACTTCTCAAGTTAATGATTTTCGTGCTTTTCTGTGTATGGGAAGATGCAAGAGTCTGGGCTCATTGAAATTACCCTTCGATATGCATCTTCACTCTCTAGGGCCGGTCTCCTCTTTCTCTCCATCCTGAATCCCCCCAGGGCGCACTGTCAGGTCAGCTGCAGTGGCCGATGGCTTGACGGTGGGCAACATTTCTTTGTGAACAGTGTTATCACTGGGGGAGGCTGGGGGAGGGTTGCATGGGTCCTCCCTGTACATTTTATTTTGCAACTCACTGTGAATGTGTGGTTATTTCAAAGTGAAGAGTTCAAAAACAAAAACAGACAGACAAAAAAAACACCCAAGGTGCAGGAGCACAGCCCTCAGAGGTTCTGACTCATCCTTCTGGGTTTGGACCCAGGCGTCAGCACGTCTGTATTGCTTAGAAGCGTCCATGTGTCTACCGCACGGCCAGGGATGGAAGCACTGCCGCTCCCTCATTCAGCGGAGGGAAACTGAGGCCAGAGAGGAGAAGGGGTTTTCCCAAGCCCACACAGCTGCTGCGGAGGAAGGGGGTGGCGGGAGAGGAAGACCACCAGCTCTGAGGCCTTGGGTTTTTACTGCTGCTCCAGGCTGGGGCTGAACCAGTCTGGTTGTTTTGTTTTGTTTTGTTTTGTTTTGTTTTGCGGTACGCGGGCCTTGCACTGTTGTGGCCTCTCCCGTTGCGGAGCACGGGCTCCGGACGCGCAGGCTCAGCGGCCATGGCTCACGGGCCCAGCCGCTCCACGGCACGTGGGATCTTCCCAGACCGGGGCACGAACCCGTGTCCGCTGCATCGGCAGGCGGACTCTCAACCGCTGCGCCACCAGGGAAGCCCTGGTTGGTTTTTTTAATGTAAATTTTTATTGAAATCCGGTGTACAGCTTGTTGAATCGTGACAAGCTGAACACAGTCACGTAACCGGCACCTAGACCCCCAAGCAGAAGCTGACCAGCCCCGCAGGAGCCCCCTCGGGCCCTGCCAGTCATAGCCCTCCTCCGCATCCAGGGGCCCCTCTCTTGACTCACGGCGCAGAGCCGTCTTTCCCCTCCTTGAGCTTTGTAGGTGGCCGCCGCCGTTTGGAGCCATGCCAGGGAGTAGGAGTGGAGCAGCCCGCTTACTCTGAGCGGGAAGGAAGTGGCCTCCCCAGGAACCCAGTCACGTAGGGCTGGGGACGGGGGCTTCAGGAGGGACTGTCCCCAGGGCAGTCGCCTTGTCCAGGGTGGCCGGAAGGGGCTGTTTCCCCAGAGCCTGCATTGGAGGCGGGAGGAGGGCTGGAGCCCTGCCCAGTTGACCCAGAGTGCCGCGTCCGCGAGCCTGGTCCAGGGGCCTCCAGAGATGCTGGGGGAGGAGCGGCAGCCCAGCAGAGCAGACAGAGCTCTGGACGTGGGGCCACCACACCTCAGTAAGAGACCGTGGGGCTTCCCTGGTGGCGCGGGGGTTGAGAGTCCCCCTGCCGATGCAGGGGACGCGGGTTCGTGCCCCGGTCCGGGAAGATCCCACGTGCCGCGGAGCGGCTGGGCCCGTGAGCCATGGCCGCTGAGCCTGTGCGTCCAGAGCCTGTGCTCCGCAACGGGAGAGGCCACAGCAGTGAGAGGCCTGCGTACAGCAAAAAAATAAATAAATAAAAGAGACCATGGTACTGCGCGGTCGCCACTCAGAGCCCGTTTCCCCTGTAAATGAGGATTTTAGATATGTGGGTAAAACAAACATCTATTAATATAGAATTGGTGGGTTAATACAACACATTAAGATCATTCGTATACTGTCCATATCACACCTTCGTATAATACATAACATAATATGCTCCTGTTTTGAGTTCTATACTGGTCGTAGCTGGATTTATGGAATACTGACTCTGTGCCTGGCGCTCTTCTAAGTGCTTTAAATGTATTAACCTATTTAATCTTCCTAAAACACAATAAAAGAGGACCCGAAACTGAGGCACAGAGAGGTTCATTAACTTGCCCAAGGTCACACAGCTAGTGTGTGGCAAAGCTGGGATCTGAACCCCAGCCCTCTTGGATCTAGAATTCACATTGTAACCTCTAGTCTCTAACATCTCACTAAACGTTATTGGATGTAATCATACAATAGCGTGTGATACCGCAGACACACCTCCTCTACACCTTCTGGTATACAAGGCGCTTCTGCTCCGTGGGCAGCACCTCACCTTTCTCACAGTGACTGTGTGAGGTGGAGCTGTTACCGCCGCCCCGCATTCCAACTGGGGAGGCTGAGGCAAAGAGGCACTCCGGCATGTCCCAGGCCATTGGTTCCCAATCCAGGCGCTGGGCCGTGCCCCTCCTGTTGGCAGCTGGGCTGAGCGGGGAAGGAGGGTGATGGGCAGAGTGGGCCTCAGTCTGTGGCCAGCAAGGCTGCGTGGACCCGTTAGGGCACAGGGCAGAGGTTGGGTCCCCATTCAGAGCCAGTCCCGGCTGGGCTGTCAGGGTCCACAGCACACTGAGAGGGGGACTGCCGAGGGGTTCAGGCCACCAAGGGGTTCCCCGGGATGGGCGGGACATGGGTGGGGAGGAATGGGGAGCCCAGGCAGGGACCACCGCTTGTCACAGGGTTTAGAGCTGGGCCACAGCAGGCCAGGTCAGCCTTGCACGTCTGGGAGGGTCCCCGTCTGCACGTGTGTGCCTTGTGGACACTACTGCCTGGGGGGGAATTATTGTACGCCCTTCCGTATCTTGGACCCGAGTGTCACAATGTGGTGGGGTGTCCCCGTGCCTCCCTCACGGGCTGTGCTGACAACCGAATGAGGTGACACTGGTCAACTGTTAATACCAATGCCTAGTCTATAGGAACTGCTCAAAAAATATTCACTGTCATTAAAGGAGTGGGAGAGGGATGAAGCGGGGAGGGAAGGAGGGAGTGAGGAAAAAAGGAAGGAAGGAAGGAGTCTGATTAGGGGGATAAAGTAGGCAAAGAAGTCTGCACAAAGGAATTGACCTTTGAGCAGGGTTTTGGAGGGTGAATAGGAGTTTGCTACAGGATGAAAAGGCAGGGAATGGAGTGGTGTTCCATGTACAGGGAGCCCCTGGGCCGCATGGTCAGCCTTTGTAAAGGGGGGTCATGATTCCATGTGCCTCGTGAGGTTCAGGCAGGGGTTAGGAGAGGAAGCATTTGGAGAAAGAACCTAGCACTCACTAGGTGGACTGGCTGCAGCAGGACGAGATGGTGCCGTGTTATCACGATGTAGTCAGAGCAGGACTGGAGCTGGGGGTTCCCTCCAGGAACCCCAGCACCATTGGCTGTGTCCCTGTCACATCATATTGGTGTTACCTCGCATGGCATGTCCATGTCTGAGCAGCCAGCTGGGGGATTGTCCAGACTTGAGGCTTCCAGGAGGTCAGGTTTCCTCACCTCTCCCAGCACAGGTCCCAGCACGGTTCCTGGCCTGGGAGGGAGGGAAGGCCTGTCTTGCCAGCCCCGCCCTCTCCATCCTCGAAAGCCGCTGCCCACCCCAGAGTGGGCACAGGGCAGTGACAGTCCAGCAAAGTGCCTCGAGGGCATCCTGACACCATCCCTCATGTCCTCTGTTCTTTGTGATCCCCGGCCAGGCCTGCTGACACGCAGGCAGAGGCGCTGAGCCGATGGTGTGCGGCCCCAAGCGGGCTCTGGCTCCAGGGGAGGGGGGAGCCGTCTGTGGCCTCTTCAGCTGACGCTGGAGAAATGGGGTGTGCCTGAGGCAGGTTCTGGGGCATCCCATCTGCTGCACGTGGGGTCCGGCAACCAACGATGCTTCAGCCGGACAGGAAGTAGCAGAATCACAGGTCAGTGCGGGGATGTGGAAGGAGGGTCAGGGAGCGAGGCCGAAGCTCAGATGACCCGTGGTGGGCTCCCAGCGGTAGCCCAGAAGGGCGAGGCCCACGGTGCCAAGCTCAGGCCCACTCGGAGCAGGTGCCCTGGACTTCTGGATGTTGGGTGGGGAGAGGCATGCAGGGCACCCACAGCCGGAGGGCTGTGGCCCACGTGGGAAGCAGCATGGCATCGGAGGAGAGGTGTATAGCCCAATGACACCGCCTCCAGGGGCGTGTCCTGTGTCACAGCAGCCGCTGCCCAGGAGGGCAGGGACAGGGTGTGCCGGGGAGCTGGGCCCCCGCCTCGTGGAAGGCACCCCAGGCCCGAAGGCCTCGGTCACCGGGCATGGCGCCAAGCAGAGCCAGCAGAGGCTCGCGTTTCTCGACATCGTTTCAGATCAGTTATTTGCCCACAGGAGCTTTGTACTCTCGTTTCTGTTTTACAAATGAGGACATTGAGCAGAGAGGCGCTTGTACCAAACGCGCGTGGCTGGTCGGGGGTGGGGTGGGATCTGACCCCGGGTGGGCTGGCTCGCAGCCCAGACCCACAGCGGGACCCCGAGCCTCTCTGCCAGGGCTCCCGGCATGGGGGTGTTGGCCCCTGCCCGTGGTCCGGGCCTCTCTGGGGAGGACATGCTGGTCTCAGGCAAACACACCGAGTCTCCGTGCCACCCAGTCTGTACAGCAGGGGACCCACAGCACTTACCTGCTCGGAGCCTGTTTCCTCACGGGCGTCTGTGGGGTCTCAGCGGGGCCCCCTGCCTCTGACTGCCCTCCCCACCTCTGACCAGGTTCGTAGCAGGTGACAGATCAAAGGAGGCACCGTCATGGCCGGTCCCCTCAGTGGGACAATGACCAGGACACACGGGGCCCTGCCTTAAGGAGGGGACCCTGACGGGCAGACGGGAGTGAATGAGCAAACAGATAGATGACTCGGCCTGTTTCACGTGGGGCTCTGAAAGAGAACGAGTCGGGCGCGAGGGTACTGAAGGGCGCGGGAGGGCCGCTATAGACAGGGAAGGCCTCCTGGAGTTGGAAAGTTGTCAAGTGTGATGGGGACAGAGCATTCCATTGCAGGGGCAATGGCAAGTGCAAAGGCCCTGGGGCAGGAATGATGAGAGGAGCGTGAGGGGGCAGAGGCCAGCTCATGCTGGGAAGGGGTTGTCTGTGGTCGGGGGCTGTGGACAGACCTGCCAGCTGGCAGGCCCAGGCCACACCCCAGGGTGCAGCTCTGCCTGCAAAGAGCCTCCGCTGGGAGACTCCCTGTGGGACCTTGGGCCTCGGCGTCCCCATTGAACAGGGAGCAGTTGGACTTGTCGTTGCCAAGGGCCCCCTGGGACTGAGCCCCTGCACTGGCGTGTGGGGTGGGCACAGGGCGGTGTCTTGGCTGACCTGTCAGAGGACAAAAAAGCACATGGTTTCTTGCATGCGGGGGCCACAGGCTTTCCCCAGGGCTGCTCACCTACCCCAGGACCTGACCTGGGACCACCCAGCATGGCCTGCGCTGGCATGGCCCCCCGGGGAGGGGCTTGTTGTCTGGGGTCACCGGTAATCCCGTCTCACTTTTGCCACCTCAGGAGCTCCCTGGAGACCGGAAGCAGACTCTCCACTGACCGATACAGGTACTGTTGTACCATCCGCCCTGGACCTGCTCAGGACCACTGGCCCACTCTCCCCATCAGCACCTAGGGTCGGCCCCAAGAGGCCATGGGGGAAATTAGCCCCCCATTTGGCCCTAAAATTCCCCCAGGGACCGGAGATAGTGCTGACACATCCCCTGAGAACAAGTCCAGCTAGAAGGGGTCCTTCCTGGACCATGGCTCAGCCCATAGTTCCTCCGAGATTCAAGGCTGGTGGTCCCCCGAGGGCTGGCCTACAGCCGTGTCTCCCATGACGACCAAGCCTGCAGCCCAAGGGAGAAGCCGACAGTGTCTATCAGTTTCCACACTGTACTTGGTGGAAGTGGGGATGGTGGTCTGAGGGTCTTGTATCTTGATGTTTCTGTAAGACGTCTTCAGAAGGAAGGGCTGTAGACTCTGGAGTAGGGGAGGCCCCTGGATGGGGCAGCAGGTGGGCATGGAAGACCAGGAATGGGCAGCTGGTCCTGAGTGGGGTTGGCATGGACGGGGGCTGGGAGGGGACATCTGCGCTACACACGGGGGTGACTAGAAGTGGGCTGGGGGTGCCCGCTCCCAGGAGAGGGCAGACTTTATGAGGCCCTGAGAAGTGGATGTGGACCCAGGGCCTGGAAAGCGAGGGGGCAGGCAGATGGCAGACCCAAGTCCCGCTGGGGAGCTCGGCCTCGGTGAGAGGGAGCTTCTGCACGAAGGCAGCGCGCCCCCGAACTGGAGCCGTCAAGCAGGGGCCAGGCCCCAGCTGTCGGGTGGCAGGCGCTATATGGGGATGAGGTGGTCTAGCGACCAGCTAGATGCCTGAGGCGGCTGAGGCTGTGAGAAGGGCTGGGGGTGGGCACGCGGGCACGGCTTCCCTGAGCAGCTCGGGGCTGGGTACCCTCAGGGGCACTGCTGGAGGACGGAGAATCGGGGGTTCCACACACACGTTCACACTCTCATGTAACCCCGTACACGGACGCTCTGCGGCCACAGCACACATAGCAGTAAGGGTTGTCGCTTCTGTTGGCAGAAAGCTGGCAGCGTCCCACCTCTGCACGACCGCGCAGGACTATAGGCCCATTTTACAGGCGTCACATTTTCAGGACTCTCAGCTGGTGAGCAGAGCTGGGATTTGAACCCAGATCCTGGTGTGAACACTGCCTGATGCTGTAGCACACCCCTCGCCCCTGTGTGTACACTTCCTGCACAACCACACACACGCAGACTCCCGGACATCTGCGCACTCCGTTACTTCGGCACTCGGACCCTTACACCGTCCCTCTGCACGTGGGTCCACACACACCCACGGCCTCACTCCAGTTCGGGCACATAAGTGATGGCGGTCATGGTCAGGGGTTGGCCACAGTAACCACCGCTGCTTGAGGCTGGCCACACTTGACCTCACAGGCAATGACACCCTGCACCTTCAGAGAGCAAAGACATCAGGGCCCCTTGGTTCTGCCTTCCCCCTCTGCTTCTCAGCCATTATTTCCTGAGCATCTGCGGGTGTGGGAGGAATAAGGAAACCACAGGGACCTGTCCTGCTGCCTTTGCAGAGCTACTGTGTCAGGCAGCAAACGGACAGAGAAATCGGGTTTTAATATGATATGTCAGGTGGTGACAAGCGTGTCGACTGAAGAAAAGCACACAGCCCAGAAGTTGCGAGTTATGTTTTATCTGGACCTCACTGAGGACTGTGGCCTGGGAGACAGCCTCTGCGACAGCCCTGAGGGACCTGCTGCCAGAGGGGAGGGAGAAGCCAGGAGGTAGAAGGCTTTTTGCTGGGAAAGATGTGCTCTACCATCAGAGATGACTGCTAATCACAAAAGCCCAGACATCTCAAGTTAGTGATTTTAGGGCTTTTCTACGTGTGGGACAATGCAAGAGTCCCATAGGAATAATAAGAAATTTTTCCTTAGATGCACATCTCCACTGTCTAGGGCGGGTGTCCTGTTTTTCTCCATCTCGAATCCCCTCGGGGTGCACCTTCAGGGGCTGCTGCAGTGGCTGACAGCTTGATGGCCGCAGCATTCTGTTTACTGAAGTGCCAGCAACATTTCTTGTCCACAAGTGCTATGAAGAAAAATAAAGCAGGGTAAAGGGGATAGTGATGGGAGGGTAGTCAGGGAGGGCCTTCTGGGGGCGGCGCCGTTTAACCAGACAGCAGCAGGAAAGGCGGGCGAGGGGTGAGCCGTGCAGCTATCTGGAGTAGGGAGCGTCAGACAGTGGGACAGCCAGTGCAAAGGTTCGGAGGTGGAGCGTGCCCGGCACGTTTGAGAGGCAGCAGGTGCTACGTGAGAGCTGTCCTCATCCCCTTGGGACACAGGCAGAGCCCAGCTTAGTGTTCCCATTTCACAGATGAGGAAAACCGAGGACCAGAGGACTGTTGGTGCCAGACCCAGCCGCCCCCTCCCTCCCGGCATGGCCTCCTGACCTCTGCCCTTTATGCGCAGCGAGGCCGCTGGCTTTGCTGCTTTGTGGGAGCCTCTGAGAAAGCTGGCCCTCGGGCTCTGGTGGCCAGTCCCACGGAGGTTCTGGAGGCCTGCTTACAGCCTGGGAAATTCAGAAACAAAGGTCCCAGCCAGTAATTGCCTCCTTTCAAAGGAACAGCCGGCTTCCTCTGCCACAGGCGTGAGAGGGAAGCTGATGTCCTGTTGGGGGAGGGCGGACGGCCCTTCAGGGAGGCTGGCAGACAGGCCCCTCACCCTCGGCAGACCGCCATGTTGCCCTCCTTCCTCGCCTGCCTCGTCACCAGCGCAGTTACCCAGTAGCTCCCCTCTCCCCGGGTTGGGTTGGTGGACTGTGCCCCACGCTGCATCCAGCTCGGCCGTCCTGATGATGCTGTCCGTGCCCGTCCCCTCACTGGGCTTCACGCTCCCCGCTCGACTGAGCCATCACGAACGTCCTTCCCTTCTTGCCATCCACGGCGAGCCACCCTGCAGAGCCACTAGACTGCATCACTCCCGGCGGAGGGGGGCGTCCTGTACACTGTGGGGTGTTTGGCGGCCTCTAAATCCACTAGAGGCCCGTAGTGCCGCCCTCCCCATTGTGACAACCCATGGTGTCCCCAGGCATGGCCACTCTTTCTTGGGGCACGGGGTGGTGGCAGAATCGCCCCAGGGGGAGAGCCACTGCTCTAGAAGCAGCGCATCCGAGATGGCGGACGGAGGAGACTCCCTCCTGAGGCCGGTGACTTCGTTTTTGGCTTTGCCGGGGGGCGGGGGGGTGCTGCGATCAGGCCCAGTTTCCGCACCCAGCCTTGGATGCCCGGCCGCCGGCGCAGGACACGCAGGCCCAGCACTCTGGTGGCAGCCACTCCTGTCTGAGGCCGATGGGCCTGGACGTCGTCCCTCACACACGGTGATGGGGTCTTCTCTGAGCTCTGTTTCCTCATCTGTTGTTGGGGGAGGGGGAGCGAGCCCTCCTCACAAGGATGCGATGGGACCACTGCTTTGTCAACAGTATTGAGCAGACCAGGGACCCCAAGTAGCAGGCGGGGTGAGTGTGGTGTGCTCAGGAGGACCCTTCCGTCCCGCTCTCTAGGACCCTTCACTCCTGCAACAAAATGATGGAGTGCCTGCAGTGGGCCAGGCAGGGCCGGGATGCTTGCGCTGCAGTTGGGGGCTGGAGCAGATAAGTAAGTCAACGGATCACCTCAGAGGAGGGCATGTCTGGCAGAGAAAGTCAGGGTGGGGCGTGCAGGGGGCTCGGACGTGATGCTGGCGGTAGCATCCGGTGGGTGCAGAGGGGCCGGGGAGGGCACCTCTGGCCAAGGGCACTGCCCAGAAGGCCTGGAAGAGAGGGTGGCTTCAGGGACCTGACGGGGGCCAGGGGGCTGGGCGTCGGGAGCCTCAGAGAGCGCAGACGGTCGGCAGGAGTCGGGGCACGGAGGGCCGGTGGACAGTCGGGAGTTTGGCCTTTATTCTGAGAGCAGCAGGGGCACCAGGTAGAGCAGAGAGGGACGTCTGAGATCCCTGTGGCTAGTGTGTTGGGAAAGGGCCGCAGGGTGCCCAGAGTAGAAGCCAGACCTGCCAGGAGGGGCCCAGTGGTTCTGCTTGGCCGCCGTGACGCTGGGTCCTGGGCCGCAGAGCCACCCGTTCTGCCCGTGGCCCATGTCCCTGCCTGACAATGCC
>NW_020175040.1:1080392-1095129 GCF_003031525.2 Neophocaena asiaeorientalis asiaeorientalis
ACTGAGGTTCCATTTTAGATTTTATCAATGTGTCCCTGTCACCCAGGCAACCACGGTGGCCCTGTCAGTCTTTCTCCGCTGCCTTTCAGAGACAGCGGCTCCCACTGCACCATGTGGCGACGTGGTGAGTTTCCGCTCTCGGGGCCGAGCAGGGATTCCGCCAAACATAACTGACCTGGCGAGGAGGCTGGCATCTGTCACCTCGCCCCCTCCCTGCCTGCACCCCACACCCCTGGTCTTCCCAGCCTCGGCCACTTCAGGCCAGGCAGGCGGCAGGGCCGCTGCCCGGCCAGGTCCGGCGCAGCCACTGGGGACCTGGGGACCAGTTGGAAGAGGGAGCTTTCGGAGCCACCGTCAGAAGCCCCAGCATCCAGGCCCCCAGGATGACGGGCCGGGGGCCCCCACCACTCAGCACAGCCAGGGCTGCCCCCGTTTGCCCCGGGGACCCCCGGGGAAGCCCCGAGAAGTTCCAGCCCCCCGCGGCGGCGGCAGCCTGAGGCTGCCTGGGCAAGCCTGACGGAGGAGTCGCTGGGCTTTTGTGTGCGCTGCTCTTTGTATCGGAGGCTGTGCTGGAGGGGCGGCTGGCAGCACCGGGCCATGTGAGTGGGGCCACTGTGGCAGCGGGAACCGGGGTGGCCGGAGCGGCCCGTCCCCCAGCTCCCTCAGCCCCTCTCCAAGTCTCGGTGGAGGTGCCACGGGGGTCCGGCAGGAGACCGAAAGGCGAAAATGCTCAAGTTCAAGGCCCTTTGCCTGGATTACTGGCAGTTCCTGTGCCTGCAGCCGCTGCACGGAGTCTATAAAAGGTACGTGCCCCGGGAGGGCCTCTGCCGTGGGGCAGCCGAGCTGGCGGGCCCGTCCCCTGCCTGGCGACCACAAGGCCTCCTTGTCCTGGGGCAGGGCCCCCGCTGGCGTTTGCTCTGGGCCACTGGGCAACTTGGCTCAATTGTCCCCTCCTCTCCCTCCAGCCCCGAAGCTGGTAGCATTTCTGCGGAGAAGGGGTCACCCCCGAGTGCTCTGTGACCACGCGCTGAGTTTCATTGTTCCTTGCTGCTGAGAATCGCCCTGGAGCGGACTTGCTTGGAGCACTGTCACCCCACAGGAGGGCACCCTCCACCCTGGCCTGGCCGTGCCGGGGTCCATGCCCTCTGACCTCACCGGCGGCTCATGTGACTAAGGGGTTTGACGGCCTCCATCCCAAGCAGAGATCTGAGACACACTTGGAGTAATGAGGGTATCTGCCTTACTTGGGCAGAATGAGGGTATCCCTGGTGTGAAAGTCAGGAGACCAAAGTTCAAGTCCCTCCGCTTGCTTTGTAACTTTGGGCAGGTCACGTTCCCTCTCTGAGCCCCAATTTCCCCATCTTTAGGGATTTGGACCTGTTGACGGGTAGTGGCACTTGGGGACTACTCCCTGAAACGATGCGGGCATGACCCCGAATGTTAGTAAAACTGACAGTGTCTTCCGCACGTGCATTCTGTCCACACACACCCTTTGGCTGAGGAACACCGGTGCCCAGGCCAGCAGGAAGGGCGGCTTCAACGGCCTGTAATTAAAGGCCTTGGAGGAGGGAGTTAGAATACCGGCTATCCTGAGGGAATTAGTTTTTCCTGATTTCACACTCTGTGAAGTCCGTGGCTATTAGTATGCGAGCCGTTCTGGGAAAGTGTGGGAACTTTTCTTTTCTCTTCCAAGGCTTTCTCCGAAGGGGGCAGGTCCTGAGGGTCTCACAGCAGCCTCAGAAAAGAAGTCCCCGCTCTTGGGTGGGTGCCAGGGAGAGAGGCCTACCCCGCTTCTGATCAGCACCGGCTGCACCCGGGGCGTCTTCCACTCGTGCAGGTGGACCAGCCTTTCCCACCATCCTGGGAACTTGTTCCCGTGGGCCTGGCGCACCTGGAATGTTCTGGCTGTTAGCTATTAAGTGTCTGCCGAGGGTGCACGTTACACTCTGGTCAATCCTCAGCCCTACTGCAAGAGGGGCGTCGAAGCCCCCCTTTGAGCAGGTGAGACCCAAGGGCAGGCAGACACGTAAGTGTGGCCACAGGATTTGGACCCAGGTCTCTCTTGTTCCAAGGTGGACTCTGTCTCGAGTGCCCCGCAGCTCAGGAGAGGAGTGTGCCAGGGTCCTGAGGCGAGAGGGATGAAGGAAGCATGTCCCCACCCCACGGGGGCTCAGGTGGACACGGTAGGAGGAGTGGATCTGGATGTGGGGCTTCATGGAGGAGGTGACAGCTGAGCAGACAACGAAGTGTCTGCAGGAGTTGGCTGGGCCGAGGAGGGGAGATGGGTGTTCTAGGCAGAGGGAAAGGCGTGTGAAAAACCCCAGAGGCTTTCAGAGGGCATGTGTCTTTGGGTGGTGGTGAGAAGCCATGGAGCTGAGAGGGGCGCTGGGGACCTGAGTCTAGGACCAGGGGCTGGGCCTCCCGCTTTGTACAGTGGGGAGCCCAGAGGGGCTCTCAGGGTGGGAGTAGCAAGCTGAGAGTCCCTCTGGGAGTCACGTGGTGCTTGTGAGAGACCTGGCTCAGCCTCCAGGCCAACCAGTGAGAGCCCCCTCGGCTCCTCCCACCATGGGAGGTTCTTATTCAGAGCAGGTGCTCTTTTCTCAAGGCCCAACTGTGACCGGAAGACAAATGGGACATAGTCCTCAAGGAGCTCCCAGCCTACAAGGGGAAAGAGACCCACTAACAAGCCATGAAAGTTGAGGATGGGGGATAAATAGAGGTGGCACAAAGATACCAGCAGTATGAGGGAGGCCGTCTGGCCTGGGAGAAATCTAGGAGGGCTTCCTGCAGGAGGTGTCATTTGAGCTGGGCCTGAACGTAGGAGCAGGATTTTTTCAGATAAGGAAGGGACAGTAGGCAGGGAGCGCAGCATGAGCAAACGTGTGGAGGTAGGACTGAGCCTGGCGTGATTCAGAAATGGTCACAGATGAGGCTGAAGTGTAGGGTGCCTGTCAGGCAGTGAGGTTAGAAAGGGAGGCCGGGTGGGCAGTGCGATGCAGAGGCTCACAGAGTACCTGCTATGTGGGAGGCATCGTTCTAAGCCCACCAACCCCGTGAAGGGGAGGATGTAATTGTCCCATTTTCCAGGTGAACAAATAGAGACGCATGGGCGAAAAGTGGCTGGCCCAGAGTCACATGGTCTGTCAGGGGGACCGAGGGATTTCACAGGCTGCACAGGGCCAGCCAAGGAGCTTCGACTGGCAAATGAGATGCTATGGGCTGGGGACAGTCCTCCTTACGTTGACTAGTGTTCACAAATAATGGTGATGCGTCAGTCAGGTGGACGAGAGACTCCAGCTTTATGGCCAGACCGCATCCTGGCGGGACTCCGACTGCTCGCCGACGGTGGGGGAGGAGCTAGCCCACCTGCCATGGCCCCTCCGGGGGATTGACAGTGTCAGTGCCAGGGAAGCACTTAAGGCACCTCACGTAGGGGGCTTAGGGAGCCGTGGTCACCTCTGTCCAAAGAGATGCAACCCCAGGAACTTGGCACATGGAACCACTTGGCTTTTTTCCTGATGCCATATTCCATTGTTTAAAACAGCGACCCAAAACTTTCGAGTATGAAAAGGGTGTTTTGCAGACAATGCATGATTAACCACTTCTAAACACAGGGTGTGCCAGGCTCCCTTGAAGCTGTTAATTATTCTTCATTAGTGATCTTAAATTCATGTAGAATAATCCTGGAGCCCTGCCAGAGGCTGAGGCTCCAGGAGGAGCAGAGATGCTTATTTCAACTAGAAAGCGCAAAGGAAGTTCTTGGCGCCTCTGCCTTGTGCCTGGGGCGATGGCCATTCCGCAGAGCCCCTAGCTGTGGCCCAGAGCCCATCCTGGGAGGCACAGAGCCCGCTCCCCAGGCCCTAGAGCCTGGTGGACCTCAGGGCACTCTGGTTAGTGAAACAGTTCAGGTGGGAAGAAAAGGTAGAGAGTGGTATACCCGTCACCTGGCTTCAGAAATAAACTGCTATGACGCGGTGGACGGCCCCTGTGGGCCTCCCTCAAATCCCGTCTCACCCCGATCCCCCCAGAGCTAAACCTAAGCAGCAGTGCCCCCACCCTGCCCATCTGTTGTGTTTCACCTGCACATTTTGATAATTTGGCTAACACAAAGCTCATTCCACAAGTTTTAGAACTTTACATGCATGGTGTCATAACCTACAACTTGCTTTTCCAAACTTTTGAATTGTGGTAAAATACACATAACGTAAAAGTGACCATCTTGTCCATTTGTAAGTGTACCGGTTGGTGGCATTAAGTACGTTCACACTTTTGTGAAACCATCACCGCCATCGTCTCCAGGGCCTTTTCATCTTCCCAAACTGAAACTCGGTCCCCATTCAACACTCACTCCCGACCCCGCTCCCCCCGCCCTTGGCACCCCCCATCCTGCTTTCTGTCTATGAATTGGACTGCTCTCGGGACCTCATATAAGTGGAGTCATTCGGGATTTGTCCTTTTGTGGCTGACCTGTTTCACTCGTCATAATATCCTTCAGGTTCATCCATGTTGTAACGGGTGTCAGAATTTGTTTCCTTTTCAAAACTGTCTAACATTCCATTCTGTGTGTCGGCCACATTTAGTTTATCTCTTCATCCACTGACGGACATGTGTGCCTTCCACCTATTGGCTCTTGTGAGTAATGCGGCCGTGAACATGGGTGTTCAGATAGCTCTTCAAGATGCAACTTGCTCTTGTCAGTCCACATTTTATTGGTGAGAGTCATCCGCGTGGCTGTGTATAGTTCTCATGTTTGTTTTTGTTGGTGTAAAGTATTCCACTGTTCTGTTGTTGATAATTCCGGCGGTTCCCCATTTTTTTGATGCTCCAGGCAGGGCTGCAGTAAGGGAGGTTCCTTCACTCGCTCCTTGCACACACGTGTGGCGTGTGTAGGGTTTGTGCCAGGGCGGTATGTGAGTGCCTTCAACTTTACTGGGCTTTGCGAAATTGCTTTCCAAAGTGGTGTAGCAATGCACCTCCTCAGCAGCGATGAGTGAGGGTCCCGTGTCTCTACATTCTTACCTACACTTGGTATTAAAAGCCGGATGATATTTTTAACGTATAAAGAGAGAAAGAGAGAGAGGCGGGAGAGGAGAAGACTGTAAATGGTGTGGGCGTGCACCCCAGCTCTGCACAGCATCAGGCATCCTGGAGTGGAAGCTGAGACAGCACGTGCCGTTCCCTCGGTCTGTGTAGTTCCGGGTCCTCCGTGGTAACGAATTTTCAAGGGTGACTGTAACTCCGTGTTTTCTTGCCCCGCACCCTGACTTTGGCGCCTCCCCTCCAAGCACGTGGTGGGTACCCCCATCTGCTTTTAGATGTAGGACTAGTTCGGGTTAGACCAGCTGTCAACTTGCTCCCTGATGGGCAGGTTTCACCAGCCCCTTCTGCTGGAAATAACAGAGGCCAGGTGTATGGAAAACACTGTAAAGACACTCGTTTTGAAGAGGGTTCCCCAACCTCAGCCACAGTCAGTGAACGCGGTGGCCTGGCAGCTCTGAGCGCACAGCCCGGGAAGCTGGGCACAGAGACTCGGGGCCGGTCGGAGGCTGCAGGGTGCCCGCACACACGCTGGAGCCCGGGCGTCTGCTCCCAGCCGGCAGGCTCAGCCCCTGAGGCTTTGTGACCTGAGGGGCCAGCGAGGGCGCTGACATCAGCTGGCTGGGGATCCGATGTGGCCGGTCCCTTAGATCATCGTTAGGGCCGCTGTTACTTTCCGTGGGTGTTCGTTTCAGTGCCGAATGCTGCACGCGCGGTGTCTCTGTGAGTCCTCTCAACAGCCTCCTGAAATAGATACTGTTCTTTTCCCCATGTTTCAGACAAGGAAACGGCAGCCCAGAGAGGGCAAGTGACCTTCTTAAGGTCACAGAGGGGAGATGTGGTCAGTGCACTCCACGTGACCAGCTCCACGAAGCGGCCCAGCCGCACTTGTTATCCTCACTTTCTAGCCCCTTCTGGCTCTGGGCAGCTTCTCCGCCTGCTGTGGCTCCGTCACAAATTACCGCACGCTTACGGTAGTTTCAGACGATGACAGTGTTTGTTTTTCCCGCAGGTCTGCAGTTTAGGTGGGGCCTGTCCTACTCGGCATCAGATGGG
This sequence comes from Neophocaena asiaeorientalis asiaeorientalis, assembly GCF_003031525.2. NCBI lineage: Eukaryota > Metazoa > Chordata > Mammalia > Artiodactyla > Phocoenidae > Neophocaena > Neophocaena asiaeorientalis. The sequence continues at coordinate 1,086,486 of NW_020175040.1, forward strand.
GCTTCTTGAAGACTGGGGGCTGGGTCCTCAGAGGCCTCGCCCACCTAGCCACTCACCTCACGGCTGCTGCAGGCTGTGAGCTGAACGCTTAGACGGGACCTCCCCATGCGGCCTGGGCTTCCTCACAGCATGGTGGCCGGGTTCCCAGACCAAGTGTCCCGGGAAAAAGAGAGACAGCAGGTTGGGGTATGGGGTGTGGGCAGACAGTGCCAAGTAGAAGGCATGCCAGCTTTTATGACCAGGCCTCAGAAGTCCCAGCGTGTCACTTCCCTTGCATTCTGTTCGTTAGAGTATCACAGTTGGGACCGTCTCAGGGCACAGTGACACCCCAGTCACTTCTGCTCTCTGACCTTCAGGTCCTGAGCTGAAATGGACTTAGGAAGAGGACCCAATGGGTGTGAGGGTGCCTGGGAAACAGTTGGCTCTGGGTAAATGGGGGGGTTTCTTTTCATTAATGAAGTAAGTTCAAAGAAAGCGTGAATGTCATTCAGGAGAGAGAGCAAAGCATTTCGGCTGGGGAAGCCAGAAGGGGTTCTTGTAGAGCAGAGACGGGTCTTGAGGGCTGAAGGGGGTTTTCCCACCAACAGAGGGAAGCAGTACCCTTGGCAGAAAAGGCATGGAGAGGAAGTGAGGGTGGTGGAGCTAGAGCGTTGTATCGGACAGAGTCTTTGGGGGTGAGCAACAGAGATCCCGTGAGGCCAACCAGAGACACAGGGGCTCCAGCGGCACTGCACCCCGTGCGGGAGGGCCGGTCCCCAGGCGCCATGGGGGGGCGGGCAGGAAGGGCTGGGCGTGCTGGGCGGTGCAGGATGCCCGTTGTTCCCCGAAAGTGTGTCCTCCTGGCTCAGGCGCTCCAGCTGGACCAGAGTGCGGCGTGGGTGAGAAATACGCCGAAGGCTCACTTTGACCCAGTGGCCGGGGGCCTTGAGCAGCTTATCTTCGGCCGAATAATCGGTGAATGTTTAAGAATCAAGCAGCCGGAGCTGAACCTGGCCCAGGAGAGAGGAACGAATGTCCTCGGGTGGAACACCAGTGTGTCCTTGCCAGGTGCATCTAGAGGGCGTGTAAAGCGGACGCTGCAGGCGTGGGTGCGCTCCAGGGCTCCGGACTTCCGAATGACCGCTTCTCCCCTGCTGGAGGCCTTCTGTGTCTTAGCGAGGTCCCGCTGGTGCCAGAGGGTGGCAGGAGACGGGTGTTACGGTCATGGAGAGTTTATTCAGGGTAATGCTGTTGCCTGGACGAGACCCCACTGGGCTCCCCCGACAGACACTTCCTGCCTTCAGTATAACTGCCGGACTTAGCACGTGAGATTAATCCATACTGAGTGACCGTCTGCACCTCAGCCACGTCTTGGCAGCCATCGGATGGATGGGTCAGCCTGCCTGAGGGGCTCCACGTGTCCAGGCAGCTCAGAGGAGGGAAGAGCCGGGCCTGCGTGCTTGTGAGCTGAGACCCTTCTCCTGTCAGGGCCTGTTATGGGGGCAGATTCATATGTTGAAGCCATAACTCCAGTGCCCGAAAATGTGACTGTGTTTGGAGATGGGGCCTTTAAAGAGGCAACTAAGGTGAAATGAGGTCACTAGGGTGGCTCTCATCCAATAGGACTGGTGTCCTTATAAGAAGAGGAGATTAGGACACAGACACGCACCGAGGGACGACCATGTCTAACAGTTAATTTCGTGTGTCAGCTTGACTGTCCCTGGGGCGCCCAGATGTTTGGCTTAGCGTTATTCTGGGTGTGTCTGTGAGGGTGTTTCTGGATTAGATTAACATTTAAATCACTAGACTGAGCAAAACAGATTGCCCTCTCCAATGTGGGTGGGCCTCGTCCAATCAGTCGAAGGCCTGACTAGAACAAAAACGTTGAATAAGAGGGAACTACACCTGCCTGACCGTCCTCGAGCTGGGACATAGGTTTTTCCCAGCATCTGGACTCAGAGTGAAACATTGGCTCTTCCCGGATCTCAAGCCTCCTGGCACTAGGACTAGAAGAATTTCATCAGCTTTCCTAGCTCTTCTGAAGTTCAAGGTCTCCAGCTCACCAGCTGCAGATCTTGTGACTTGTCAGCCTCCATAGCAGTACCAGCCAGTTCTTTACAGTGAATAAATATATCTGTGTATTTATGTGTGTGTGTGTGTGTGTGTGTGTGTGGATAATAAATAATTATATACACGTGTGTATATAGCTATGCACACACACGTACATCCTAATGGTTCTTTTTTTCTCAAGAACCCTCATACACCATGTGAGGACACAGCAAGAAGGGGGCTGCGTGCCGGCCGAGGAGAGAGGTCTCAGGGGAAACCAACCCTGCCAGCACCTTGGCTCCTGGCCTCCAGAACGTGAGACAGTACATTTCTGTGGTTTCAGCCACCCAGTCTATGGTGTTTGTGATGGCAGCGCTGGCAGACTGCTCTAGGACCTCCCTTTCTTCATCCGTGAAGTGGGTACAAGGACCCATTCTCAGGCTTACTGTGGGTCTCTGTTGCGCTCAGTATGTGCCCGGCAGCAGCGCCCACGTGTGTGGCGTGGGGTGGGCAGGGCTGGGATCTGGGTGAGGCGAGTGAGGCATTCAGCCTGGGTGTGGAATTTAAGGTGGCCCCCAAAAATCCAGCGATCAAGCAACCAACAAAACATGGAAATTGCACATAAAGACAGGCTGTTGTTTGTCTCACAGCCCTGCGTCATTGTGCAGCGGGACGGTCATTTCAAGGGGCTGCAACCTGTGCCCTGCAGGGTGGGTTATGAGGGCCGACAGAAACGTGCGAAGCGATCGAGTACCAGTGGGCTCTTTTCATAATCATTTTTTCCATTTTAAAGGTTTATTAACTTTTTCCCTTGGGTCAGAAATACAGAGGTGTGTATACGGTGCTCATTTCCCCTCGGCTTCAGGATCCAACACACAGGCCCTGAGCGAGCCAGCCCATGGGATGAATGGTCCACCCCCAGTGGGCCGGACTGGTGCTCTCCTTAAAGGCCGTCCTGGGAACACAGTTCCCTCGGCATGTTTGCAAAAGAGGCTTAAGATCAGGGGCTGTTCCCCGTGGAGGACGTCCGCTAGGTCAGCTGGCAACTCTGAATAAGATCTGAGGATAAGATAGCAGTATTGAACCAATGTGAATGTCCCGACTTTGAGAACTGTCCTTCGGTTATGTCAGAGAACGTCCTTGTTTTCAGGGAACACGTCAACGTAGCAGGGACTCGAGGGGGGCGACTTACGCTCAGAGAATTCCGATCGCAAGCGTGTGTGTGTGCGCGCGCACACACGTATGGCGAGAAGGAACACGGTAGGATACACTGTTAACGTGGGGGGAATCTGGGCAAAGGGTGTACAGAATTCTTTGTAGGCTTCTCACAACTTTTCTGTAAGTCTGAAATTAACTCAAAATACAAAGTTTGAAAAGAGTCAGGACTTGCTGAGGGCTAGTTGCCCGTGCCCAGGCTCTTGCTTCTCTGGCGCGCCCTGGCCCCAGGTCTCCCCCTCCCTCCTTCCCGGCACTTCGGGCCTCAGCCTGAGTGGCATCTCCGCCTCCACCTCCCCGCCATCGTTCACGCCCTCCAGCCTGGTTTCTTTATCCTCCTCAGCAGCATCGGAAATGATCTCATTCGTTTGCCTAGCTTTTGTCCTCTGTCCCCCGCCTCTAAGTGTCAGCTCTTTGGGATTTTGTCCTGTTCACCCCTGCCCCCCATCCTCTGTGCCTCGCACACAGTCGGTACTCAATGAATACCTGTGAACAAGGTTCCATGATCATGAAGGTCAGGAAACCTGGACTTTTGTCATTCCTGGTCCCCCCCGCCCAGACTTTCCATGTGACCTTGGGCAGTGCCTGCCCCGCCTGGGACTCAGTTTCTTCATCTGTGCCCCAGCTCTGAGCTTGTGGATTGTGTGACCCAGAAGGGCCCAGGCTGCCACCGAGGCTGAGTCCCCACCGAGCCCCTCTCTGCTGCGGAGACTGTGGCTGCGGGGGGGCGGGGAGGGGGGCTCTGCTCCGACGCTCACCACCCCTCCCTCCCTGATGCACGAAAAGCGGAAGGTGAGGAAAGGTGTTTCGGGGACCTACCTGCAGCCCAGTGTCCCCGGTGGGCCCAGGGCGAGAGTGCAGGCGCTCACCTCTCGCCCAGGGCTTCTCGGAACAGAGGCGGGCAGGTTTGCAAGGCACCCTTGGCAGGACACAGAATCCTCCTGAAATCGGATCGCACTGTCTTGTTTTCATGGTAACCTTCTACTTACAGCAAGTGATACTAGTTTTCCACGTAGGGGAGTGATCTAAAGTTTCCCTTTGAAATAACCGTACTCAGGGGCGAAAGCCAGTGCGTTTGGCATTTTGTGCATTGTTTTTAACTTTTCATTCTTGCAAATTTGAACCTAGTTGGAAGCCGGTTTCAAGTCCCTTGGCTTAAAGTCCCGCCGTGAACCACGTGCCTCCACCGGATGCCGTGGCTTTGCCCGCCCGTCAGCTTGTCCCTCTGTCTCCTGTAGTTCCTACAACCTGGGAGTTAGACCTAGAAGCTTGATCAGACTAGGGTGCAGCTTTTTAAACCAGTTGATCTTAAAGGAAAGCATTAAGTAGTATTACATGCTGTAACGTCCACGGAGAGGGCCTTGGGAACTGCCTGTGCACGGAGATGAGCGTCGGAGAAGATTCAGGCAGGGCCTCGCCCCAACAGGGCTGGGCACTGGGAAACAGGGTGCAGGGAAGCAAGTGAGGAGGTGAGGTCCTGGCCCAGGGTGGGGCGGCCCTCACCGGGCCTCTGTACACACACACACACACACACACACACACACACACACAGTCAAGGGGAGGGTTCCTGTTTGGGGTAACCTGACCCGCATGCCAGGACCCAGGGAGCTGGGAGCCAGGGGCCAAAGAACTTAGGTCTTTCAGCACAGAATGGGGGACATGGGCGGAGCTTTTCCCCTTCGCCTAAGAAGGAGCTAGGGAAGGGCACAGCCCACAGCAAAGGGGATTCAGGTTAGACCTTGAGAAGGACTTCCATGCCGTACTAGGACAGCCGTGTCTCATGGTGGTTATAGCGGGTGCTTGGGAGTGGAATTGGTTCAAATCCTTGCTCTCCCATTTCTTGTTTGTATCACCCTGGGCATGTCTGTAAACCTGCCTGTGCCTTGGTTTCCACGCCCTGCAGATAATAATAGAAGCTGCCTTATAGGATGAACCTAAGCATTCGCTGAGTTCATCACGCGTAGGGCACTGGCCCCAGTGAGCACCCAGTAACCACTAGGTGTTATGTCTCTTGGATGAAAGTGAGATGTGTCTCCTTGGAGGTTGGAAAGGTTGCCGCACCCAGACCATTCAGAGACCAGAAGCTAAGAAGAGTGTGGCTGTGTAGTCGCGAGCCTGCGCACAGCACCACACACCACAAGCACGGTCACACAGCATCGGCCCCCAGGGGCGCTGATGTGCACAGAGCACCGCGGGGGCGGCTTCTGCTTCTCTCCGTGTTTTGCGGATGAGGACTCCGAGGTGGGGGAGAAGGGTGTGGGGGGTGGCTTGTAAAGATGCCAGGGCCAGTGCAGCTCAGCAGCCTGGAAAGGATATAGGACTCGGAGTCGGGACCCCAGATCTGCTGCCCCCAGGCTGTGTGACCTTAGGTAGGTCGCTGCACACCTCGGAGACTCCGTTTCTCCATTTCCAGTGCTGGGAACCGGGCTGGGCCTCCATCGCCTCCGTCATCTGATTTCTCTACATGGCAGATCTGAGCACAGACCCTGAAGGTCCCTGGCACAGTCTGCCCTCGCAGGGCCAAAAGGGAAGTGGGTCGGAACTCTCAGAAGAGAGCCCAGGAGGGCTGGCCGTCACTTTAACTGACTACTGATGTCAGACCCCGCCCTCGGGGGGGTCCCTCTGTCCACAGCCAGGCCACCCACAGCGATGCTCAGTCCTAGGGGTCTGGCTCTACCCTGACCCCAGTGGGTGGCCCCCGTCACCCTGGAATGGGCTCCCTACCCTCCCTGGACACTCAGGGGCTGCCCAGGATCTTGTTTTTCCCTCGGGTGGCAAAACCTGGTAAGATTGTGCAATCACCTTCATACTTCCTGCTCGCCCAGTCTCGGGGTCAGCTGACAAACAGGCTGGACAGCAAGCAGGCCCTGGCCCCAGAGCCCACCGTGGACAGGCCACCTCCCTTCTCTGGGCCTCAGTTTCCTCATCTGCAAAATGAAAGGTGGGAGGATCAAGGGAGAGAGATAATCATTCAGTAGGTACTCATTCGATAACGCCTGCTCTCGGCCAGAGTGTCTGCTGCGGGCATGAGAAATTGATAAGCAAACCCACACCCACCCTCAAGTCACTGCCAATCTGGTGGTTTCAGTGCTGTGAGGAGGCACTGGCACCTCTAGAGCTGGAGTAATCACAGGCAGCTTCCTGGAGGAGGTGGCAGCTCTGCGAATCTTGACGGGGGCGGGGAAGGAACAAAGGGTACAAGAGGTAGCCTGAGGGCCAGACACCTCCAGGTGTACTTTATTTGGTGGGCACGGGATTAGCCCACATGGCATTTTAAATTTGATTTTATCACAAACATGTAAAACCCAAGAGCTTTATGAAAAAAATCTGGATTTCTGACTTCTGAAAACCCAGAGCCTTCATTCCCACAGAGCAACGATTTTCCCCTTAGACCACTTGTAGTCCTCACCACTCTGTCCCACCCAATCACCCCCCCGTGCCTGCTCCCCGTGTGCCCACTGCCATCAGTGGAGCCCCCATCCGCCCGGTAGTTCAGACCAGAATCCCAGGCATCACCTTCCACACCTCTTTCCCCCTCCCCCCGTCATATCCATCAGCAGCCCCTGCTGGATCTGCTTGGTGAGTGGTTCTAGAATCCAATCGCTCGTCCCCACCTCCTGGGCCACCACCTGGGTCCAAGCAGCAGCTGCTCCCTGGTCCTCGCTCTGTCCTTGCCCCCGCCTCCAGCCTCCCCTCGGCTTGGCAGGCAGAGTGAGGCCCTGCATGCCCAGGCGGGGGCTTGGCCGCTGGCCCCCGTGCCCCCCGCGATGGACCTGGTGAAACTCTTCTCTGGCTTCTGCCCCACACCTGCCTCCTGAGTGGCCTCCTGGACCTGAGAGGAGAAGGCGGAACTCAGGATCCCATGTGAGCGAACGCTCTTAGCAGCCTTGGGCCTCCATTTTCCCATCTGGAAAATAGAGGCATCCGGGGTCCCCTCCCCACAAGGCACACGCTGCTTAAGGAGCAGGACGATTACGGTCTTTGATGTTCAGCCCACTTGACGGGGGGGTCTAGCACCGGCCTCGTGCTGGGCGCCGCTCTGGGCACCACTGGAAGAGTCTGCAAATATAGCTGACGGTGACGCACTTCGCTTTCAGCCTGAAGCAGGAGAAAGAGCTCGGCCGTGGAGGCAGGCAGGCAGCGCTGGGTTTGGGTATCATCCCAGGCAAGGTGCTGGAGCCGCGGTTTGTGAGTTTGTGGAAAACGGACCTGGTAAGGACTGTTGCTACTTAGTCTGTTGTGAGGCTGGTTCGGATGATGTGCAGAGAGCTGAGTCACCATGTTCTCCCCTCCCCGCCCCGCCACAGGCTCTCAGAGCAGAGGCAGAGGGACAGACAGGGTACTGCAGGGTGAGCAAGGCCGCAGCTCGGGCCCAGCGAATGGGGGGTATGTGGGCGGGAGAGTGGGACCAGGGTGAGCTCATGGCAAGAAGCTCTGCCTTGTTTCTCTTCCCTGAGGCCCCGATCGCTGCCGACGTCATCTCTGTTTACCTGCTCGCTTGGTGCCGGGCATCCCTCCCACCGGAGGGTCCCCTACCTAGGCTCCCCGTCTTCCTCACCGAGTCCTCACGTGGTGTCTGGCGATCAATACGTGTGGAATGGATGAAGGAGCGAACAGACAGTTGCTTCCTGGAGGCGGTGGCCTTTGAGTTGCACCTTGAAGGACAGTGTATGGAGACCTGGCGGAAACAGCGGGTCCACTAGGAGTTGGTGGGCGTGCTGGCCGTGGGGGTCTGTGCCCAGGGGCGGGGTTAAGGGGAAGGTGTAGCACCTGGGCTGGCAACGGTGGAGGGGGGGCCTTCCCTGGGCCCGAGGGCGGGCGAGGGAGCCTTTACGAGAACCCAGAGAGAGCCCCGCGCAGAGACCACGCACCAGGCACTGTGGCTGCAGAGGGCGCGGGACAGGAGGGGGTGGGGCAGTGAGCTTCTCCGCCTGTGGTCTTGCCATGCCTCCCGCTGGCCACACCCACCGGAAACGGGGTGCCTGCGGATGCAGTCCATGGCCCAGAGCAGAGTGGAGTGCAGGTGGCAGATGGGAAGGGGACTTGCCTGCCTGGCGAGGCCAGCAGTGGGGAGGGTGCTGGAAGGACCCTAATGGTGGATGGGGGGTCGGGGAGGGACGGGACTGGCGGAAGGCAGGGTGAGCCTGCAGAGGCTGCGCATGGACCCAGCCAGGGGGAGGGGGCCGAGGTCTGACTTCAGAGACCCCATCACCCCCAGCTCACCGCCAGGGAGTGGGTTGGGGGCGCCCATTTGCTGGATGAGGCAGGCCGACGTGGAGTAGCCCCTTAAGTCAGAGGTGGGAGTTGGGGGGGTTCAGAACCCTAAGACCACGGACGCCCCTCACCATGCCAGCAGAGGGAACAAAGCCCACTGGGCCTGGAGGCTGGACTGAGGTTCGCA
>NW_020175040.1:1095153-1122183 GCF_003031525.2 Neophocaena asiaeorientalis asiaeorientalis
AGAAGCCCTCGCAGGCCAAGTGCACCGTGGCGTTGGTGTCTCCCAGGGAACAGGTGTGTCCTTTTCTCTGCCTGGGCGGCAGTGACCTCACCCCCAGTGGGCCATGTGAGTCACTGGGCCGAGGGTGGAGGCCCGGGCAGCTCTCCGCAGAGTCTGGCTTTGGCCGTGAGGCTGGGAGAGGGACCAGCGGAGGGTGTGAAGGTTTCCATGCCCTTTCCCCGCCTGCTGCTGTGGCCCCGTGTCCTGCGGGGGCGGGGAGGGGGGACAGTAGTCACTGAGCACCTCACACATGCCCAGCGGTGCCAGGGTCTCTCAACGTGTTGCTGACGGGGGCTCACCGGTCCTGCAGGAGATGGCCCTGAGAGGTTAAGTCTCACACCCAGGGTCACACGGTTCTTTGGCCTGGTAGCTCTTATCTGTCACCACAGCCGGGAGGGGCTTGTCCCATTGCGTAGAGGAACAAACTGAGGCTCAGCGGACGATGCGTGTAGGGACAAGGGCCTCAGAGGTGAACCAGGAGTCTGCCCCCGTTCTCGAGGACAAGCCACAGTCGGCATCAGGAAACCTCGCAACACTTGGAGCCTCAGTGCCCTCATCCATAAAATGGGGATAACGACACCCACCCCTCGGGGATGGAGGAAGCAGAGAGGGGACATGACAGGCGCAGTGTGGAATCGGTGGGGCAGCCCCTGTACACCCCCAGGCCACCCCACCGGGCCCTCTGCCATGTGACAGCCTCCACTGCCGTCAGCCCTGGGGCCGGTATCAGGCCAGTGCAGGGCCATGTGCAGCTCAGGTACGAGGCTGGACCAGAGTGATGGCCATGGAGTGGGGCTGCCAGGGGTTCAAAAGGCAGATCGTCAAGGGCCACCGGTGAAGGAGAGCGTGGGTGATGGCGCCTGGATTGGCCCCTGCTGGGTGGGCCCATGGGGTGAGCTCCTCTTGTGTCCCAAGGGATTCCTAAACCCTCACACAGTCTCCCCAGCCCGTCCTCACCAAGGAGCAGCCTCTGAGGAGCAAGTGACTCCCTGGGAGCTGAGAAAGCCGTGCTCCTCCCCTGGCCTCAGTTTCCCCATCTGTAAAGTGGAGGGAGGGAAGCCCTAACTCGGTGCTGTTGGAAAGGAGATGGACCAGGTGGACACAGCCAAGAGGAGGAATGAAGGATGGGGCCCAGGACCTCCAGAGCTTTTGGTGATGGGACAGGTGGGTCCTCCAGGACGAGAGCGACTTGAAGGAGGCCCCCTCAAGGGTCTTGGGCCTCTGGTCTTAAAAATGGCACTCTCTCTAAGATCACCTCCAGGGCAAAAGGGCCACGTACTCCCCTCTAGCGGGTGCCTGCCATGACTGGTGTCTGGCACAGAGCAAGCCTGTGACAAATACTCCTCCAGCTGGGCGTCAGTGCTGAGCCCAGGACCAGGGGGTCTGCCCCAGAGCCTGGGGCAGTAGGACCCATGAGACATGGGAAATCAGAGGCTGGGGGCCACACAAGGCATGGGGCAGAGACAGAGAAGGCTCCAGTTTGCCAGGGACATGACTGGTCATGGATGGAAACCTGGGGACCAAGCAAGAGGCGAGGGCTGGCAGGGAGGAGGGTTCAGGAAGGCAGGAGGAGGGAGAGCTTGCTGCCACCACCTGTTACGCCTCGTGACCCTGTGGGGACAGGGGCCCAGGCCGGGGGGGTGAGTGAGGCGGTGGATGGCTGAGGGGATGGACGGATCGATGGGGAGGTTGGATAAGAGGATAAATGGATGCATGGCTGGAACAGAGGGAGGGAGATGTGTGTGGACATGTGAACGGATGAATGGGTCCATGGACGGTTAGTCGGACAGGTGGGTGGGTGAATGGATGTGTGAATATAGGGGTGGGTAGAGATGTGCAAACAGAGCCTGCCCCCACCCACAAAAGATGTTGAGGAAACTTCCACTAGTAGGAGGACAGACCCGATAGACCTTTGAAGGGAGACCTTGCTCTGTGTGGCACAGGAAGTAAAGCCAGTATGAAAAGTGACAGGGAGGCTCTATCCAAAGGAGAGTTTCCCTAGGTCAGTGGAGGCCCATGATGGAATGTGCAACTTTGAAAGGTAGTGAGGTTCCTGTCACTGGGGGTATTCAAGGGTGTTCAAGCTGAGGATGGGCAGCCACTTCCCCAGAGTGCTGTGGAGGAGGTCCTGTGGCAGGTAGGGGCCTACTGTGGTGGTGTCTGATAACGAAGAGTGAGAATTTGTGTTCACGAGGCCCCCAGGGAGGCCATGGCCTTTGTAGAAGCCTATCTTCCTTTCAGATAAAAAGTTCTTTCCTGGCTTGGGGGAGAGACAAGCGTGCAGCTGCTGTCCTCACTGTGGGAATCGGGCTGGAATCCACAACAGAACTCCCATCCTGCACAGGCCAGGGCAGGGGGCCCAGGGACGGAACAAGGCTTTGACCCGGAGACCCGGTCAGGCCCAGCTCCATCCTCCCTGACTGTCTGTGGGCAGGTGATGCCCCTCTCTGAGCCTCGGTTTCCTCGTGGGTGAAGTGGGGGCCCTGACGGCCACTGGACATAATGGCACTGGCAACTGGGTGTGAGGCTCAGGGCTGCAGGGTGCTGGGGTCTGGGCCCAGCCGCCTTCTGGAGGACTTCCTGGGGGCCGTGGGCTGGGAGAAGTGGGTTCTGTGAGCACCGGCCTTGAGCTGTGAGTCACTGTCCCCAGGGGCTTCGCCTGGGAAGCCCCAGCTGCCTGCCCTGGGCTGGGCCTGGGAGCAGCTGGCAGGGGGCGAGGGCAGAGGCTCCAGCTGGGGCCCTGCCTGGAAATGCCCCAAACCCGGCTCAGGCCCAGACCCCACAACTGCTGAGAGGGGCCCAGCCCTCCGACCTTCCTCCTGCCCCACCTGTGCACGGAGCAGCTGGCGTCCGCTGGCTGCTCCAGTGCGGGCTCCGAGAACCCATCGCACGGCTCACATCCCACCTCCGCCACCTCCTAGGTCTGCGGCCTCGGTGACTGACCGCCTCTGTCTGTGCCTCACTTCCCTCACGTGTAAAACGGAGCTGATGATCAAATGCACCTCGGAAAGCAGTTGGGAGAATTGGTTAGTCAGTTCTGGGCCAGTGCTCAGGGCTCCATGAGGCTGAGGTGGGGGCGGGGGGTGGTGGAGGTAATTGAGGTCAAGGAGGGGCAAGCCACCCCCAGGCTCGTCACACAGCAGGGAGGTGGCCTGGCCAGGGCTGGAAACCTCATCTCCCCCACCAGACGGAGATCCTCGAGGGCTGGCGCTCTCCCAGGAAGCAGACAGCCCCTCTCCGCGTCCTGGCCAGAGCTTTGGTGGGCAGGGCTAGGGCTGCAGCGGGCGGGTGTTGGGTTTAGGCCTCTGGGGAGATGAGGGAGGATGTGGGCCCGCCCTTGCCTCCCCGCCCACCTCCCTCCTCGGGCTCAGCCTCTCCAGTCCCAGTCCCAGGCCGGCCTCTGGACACAGGACCAGACCCTGGGCTCCAGGCGGACGCCCCTCACCCAGCCCGCCCTGAGTGACTCACTGCTCCCCTGGCCCCGGGCCACCACCGTCCCCTGGCAGGAAGCCGGCGAAGGTTGTGCAGGAGCCACGGGGTCTGGTGCACGAGGGCCGCTCAGCCAGGAGGGTCTGAAGCAGCTGCCCGGGGACAGCACGGCCTGCGGCTGGGACCTGCGGTGGCCTGTGGAGCCAGCGCCTCCTCCAGGCCCCCAGGCTTTGGGCCTTTTCTTTCTTCTTCCCACCATGAAGAAGGAAGCGACCTGAGAGCCAGACCCCCAGCCAGAGCGGACCAGGGCCGGAGGGCAGTGCCGTGGGCCCTCGGCTGCCCACTCCCCCCTAGCCAGGCATGAAGGGCGGCGGCAGCGCCGTGTGGAGCCTTATGTGGAAGTACTGCATCTCCGTGAGGACCCTCAGGTACCAGGGGGTGTGCGTGTGTATGCAGCCGTGCCTGGCTGTGCCCCAGCGGGCAGAGGCAAGCGGCCACTGGGCTGGCCAGTTGCGTTGGCTCTACGAGGTCCAGGGCAGCCCGCCCTGGGGGAGCAGCACGAAAGGCCACCCTGGCGCTCTCCTCTGAGCTTCAGATGGGGAGGGAGCAGGACAGTGGGCCAAGGGTCCGGGGTGCCCAGGTGCCCCGGAGGATGCCTGGCAGGTTCGGTGTGGCTGGCAGTCTCCCCAGCGTGCACGGGAACTGCGCTTATCACAGAGCGCACCAGCCTTGGGCACATCTGAGTGACCTGGGCCCGTCCCCAGCCTCCCTTGCTGTCACCCCTCGGTGAGATGGGCTCAGAACGCGGGCAGGACTGTTTCACACTGTTGTCCACGCAGTCGCTGAGCCCGGCCTTGGGCACCAGGCAGCCCAGGGTCACTGGCTTTTGAGGGTGAAGTGGCTTCACCTCTCGGGCCAGAGTTTCCCACCTGCAGATCCTTGGAGGCTCAAAGGGAGGATTAAGTGAGGGAACAGAGGGCGGAGCCTGGCGTGCAGCCAGCGTTGGGTAAGAGGTAGCTGCTGACTTCCCCTTCCGTGAGCTGGGGGGTGCCCAGAACCAGGTGCAGTGGGGGTGGAGAAGGAGGTGGAGCAGAGCTCCGCCCCTGGGGAGGGGGCACTCCCCCCCCACCCCCACAACAACCTCAGCAGCTGCTGACAGAGTTCAGAGCCAGGAGCAGCGACCAAAGGATCCTTTGTGATCTCAGACAAGGCTGGGCTCCACATCTGTCGAGGGGTTGGGAAGGGCTTAGAGGCCCCACCTATTTGGATAACACCTTCCTTCTGGGCATGTTTTTTACTTCAAGGGGAGGTTTTAGGAAGGATAAGGGATTGGAAGTTTCCCCTCCCTCTTTCTTCCCTCCCTCATTACCTGGTATGTAAACTATATAAACTCTCCCTTGCTTCCTTCCTTCCTGCCTTCCTTCCTTCTTTACTTCCCAGAATATTTGTGACCACTTACATGAAATACCTACAATAAACTAAATAATAAAACATCAGGATCAGGAAAAACACAATTTAGAACAGGGTGTCATGACCTAGCAGAAAAAAAAAAATAGAACAGAATAGAGATATGCAGGGTCCTGAGGTCCTGTTGTTGAGATGAAAATTGCTGAGCTTCCTAGCAGCCAAAGGGAAAAGGGAAACCCAGACACCCAGGTCGCTCTCACGGTGATAAGAAGCTATCATTTCCAGGACCACAGTTGTCTCTGCTGCTGGGGGAGAGTGTTTGGGACCCTGGGCCTCATCCTGGGTAGATGGGTGGGTGAGAGGCATTGCAGGGACGGGCCTTGGGCCTGGCTTTAGGGAAACAGGGCAGACAGTAAGGGCTGAGGCTTTTTCTTGGGTGGGGATGCAGGCTGGCTGTAGGAAAGGAGAGGAAAGCTCACCCCTGGAGTGAGTCAGCAGCCGCTTGTCCCTCCTCAAACCCTGGGACAGACCTCCTCAGGCGGGTACCTTGGAGGCTAGGCCAAGCAGGGGGTGAGTCCCTGGGTGCCTTTCCCTGTAACCGCAGCAGGATTTTCCTGCGTCTTGTTCTCTCCTGCGGTTTCCGGGATTGGCACTCTGGAAGCCTCGAGGGTTGTTTACAGGATGCAGTGGGCCCGGGCCTGGGAGGCCCTGCCACGCTTTGCCAGGGGCTCACCAGCTCTGGGGGTGAGCAGCCCAGCCTCGCGGAGCCCTGCAGGCTGGCCTCTCCAGGCCTTCCCTCATCTTCAGGGTGGGAGTAACTGCACAGCCGCCCGAGGGCTTGGGGGGCTCGAGGTCAGTGCCCACTCGGTGTTTGTGGGCACTGCTGGCCGTACAGAAGTGACAGGCAGGCCTGCAGTGCAGGGCCAGTGCGCACACTGGCAGGGTGGCCGCCTGGCTGTCAATGACAGAGGACCGGCTTGGGGTGGGTGAGGGCACCGTAATTGGCCCTGGCTTCTCCCCAACCCCCCACCTAGAGCCCGTAAGTACAGGGTGCTGTGTGGTCAGCAACGAGGATGGTCCCGGTGTGGGACGCACGGAGTGGGCTCCAGGCTTCAGCACACACACCCTGCTCTATGCACCCCCCACCCCATTTTGTTGGAGGGCCCCCAAGAGGGTAAAGGCCACTCCCTGAGACAGACGGACAGACAGCTGGAGCAGGCCCTCGGCGGGATCCCAGCCCCCTTGGCTGCCGGAGGCGGGTGGGAGACCTGAGTCAGCAGGTCTGCGGCCCCAGGCGGGGCTGGCGGCAGCCACAGGGACAAATTGGAGGGTTGTGATCGGACAGCGCATAGTTTTCCACTTGCGTCTTCAGATTCCCCTCCGCGTGTGCCGGTCGCCCTGGCTGGGCCGCTCACGTCTGGAAAAGCGCGAGGTGAGTGGGGAACAGGCCGCTGGCTGGCCCTCCCTGGCCCTCTGCCCAGGGCCCCGGTGGCTGCAGCCAAGAAGCCGGTGGCAGGATCCCTGGGACTTGGCCTGAGGTCCCTGAGAGGGGACCCCTGGGCCCAGGGCGTCTCCTGGACAGATCTCCCGGGAGCTGGGCACACGGCGTCCCAGCCAGCAGCGGTAGGTTGTAAGATGTGCAGTCACGGGCCAGATGCTGAACTTCTCAGGCCCGTTTCCTCGCCTGTAGAGTGAGGGGAGCGGTGCCAGCCGGGCGGGCTTCTTGGGGAGATCCTGAGGGGGTTCTGTCAGCTCGGCACCACTGACCCCGTCCCCTGCCTTCCCTCCGAGTGTCGTCTGCGTCCTGAGGACTGTGATGGAGTGCGGGGGAGGTCAGGCTTGGCAGTCAGGCTGCCCAGAGTTTGGAAGCAGCTCAGCCCTTTCTACCACGGGAGTGACTTTTAGGGTGGTTCTGAAATTAACTGAGTCGATGCCTGCGGGCCTGCCTGCAGGGTGGGTGCCATGTGCGGGCCGTGTCTGAGCGCCCACCTCCGGGGTGGGGCCCTGTCTGTTACAGCCCCTCCTCTGCGCTGCAGGTAACCCTCAGCCTCTGGGGTCGGGCCGGAAAAGCACTGGTGCACCTGGCATTATTTGGGGAACGAGAGGTTGCTTTGTGCCCTGTGGGCCAGAAGGGCATTTGAGCTGCCAGGGGGGTGGGGCGGCCCAGTTGGGATGCAGACCCTGCCCCCGGCCCCTCCCCCACCGTGGTGAATCTGGGGAGGAGGGCAGGGGAGCAGCTGGCAGCCAAGCTCTGGGAGCTCCCAGGGAGCTTCCCGGACAATTAGCCATCTGATGCCCCTCAGCGGGCAGCCTGCGTGCACACATCCTGGGGCGGGAAGCTCGCTGCCTCCCAGCCTGGCCGGCTCTCGGTCGTGGAGATCCTTTCCCACTTGGAGCTGGGACTTCTCTTCCTTTGATGCCACCCCCCACTCTGGGTTGGGGGTGCTAGCCCTGTGCTCAGGCCCCCGGCCTACCTCCGCCCCTGTCCTGACACAGCCTGCAGTGGCCGGGACTCCCTGAGGCTGGGGACGGGGTCTCCAGTCGCCTCCTCACCTCCTTCTCCTGTGGACACACGCCAGGCTCTCCTGGTCCCTCTCTTGGTACCAGAGCCGAGCGCAGCCAGGGCGGGAGATGCCAGGCAGGGCAGAGGAGCTGCCGCCTCCTTGCTCTGGGCGCTGCCCGAAGCTCATGTGGATTCTTCTGGCAGCTTCTCTCCCCTCTCATACGTGGGCCTCCCCGAGCCTCAGCCCGGCAGGCCTGCCCCCCCACCCCCACCCCCGATCACGCGCTGCTCCATCGCCTCTGTGCAGGCACGCTGCTTTCTCACATCCACCCGGGAGGGGCACCATCCCCAGGGCAGAGGAGGAGCCTGGGGCTCCGGGCCTGGCGTTATTAGTTCCCTCTCGGGGTCACTGGGGAGACCTTTCTTGGTGGGAGCGCGCTTGCCCTCAGAGAGCCGGGCAGGGGGGATGACGGGGGCCGAGCAGCCCCAGCAGGCGTGGGAAAGGCTGAATGCCTACCGTGCGCCGCGCCCTGGGGATCCGGCAGTGAGTACGTGGACGGCCAGGGTCTCACAGGGCTGAGGTTCAGACGGGAGACCAACAGTAAAACAAATAGATGAAGAGGTCTTCAGACAGGGATTCAGGGAAGAGGGTTAAACTGGGAGGCGTGATAGAGCGAAGGGGCAGGAGGGGCCACGTGACCTGGGTGGTCCAGAAAGGCCGCTCCCGAGTGTCCTTCAGCTGATGAGTGGGTCCATCCGTGCAACGGGATGTTATGCAGCCGTGAAAAGGAGTGACGTGCTGGTACACGCTGTGACACGGACACACCTCGAGAGCACCTGGCTAAGCGACGTGAGCCAGTCAGGAAAGGCCCCAGAGTGTGTGGTTCCACTTACACCAACGTCCACAAGAGGCAAGTCCACAGACACAGGAATAGACTAATGGTTGTCCAGGCTGGGCGGGGCCGAGAGGGACTGCTTAATGGGTGTTTCTTTCTGGGATGATGAACATATTCCAGACTTAGCTGGTGGTGTTGCTTGCACCACTCTAAATATACTGAAACCATTGAACTGCACACTTTATTTTTATATTTTTTTATTTTTTTGGCTGTGCTGCAAGGCATGCGTGATCCTAGTTCCCCGACCAGGGATCGAACCCGTGCCGCCCACAGTGGAAGTGCGGAGCGCTAACCACCGGACCGCTGGGGAGGTCCCGTGAATTGCATGCTTTAAATGGGTGAATTTTATAGAATGCAAATTGTATCTCGATGAACCTGTTGTAAAACAAGGCAAAGAAAAGAAAGGCCTGTGTGAGGGGGTGGCCTCGAGTTGAGCACGGCAGGAAGGAGTGAGCTTGTGCAGAGCTGGGGGAGAACTAACGTTCCAGCAGCGAGCACAGCAGGTGCAAAGACCCAGAGGCGTAATGTTAGAGACAAGGGTCAGGGAGAGAAGGAATGCGGTGTCCCCAGGGTCCAGGACCACATTCTTTTGAGGACTTGAGAGTTGACTGAGGTTGGAAGAGAGACAGGGCAGGGTTTGAAGCAGGATAACGACATGACGTGCTTTCTGTTTTAAAACAATCACTGCTGCGAGGAAATGAGACGGTGGAGGGGACAGGGTGTGGGCTGGCGGGGCTGGAGAGACCAGTCAGGAGGGAGATGACGATGGATACCCCAAGGAGACAGACTGGCAGAAGGTGGCAGTGATCGGTCCCACAGTGGGGAAGGCTTCCTGGAGGAGGGGCCTGGGCAGGGCCTCCAGGAATGGGGGATGGGCCGGACAGTGGTGGGGAGTGGCCAGGGACTCTCCAGGTGACCCCACTGGTGTGGGCACGGGGAGTTGAACGTGTGGAGGCCTCAGAGACCCGCCCGGCCACAAGGAAGGCAGGCTGACCGCCCCACCCCTGCCATCCCCGATCCCCTCTGGGCTGAAGCAGCTTTCAGAGTAAGTAGGGTAGCATCCTCCAGGGCCACCTGTCACCCGCCTTTGTCCTGCCTGCTCAGGCTGGCCCACAGTGAGAGTGTTAGCTCCGTGTGGCCAGAGACCCAGCCGGGCCGGCGCTCTGAACAAAGCAGCCTCGACGAAACTCGAGTGACCCCGAAACGCGATCGGCCATGAGAGACCGGCCAGGCAGGAAGCTGTATTATTTATTGAGCAGAGCCCGTGGGACGTGCCTGGTCTGGGGCCCCTTGGACGGGCCAGACCTTGAAAGAGCCCACTGGGCAGTGTCCGGGCCCTGTCGGGGGCGGGCGGGGGCCCCAGGGTGCCCGGGGCGTGGTTTCCTGGACGCCTGCTGAGCAGGGAGGAAGTCGGTCAGGCCCTGCGGGGGGGAGGGCCCACAGCTGGTCCCGAGGGGCCACGGAGGCAGGCAGGGTGCTGGGGCTCCAGGAAGACCGCCGCCCTCTCCGTGGTGACACTGTGAGTACCCACCGCCTGCCCAGGAGCAGGGAGAGGGGCTCGGCCACCTGGGTGACCTGCGAGGGGCCGTCAGTGTTTGGGGTAGTGGCTGGGGTGAGGGTCTCTGGCGCGCTCGTTGGGGTTTTAGCTGTTTCTTGGAACTGTTTTTTGTGCCTTCTCACTGCCTGGATGGTGTGGCCCAGCTGGCCCAGGTGCCCCAGGTGTTTCCCCACAGCTGCCTGGAAGGGCGGCCACGGCTGCAGGAGGGAAGTCCGCTCGCTCCCCTGGGGGTTAGACCCACCCCCACGCCCTGGAGGGAGGGCAGCCAGGGCCCCTCAGCCCACCTGGGGCGGTTGGTTCTCTGCCTGGGGCCCCACGACCCGCCCTCCCGCCCGAGAAACAGGAACTCTGGCCCAGGCCCACTTCACAGCCAAGTGAACTGAGGCCCCAGAGGCCCCCAGAGTGTGGTCGGTGCATCCCCCCCATTCCCTCGCCCGAGGAGCCTGCACTTGGAGCACAGGGAGACTGGGCCGAGGGCGCGGGAGGTTTCGCCGGGCTCTGGGACCCGGGCTTCCTGTTTGTCAGTCCATCAGGGTCAGCTTTGTCCCGAGAGGACACTGCCTGGGCAGCTCTCCCCCCACTGGCCCCGCGGTGGCCCAGCGCGTGTCCCCTCGGCAGCCCCAGCCCCGCCGACAGCTTCACCTTCTTTCTGAAATGGTGCAGCACGGAGCCATGAGGTTTTGCAGATCCCGGGGCGGGAGGGACTCGGGGACAGTCCCAGTGGGTGGGCAGCTCTGTACACACAGAATGAGCAGCTCAGTGTGGCGCTGGTGCCGTCCCTCGGGAAATGCCCTTTGGCGCGCAGGGGACCTGGGCCACCTGCCCCTCGGGGAGGTTCCCCGCTGTGTCCTGCTTCCCCCTCTAACCCTCACAGCAACTGGGAAGCAGAATGGCTGTCACCTCTGGTAACGTGAGGGCGTCCATGTGGTGTCCCCCGGCCGGAGTACATAGGGGAGCTGGGGTTTGAACCTGGAGCTACCCCCAGCCCCTCAGTGCATCCTGCAGCCTCTGTCGGGGCAGGAAGTACAGGGGACAGGGGTCAGTGGATCCCATGACGACCCCATTGCTGGGCCTGTTTCTCCCTTTGCAGGGGTTGGACCCCAGTCCTGAGGAGGGGCTGCTGCCCCATGAGCCCCCAATAGCCGGGACTGGGGCGGAGGAGGCTTGGCTACAGGAGTGAGAGCTCCAAGGCTGCCCTCTGAGCTGGGGTCAGCGAAGGCTTCCCCTGACCCATCCACAGAGCTGCCTGATGGCCCAGAGGGCCAGGGGTCACGGAGGACCCCAGTGGTCAGGCCGCTCAGAGAGCCCAGGGCTCCGGCCCCCAGCTCGGCATCTCCAGCAGTGAGCTGCTTCTGCTGGGCTCCAGGGCACAGCTGCGGAGCCTGGCCAGGTGGATGCATGCTGGTCCAGCTGGGCAAAGGCCACCCCGAGGGCGTGCGGGGCTCTGGGGCCGGCGCTTGTGCCGGTGCCTCGGACAAGCTGCTTTCACTCCCGAGGCCTCCTGTCCTCGCCTGTGCACAGGCCGTGGAGTCAGGAGCCAAGCACCCCACGACTCTGCAGTCTGAGCACCTCGCTTGTCCATAAGTTCAAGGATTCCACTTTTACTGAGCACCTACTGTGTGCCAAGCACTGTGTTGTCTGGGGATCCAAAAGGGACAAACGAACCAGACAAAAAGTCAGGGGAGGGGGATGGATAGCAGGGAAGGGGCACCAGGGCGGATGTGATTTATTTTCATAGGTGCACGTGGCCTATTTGAAACACAGCCAGCTAGCATACCAGATTGATGATTTCACAGTTATCAATGCTTAGGATGAAGCAAAGCTAAAAAATCAAGAAGTAGGTAGGTGTGAAGTTGACTTGGAGAGCAGGTGGCGGGCAGAGAGGGCCTGCGTGGCGCAGGGTCGTGGGTGCCTGGAGCTCTGAGCAGAAGCGTGGCGAGTGGGGCTGAGCTCCGTGTCTGCAGCTGGGCTGTGAGGAGGGATGTAGGGCATCCCAGCCGCTCCCTCCCCTGAAACTTCTGGAAGTCCCCAGACCAGGTCCCAGTTGTAACGTGACCTTCCTCAACTTGGCTCTGCTAAAATCGGTCCTCATGCTCAACCATCCCTCCTCCTGACCCTCCGAGTGAGGGGGTCGCGGCTGTGTAGACATTAGGGTCTCATAACGCTGGGGGGTCCCGGCTCTGCACTCCTGCCTGTGGGGGCCAGGTCAGGCTCCGCTTGCACGAGCATGAAAGGAGACTGCTTTGTGGTCACCAGATACATTCAGGTTCGATGGGTGTTCCTTCCCTGCCACACCTTGAAGAGCCCGCATCCTCGGAGAGTTTTCCTCGGGCCTGGATACTTTCCAGGTGACCCTTTCCCCCGGGGCATGGCCTGGGTGGGACACGGAGTCCATGGAGCCGCCTTGGGCCCGTCTCCCAGAGGCCTGCTGGCCTCATCCTGTTTGGAGCCCCTCCCCTGGGCTTGGAGTGAGCTGGAGCTATGCAGGACCCTCACCTACACCATCAGAGAGCCAGAGCAGCTCGGCCTTCAAGACCCCTGCCCAGAAGTGGGGCTACTGCCACGGCAGGAGGACCGGCCAGGCGTGGGCAGGGTGTGCCTGGAGCTCCATGTGGCCCCCGAGCTGGGGTGGGGGTCTGCTGAGCACAGCATCACCCACAGGTGAGGGAGGGAAGGAGAGTCCACACCGTGGCCTCCGCTCCGAGTCCCTCCCCGATGTGGGCCAGGCGAGCGTGAGGCATCCTCTGACCTTCACTGAGAGTCTGTGAAGGAGGAGTCGTTAGCCGCAGTCGATGGATAAGCAAACCAGTGCCCAGAAGTGCCTATCAGCGTGCCGTCACCTGCTTCTAGGAAACAGGTGAGAGGGCTACGGACGGCCTGGCAGAGCAGGGTCTCTGGGCTGCACCCAGAGTGCTGGGCCTGGACGCTGGGCTGTGGTCAGGCTGCTGAAGCAGGCTGAGAGTGCAGACTTTGGTGTGAGTCTCACTCTGCTGCTTTCTTGGATATGTGACCTTGGGTGCTTCAGGTCACCTCGCCAAGCCTCATAGTAGACGACCTTCTAGTTGCAAGTGACAGAGAAATCCAAAACAAACAGGCTTATGCATTGAAGGGGCTCCTCTGGCTCATGGAACTGAAAAGTCTAGGGGTACCTAGCTTCAGGAATGGCTGGATCCAGGAGTTCAATTTATGTAATGGGTTTGGACTTTTCAACCCTCATGCTGCTTTCTCTCTACTGTCTTCATTTTGGCCTTCTCCACCTGGGTGCCTGGCATGTCGGGAGTGTTCCCCAACCCTGTGATGGGCTGGCTGCAGGGCCAGGCTCTTTCTGTCCTGGGATGTTGACAGTGCCCTGGGGGAGATGGGACAGGAAAAGAGGAAGTTACGACACAGGCAGTCAGAGCTGAGCAGGGGTGAGCTCCAAGGCCAGTGGGAGCCCAGAGGAAGAATGTCAGAGTTCACATCCGGACGGGTTCCCCAAAGGCTTCCTGGAAGAGGTGGCAGCTCAGCTAGACTTTGAGGTCTTGGAGTTGGCCTGGGGAATGAGACGTGAGGGAGCAGGTGCCCTGGGGTCCAGTCTGGGGCTCAGGCCAGCTCAGGATCCGCACACGGTGGGACTGACCTGGCTGTGCTGGGTTCTTGGAGCTTCTGCCCAGGCTCAGAGGTCAGGATGCCTGGGGGGTGGCGGTGAGGGAGCGACAGGGCCTGTGTTTGGGTGATAGATTGCCCGGCTTCTAGGCTGTGAGGACAAGAAAGAGAGCACTTAGTGAGCACCTACTGTGTGCCTGTAACTCTCCATCTGGCCTCGTTCTGGCCACAACAGCCCCTGGAAGCTCCGCATCCCCTGTTTGCAGGGGATGAACCGGGCGCTTGCTTAGAACAAGCCTTTTCCAAATACGCCTATCAGTCGTATTTCCCTGCAAAGTTAGAAGGTGCTGCTAACCCTCTGGCCGGGCTCAGCGGCCTCTGCTCTGCCATCAGGAGGCGTCAGGGCTGCCCCGTGGCAGGGTTGCATGGGGAAGTCACCGTGTTCATAGCGGTTGCGTGTTGAAACACCTTCCCAGAAGACTAACCACCAGGCCTCCCCTCACACTGGCAGCAAACACGGTAAATCTGAAACCTGATGCCTGCAAAACAGGGGCGCGTTAGAGCCAGAGGCCAGGTGTGAATTGTGAAGCCAGGGACCCCGACGCCGCAGTGGGTATGGACGGCCACCCGCTCCGGGCAGCCAGGGAACAAGCTTGGTTCTGAGCTTTAAGCGGTGAATTTTTAAACCCCTTCTAAACTGCTCCTCGAGTGTGTTCACGGGCGGCCGAGATAAGCCAGGGTGGGAGCAGGAAGATGGAGGGTCAGATCCCAGCTCCCCCTTCGGCTGCTGTGATGCCTCGGGCAGCCCCCTGTGCCTCTCTGAGCCTCAGTTTCCTCCTCTGCAAAATGAGGGTAGCATTTCACAAGGTGAGGATTAAATAACATTATACTTGGGCGTGTCCACGTGTAATGACATAGCAGTGGCTCCGTAAAGGTCAGTGATTACATTGGGTAAAACTACTGTTCTCAGTTTGACTGTAACATTTTTTAAATTGTCGTTTTTGCAACCATGGATTTGAGACAAATGGGAGATTGTTTGGTTCCGGGTATATGCCCCCTGAGGGCAGGCACCAGGCCAGTGAGACCTGAAGTTCAGGAAATGCAGTTGGTGAGTCAAGAGCAGATTTTGAATTTGTCAAATCCCAAGTCAATCCAGGGTGTTCTTTTCCTAAAAGATCCAGTGAGACAAAAGCAAAGCACTAGTGGCCTTTGCCCGAGGGATATAATCAAGCGTGGCAGCAGGCCAGAGCTGGATGGCCGTGGCTCTTCAGGGGTAGGGGGTAGCATTTAGGAGAGGTTTTCAGGGAAGCACAGGCACCTGTGCTGGGTCTGGAGTGGGCAGGTAGAGAGGGAGGAGATGGTGGGTGGATTCTGTAGGTCGAGTCCCCGTGTGTTTGGGGAGCAGCAGTCAGAGCTGGGTGGTGTTGGGTCTGGCAGGGATGAGGGCCAGACTGGGGCCAGAAAGCAAGGCAGGTGGGCCGCGAGCCCGGAGTGCTGTGCTCTCTCTGTGGGCACAGAGGCGCCACCAGGGCTTTTGAGCAGGGAGGTTAGATTAGCCAGTATTCTTTCGGTGGCAAGTGATAAAAGCAAGCAAACAAAAACCCAGACTGGCTGAAGCTGAGGCTGAATCCATTGCCTTCTACTTCGGAAACAGACAGGGCTTTAGGTACAGTTTGATTCAGGAGCTCAAACTATTTGTCAGATGCACTGGTGTCTTTTACTCTTCTTTCCCGACTTCATTCCCAGGCAGTATCTCTGCTCGTGACGGGACTGACAGCTCCAGGTTTACAATAGTCTGACAGCTAGTGATCCCAACAGAAACGGTTCCAACAGACTCCCAGTACAGGCTCGGGTCACGTGCCCATCCCTGGCCCAGTCACTTCGGTAAGGGGGCGGAATACTGTCAAGTTAGGGATGGAGTCCACGGACACAAATTAGATAGACTAAGAGTGGAGGAGGGGGATCCCCCAGAGAAAAGTGGGGTGCCTTACTGGAAGTGAGCTGGGAGGCTGGGCAGGCACAGACATCCAGCCTCCCCGCTGTGATCCAATAAGACCCTCCAGGCGCTGTGCTCGGCGACTTGACCTGCACCATCCCTTCCTGTCAGCACCATAGGCTAGGGTTTCTTATAATCCCCATTTTGCAGGTGAGAAAACCAAGGCTTAGGGAGATAGTCACTTGCCCAAGTTCACATCATCAACAAATGTCCTCACACCTCAAATCATCCTGACCCCGAAGGCCAGGCTCTGCACCGTTTGCTCCACTGCCTCATGGTAATCAGACCTGCGTTTGAAGAAGATGCCTCAGGACCTCAGATGGAGGGTGGATTGCAGGGGTGACCAGAGGCGGAGGATGGGCAGGAGGCTGGTGCCACGCAGGCAGAGAGGAGGGCAGCCCCGATGGATACAGCTACGGGGCATCTCAGCCCCTTGGTCCCAAAACACTGCCAGCCCAGCTTTCCTGTGATGTGTCCTGAAGTAGAGAAAATATACAGTAATATGTGAGTATGTATGCACACACACACATATGTGTGTGTATTCATTATCGTGCCTCCTGGTTTCGGATTGGGGCGATCTTAGCAGGAGGGTGTGAGGCGTGAGGCTCTGGGGCTGGAGGCTGGCTTTATGCTCCTGCTGTGGGCACAGGGGCACTTCCAGGGCAGTTTCCGGAGGAGGTGGTCAAAGGGAGGTGACCACCCACCTGGCAAAGGGCCAGGGTGGGGAGTGAGCGGGATGGGGAAACAGCTGCTCCTCACTTCCCTTTTCAGCCCTAAGACTTCCCAGGAGAGGGTCCCACCCTCCTGATGACATCACACCAGGTCAGAGGTCATTCTGCCCACACCTTCCTTGCAAAAAGAGGAAACCGAGGCATTGGGGGCACAGCGTGTTCTGCCTCGCTGTCGCCACTTGGGGAAGTCTGGCGGCGTGAGTACCAGCCCTAGATGGCCTGCTGCCTTGCTTTGTGACCTAGGGCAAGCCACAGAGCTGCTCTGGGCCTCAGTTATATCTGCAAAATGGACCTACTGTTACCTCACAGAGTGGGCAAATGAGAAAACCTTGAAAGGACCGGGTGCAGTGCCAGGCACCTCACAGGTGTCAGTGAATGTTGGCTGTGACGATTCCTTCCTTTGCATGGTCAACTCAGAGGGACGAACAGCTATAGATCCCAGGAAGCTGGGCCCAAGATCCAGCTCTGCCGTCCAGGCTGTATGGCCTTGGGCAAGTCACCTCATTTCTCTGGGCCTCAGTTGCTTTATCTGGGAAATGGCTTTTGCATCACCACCTCAGGGGTCACTGAGCGGATTGATGGAACACCCTGTCCACGGGATGGGATTTTCTGGGGCATCTCTTTCCCACTGGGCGGTTGGACGTCCCCTCCCCGACGACTCCCTTTCCTACCCTGGGAGGGGATCGAGTGAGTTACTCTATTGGTAAATCTTTCCGCTGAGCACCTGCAGTGTGCCAGGCACTGCCCAAACGATGAGGAGGTCAGACCATGATCCCTGGCGTCCCCTCTCCCAGGTGGCAGCTGGCCCCCAGCTGGCGCCGGCACTGCTCCATCATCTGCTGGGCCAGTTATGGGGGAAGGGCCCCCGTGGTGCCTGCCTCTGGAGGCTGCATGGCTGCTGAAGGCGGAGTCCTTTGCTGACAGCTCCCCGGGCCTCTTCTGGGGGTCCGCGTGCCCCCATCCTCATTGCATCGGGCTGGGTCGGTATCCCCGCCCCCGGTGTGGCAGTGTCCTGCTGCCTTCCCCTGTGGCCCCAGTTGGGAGTTGGAGGAGTGTCTGCAGAGTGTCCCCTGCCTGCAGTGTGGAGGCTTTTGGACCCAGAAGCCGGATCTGGAGGAGGGCAAGTACAGGCAGGGTGACTCAGACAAGTGCCTTTGCTCCTGAGTCTGTCTCCTCTCCTGTGAGAAAGACACCCACCCACAGCAAGGGCTTTGTAACCTTGTCCCGTAAACGCCCCAGGAGAGGCTGGGCTGCAGGGCACTGCCGACCCAGAAGCCCTCTGCACTTAGGCCAGTTCAGGCCGATCAGAGCCCAGCTCGGTGCAGGGTGCAGGTGTCTCCCAAAGGCTGCCACCCTTAGCCCCGCTCAGGACTCTGTTCTGTTTAAAGGGCACATAAGTTCCCCTGGGGCCCGGGACACCGCTTGTGGGTCCCCCACCCCTCCAGGGAACGCTTTAGGTCCCTGGGTCTGCCTTCTGGGGCGTGGGCTGGGCCCTGAGCTGTGACCACCCCCCCACCCCTGGGCAGCCACACTAGTGATGGACGTGCCATTTCCTGTTTCAGTTAGTGTTTGCTGTGTAACAAACCACCCCAAATGTCGTGGCTGCAACCGCAGTGTGTGACTGTGCCGGCTAGAACCCGGGCCGCCCTGCTGGTCCCCCTGGGCTCACCAGAAGGTGCCAGGTGGCCCCACTCACATGGCTGCAGTTGGTGCTGGGGCACCTCTGTTTCTCTACCCCCCCCCCAGCAGTTTGGCCCTCAGTGGGCAGCCAGCGGCCATGGCATCTGAGGGCAGCGTTCCAAGGGGGCGAAGGTGGAGCCTCAAGGCTCTTGAGGTGCAGCCTCGGAACTCAGACAACCATCCCTCCCGCCACATTCTGTTGTGCAATGAAAGGCCCATGGCCAGGGGGAGGGGAGACGGACCCCACCTGTGGGAGGAGGGGACGAGTCCCAGAGCTGAGGGGCCTGGGTACCGGGATGCAGGGAATCCGTGGCCATATTTTGCAGTCACAGAGTATGCGTCATTAGGATTTTGCCAGGTTCTTACCTTACAAGGGTTGGGGTCAGGGGAGCTAGTTCTAAAATCATTGGATACAGAGCCAAAAATTACCCGGTAGAACTACCCTTGAAGACCCCTTACGTTGCCACGGCATGCAGAGCCCCTGGTTCGGCACCCACCCTACAGGAAGCTCCGTGCCCACTGAGCGGGCGAGTCCCAGAAGCAGGCCAGATGCGGGGGGTGAGGCTTGCCCAGGCATTCCAGGCTTTGCTGGGGCGGGGGGAACCCCAGATCCCAGCTGGGAATGGAGGGGGTCCCAACCGGCCAGCTCACCTTCTGCGTCGGCTCCATTCTGTGTTTCCGTTAAGCCTCTAGAAGCTGCATTGCCCGGGACAGAGGCCGCTGGCCATAGATGGCTATTTAAATGTCAACTACTGAAAATAATTCAAATTTTAAAGAAGTCAGCTCCCCAGCTGGCCCCATTCCAAGTGCTCAGTGACCACATGGCTAAGAAGTGGAGAGCCAGGAGTCAACTGGCCCCAGCCAGCCCCCTTCACCCAGCCCTCACCTTCATGGTCACCCAGGCCTGGTGCTGGCCACTTGAGACTCAAAGTGACTCGGCCCCATCCCAGTAACTGCCCTCTAGAGGCTCCCGACCCGCTGGGAGCAGGCAGGCTGGGGGAACACAGTGCCAGAGTGGGAACTGGGCAGCCAGGCCCCCGGAGACTTGCTGAGGTGGGAGCCCTAGGGCCTCCCCTTCGCCGCTCCAACCCTGTCCTCCCTGCCACGAAGCAGCGGCGTAGGGAGTTGGGATGGCTCCATGTGCACTTGCCAGGCTTTTCTGGTGAAGGGAGGGTGCCTTTTCATCACCCCGAATCCCACACATACCACCCCCCCGACCAGTGTACATGAGGGTCAGTATCCGTGGCTGAAAAATCACAGTGAGCCCCTGAGAACCCATTTTAGATGAATGTGAAGTCCATGAATTTTATTCATCGCACAGCATCTGTTTTGGTTTGAAAGATGTTAATGTGTGAAACATAGTATTTGTTTGGTCTACCAGCAGCCTATATGGGATGCAAGAACCCCTAAAGTAATTCAGGGGCTCCCAGCCTGGGAATCGGTGGAATCTCCAGGAATGGGATGGGTAGCGCCCGGGCGGTGGAGGGGTGTGGGAGGGTACCTAGACATGGGATGAGCAGGGACACCCCCTGTGGGAGGTGTGTTCACCACTGCATCAGCGCCTTTTCTCCTTTGGGGGCCGTGATTTATTCTCAGGGGTATTCAAGTTCCACTCAGTAATATTTTTACGTGTGGATTCATTACGAGTTATTCTGTAACAATTTCGATCTTGAAGAAGGCCTGCAAGAATTAAAAAAAAAGAATTCTCCCGTGTACCCTTCACCCACTTCATCATAAGTAACATTTCACCAGATTTCAGTCTCTCACAAAAACATTTTTTTCTCCCAGAACTATTTGAGAGGTCATCGCAAACATGCAACCTGGGGCTTCCCTGATGGCGCAGTGATTGAGAGTCCGCCTGCCGATGCAGGGGACACGGGTTCGTGCCCCGGTCCGGGAAGATCCCACATGCCGCGGAGCGGCTGGGCCCGTGAGCCATGGCCGCTGAGCCTGCGCATCCGGAGCCTGTGCTCCGCAACGGGAGAGGCCACAGCAGTGAGAGGCCCGCGTACTGCAAAAAAAAAACAAAAACAGAAAAACATGCAAGCTAATGACTCTTACTCCTAAATGATACTTCAGCATGTTTCCTAAGAGCAAGGACACTCTCTTACATATCTGCGGTCTAATAGCCAAATTCATGAAACTTAACACGGTCACAGTACTAGGATCTAAAATGCAATTTAGGGACTTCCCTGGCGGTCCAGTGGTTAAGACACCGAGCTTCCAATGCGGGGGGTGGTGGTTCAATCCCTGGTCAGGGAGCTAAGATCCCACATGCCACAGGGTGTGTCCAAGAAGTGAAAACTAAATAAATAAAATACAATTTAGAGTTGCATTTCACCAATTATCCCAATGATGTCCTTTATGTCAAGTTTTTCCCCAATCCAGAATCTTGCATTGCACTAAGTCATCATGGGTTTTCTTGAAGCTTTACCAAGGTTTACTCTGTATCATAAAATTCACTAGTGTTGAGTGTACAATTTAACGACCATTAGTATACTTACAGAGCTGTGTAATCGCCACCATGATTTTAAATCATCTTGAAAAGAAATCTGTGTCTGTCTTCTATCACTCTTTTGTCCCACCCCAGCCCCCGACAGACACTAATCTTCTCTCTGTCAATAAACTTGCCTTTCTGAGCATTTCATATAAATGGAATCATCTAGTAAATGACCTTTTGTGGCTGGCTTCTTGCACTTAGCCTAATGTTTTCAAGGTTCAGGCATGCTGTAGCAGGTGTTAGAACTTCATTCCTTTTTTTTTGCTGGTTAAGACTCCGTTGTATAGATAGACCACATGTAGTTTATCTGCTGTCCTCAGTTGATGGACATTTGGGTTGTTTCCCCAGTTGATGGACATTTAGGTTGTTTCCCTAGTTGATGGGTATCTGGGCTGTTGCTACTTTTTAGCTGTTATGAATATACCGCTAGGGATATTCACTTACAAGTTTTTATGTGGACATATGTTTTCATTTCTCTTGAGTAGATACCAAGGAGTGGAATTGCCAGGTCAGATAGTAACTCTTTAACTTTTTTAAAAACACACAACTGTTTCCCAAAGTGGCTGCGCCATTTTTCATTCCTACCAGCACTGTATGAGGGTTCCAGATTCTCCAGACCACCTGGACGGCTCTCTAAAAACTGAGTTCTGCTGTCTGGTTTCTGCGGCTGCCTTTCCTATTCTGTTTTCGAACACGTGGTCTTCAAGGGACCCTCCAGTGTGGTCTCACTTAACTCTGGATTCATTGTTCCCTAAAGTGGGGTCTGATGAACGTTGCAAACTGTATTCTTAGGGGTCCACCAGTTCTTAAGTTTGAGAAACCCTTAATATAGAGCCATCTCTCAGACGGGAAAGTAGAGGCCCTTATAGAGAAAGCGATGAGTCCAAAGCCGTGCATCTGTGAGTTCCCACAAGCCAGCACGGAGGCCGCGTGGAGTAAATAAGAGCCACTTAGGAAGTCGTTCAGCACCCGCCCAGTTTTCTCACCTGTAAAATGGAGGGGGCGTCACCCATCTCTAGAAGCAGGAGCGATAGAGACAGTGTGGGTAGAGAGCCCAGCTCAGCTCCTGCCTGATGCAGGGTGGACACCACGTGTGCCCACCACCTGGCCTTGCACCCGGCCCCCTCCTCCGCAGCATCTCCTCTCCCCAGCAGAGCAGCCCCGAGGGCCGGCTCCGGGCTCCAGCTGTCCCTCCCCCTCACGCACCTCACCTGTCCCCAGTGCTTAGCCACTTACTGGGCACTGCTCTGTCGCAGGCCCCGTACTGATGCTGGCAAAACAGAGATGATTCCTACTCCATCCCCGCCCTCGGGGACTTTGGGCAATGAATAGTCTCATTAGCTGATGATTACAGGACAGCGTGGCAGTGGTTATTTTTACAATCAATAGCTAACAGTTATTGAATTTCTCCTATGTGCCTGGTCCTGTTCTAAGAACTGTGTCAGGATGTACAGGGCATTGTGCGAGCCAAGATGTCTAGAGGAGGTGACATTTTTGCAGCTGGATCTTAAGGATGGGTTTGGACTTGAGCTAACAGGCAAAAAGCACTCTTCAGGAATTTTTACTAATTTGGTGGGTGAAAATGGTATCTCATTTTTATGGTATGTGATTCTTTATCAGTAAGGTTATATATCTTTTTGTATGTTTATAGGCCATTTGTATTTCTTCTTCTCTGAGCTACCTAGTTAAATCAGCTGGACACTTTTATTTTCATGGTTTTCTTATTGATTTGTTAGAACTCTTTGTATATTGATGAACCAAAGGGCATAGTATGTGCAAATACTCAGTGTTGTGAAACAGCGTGGTGTACTCACAAGACATTAAGTGTAGCTTGGCTTTGGGGGAAGCAGCTGAAGATGGGGGGGTGGGCAGGAGGCAGAAACTAGTTCTGGTGCTGAACTGGGAGCTTAGACTTTATCCTCCAGGTCATGGGGAGCCTTAGAAGGGTTAGAAGGCTTTTGAAGCCTTAGAAGGGTTTTGAACAGGGAAGGGATGTGATTGAAGCTGTATTTTTTTAATATAAATTTATTTATTTTATTTATCTTTGGCTTCGTTGGGTCTTCGTTACTGTGCGCGGGCTTTCTCTGGTTGTGGCGAGCAGGGGCTACTCTTCATTGTAGTGTGCGGGCTTCTCATTGTGGTGGCTTCTCATTGCGGGGCACGGGCTCTAGGCGCATGGGCTTCGGTAGGTGTGCCACGAAGGCTCAGTAGTTGTGGCTCGCAGGCTCTAGAGCACAGGCCCAGTAGTTGTGGCGCCCGGGCTTAGTTGCTCCACGGCATGTGGGATCTTCCCAGACCAGGGCTCGAACCCGTGTCCCCTGCATTGGCAGGCGGCTCTTAACCACTGCGCCACCAGGGAAGCCCTGGAGCTGTATTTTTGAAAGTTGCTTTAAATAAGGGACAATGATGGGTGGAGGTATGGGCTAGGAGGATAAATTGAGGCCAGAAAGTGCAGAACCGTGAATGTCCCGCCGAAGAGCGTCGGTTTGGTTTGCTGGGCAATGGGGAACGTTCTGGGTAACGACAGGGGGTGGGGAGAGGAAAGGGGCAGGATCAAGGCCATGGCTGATCCCCGGTGGGGTGAGTGGTTCAGTCTCCCTGCAGGAGGCTTTGCCCCCACTGACGTCTCCTTCCCACATGGGTGCCCAGTGCTGGGTCGTCTCTTCCTGCTCCGAGGAACTGATCTCCAGCCAGACAGACGGGACTGTTGCCAGGGCTGATCTGGAGAGGAAAGATGAACCAGGAGTTTCCAGGCAGGGCGCGGCGGGTGGGAGAAGGAAAAGGGAAGAGCATGGTGGCCAGCCTGGAGGGGCCTCAGAAGTCATGCATTCCATAGGCCAAGGAAGCTGACCCTCGGCTTCCGCTCCCACAGCGCAAGGCCGGGAAGCCCCACCTCCCGGCAGCATTCCACATCAGGTTGGCTCTTCCAGTGAGAAGGTTCTCGGTCTGGTCTGACGTCAGAGCTGCACGGAGCCTTGGCACTTGCCTTATCTCAGGCTTCCTGCCTGCTCGATTGAGGGGACCTCGAGGCTCAGAGGAAGACGATCCTCCCGCGGTCACACAGGGAGTTAGCCCCAGCCCGAGTCAGAGCAGGCCTCCCAACTAAGCGTGCAGTCTCAGAAATGATTCTTTTTAAAACGTAATTTTTTTAAGCAGTAGTACATGCAGAGGGCGCAAAAAATATTTAAATGGAACATTTCAGTGAGAAGCCATTCTCCTACCCA
This sequence comes from Neophocaena asiaeorientalis asiaeorientalis, assembly GCF_003031525.2. Lineage (NCBI taxonomy): Eukaryota > Metazoa > Chordata > Mammalia > Artiodactyla > Phocoenidae > Neophocaena > Neophocaena asiaeorientalis. The sequence goes on from NW_020175040.1 coordinate 1,118,702, forward strand.
CCTGGCCCCCAATTCTCCACACCCTTCCCCAGGGCACCACTGTACCAGTTTCTTAAGCATCTTTGTCAGAGATAACACATCCACACACAAGCAGGTACCCTACACCCTGCTCTTTTTTTACATAAAAGGTAACACACCATACCCTGTACTGCACCTTGCTTTTTCCACTTACAAAAATACCTTGGAGATTGTTCCTTGTCCGTCATGTACAGAAGCTGCATCCTTTTTGACCGCCACGTAGGTTTCCACCGGACGGATGTATCATAACAGGCACCTGTCGAGCAGTCCCTCTTTGGCGCACTTTAGGTAACAAGAAGACTCCAATAATTTTTATTCACTTTAAAGACAGTTGCTTAATTTTTTAAAGGCACATAAAGAAGATTTAATCGGCCCGTGAGCCTGTGCCTATGTCCAGATAATCCCTGGCGACTTTTTACAAATCAACTAACCCTCAGAAAAGTATCAAATGAAAAGTAAGAGCTCCTCCCACACGCATTGCACACACCCCACCGTCCTCCCAAAAGGCAGCCATCAATAGCAGGTATTGTTTGGGTATGTGGGTGTCCTCTCGGAGAGAAGAAGTGGGAAATTACAGTACGCATATACGTATAACCTTTTACAATGTGCACAAGAGGGATCACAACATACACCGCGTTCTGTCCCCTGCATTTTGTTTGTTTGTTTGCGGTGCGCGGGTCTCTCACTGCTGTGGCCTCTCCCGTTGCGGAGCACAGGCTCCGGACGCGCATGCTCAGCGGCCATGGCTCACGGGCCCAGCCGCTCCGCGGCATGTGGGATCTTCCCGGACCGGGGCACGAACCCGCGCCCCCTGCATCGGCAGGCGGACTCTCAACCACTGCGCCACCAGGGAAGCCCTGTCCCCTGCATTTTTCGGCAGAAATGCCTCCTGGAGATACTCCCGTGAAGTCCCGGCCTGCGGGTGTGTTCGTGCCGGCTCACCCTCCCCCAGTGTTGGACACCAGAGGTGTCTCTCTTCTTAGTTTGCTGACTGACACAGAGTGCTGTGTGCACTGCCCTTGCGTCTTTATGCCAGCATGCTGGATGGCTTTGCCAGATCACCCTTCAAAAACAGGTTGCCCCATCTTGCACCTCACCCTCCAGCACTTTGGGTGCATTCATCTCCTCCCACCTTCATCTCCTCCCACCCATCATACTTGTTCTTTTCTGCCAACTTGGTAGACACAAAAAATGACAAGCGTGCTGTGTTTCAGCTTGTATTTCTTCAATATGCATTTAATTACAAGTGAGATTGAGTATCTTTCCCTGAGCCGCTTGTTTCTGTCCTCTGCTCTTTTTTCTAATTGGTCAGTCGTCTTTTTCCTATAGCTTTGAAAGAGTTTTTTACGTATCCGGGAAAGTAACTTTCATCTCATTTTCCTCAGTTAACTTCTGTCATATGTGCTGCAGATATTCTTTTTAAGTTTACCCTTTGTCTTTTTTGACTTTGTGGTATGTTTTATTCCATTTAGAAGTTTTCATTTCTATCTAGTTAAATTTATCAAGATTTTCCTCCATAGCTCCTGGGAATACAAATATTTATACAGGACATTTTACACAACCTTTTCACACATTATCACAGTGGATCCTCAGAGCAGCCTTTGAAAGGAGGCAGGGTGACGATCTTTATCATCAGGTCTATTTTACAGACGAATTCACATGAGGCTCAGAAAGGTGGTGGGACCTGCCCAGGCTGAACAGATTCTAAAACCCTTGCTCTTCCCAGGTCCCTCACCTGCCTTCCTGCCAGCCAGGTAACTCACTCCTGGCACTGACGACAAAAGGATGGAGTTTCTCTAGGAAAGCATTTTTAATTATTAAAACTACAAGAATCTTTCCTTCAAGAGCTTTTTTTTTTAAGTTTTTGAAATTATAAAATTAGTTCGTAGTTTTTAAAAACAAAATGTCCAATGATACAGGAGAGTGTAACACAGGGTTTCGGGGGGCGGGGCAGGGGCTCATGCCTCGCCCTGAAAGCCCATCCCCCAGGGGGACCACTGTCTTGTTTGCTGTGAGCACCAATGGTGAGGAAGACCCACCGGGAGCTGGACCGTTCCTTATCCATCTCTGCCCGTCAGCAGTGCATTGTATATTCCAGGAGCAGCTCGGGTGCTCATACATGCTGCGAGACGAGACTGAGGCACCCACCTTAGCTTACACTCTGCAGCCCCACAGGCCTGTGTTCAAGTCCCAGCTCAGCCACTTAGCCAGCCATGTGAGTGTGGGCAGTTGACTTACCTTCTCTGTGCTGCGCTGTCCTTGTCTCTGAAATTGGGATGATAGTTTACGCCTCAAGTAAATGAAATTAACCTCATAAAGTGCTGAACAGAATGTCTACCTCTCACCTCTGATCTGCCTGTTCCTTGGTGGGGGGGGTCCACTGCCTACTTCCACCTGGCCCCAATATCCAGGGTCATGACATTTCAGAGTGGAAAGTCAGGCTCCCTCCCCCCTCCAGAAGCCCAGAGAGGGGAAGTGTCTTGCCCAAGGTCAGAGCCCGCAGAGACTCCAGTCTCCTGACTCATTACATCACTCGCCAGGCTGGACCACTGCGGCCCATCCCCCGGCCTCCTGTCTCGCCCCTTGTGGCCACCAGGGGGCGCACCCTAACCCAGCCCAGACTGCGGCTGCCCTTGCTCCCACCTGGTGGGGGTCTCCCGGCTGCCCACGAAACGAAGCGTTCCTTAATCTGGTGTTCAGGGCTGTCAGAATCTCCCTACACACCGGGCAGCGCGCCTTCCTCTGCTTGCTTGTACCTTGGGTACAGCCTTCCCGGAGTGCCCTCCCCCTTCCTGCCCCTTCCAGGCCAGGCCTTTCCTGCCTACTCCACTCCTTCCCCACGAACTGGCCCCTCTCCGAGGCCGTGCCGCCCCACCGAGGCCAGTCCCTTGCACTCAGTGGGTGCCGAGTCCATGTTTGCTGTAGGATAAGGGGCGGCGCCGGCAGGCCCGGACCCCCCTCCCCAAACTGCCAGGAGCGCGCGTCCTGGAGGGGACACAGAGCCCCACCACCGCGCTGTGCGATTCTGGCCGCTGCTTTCTGGGCCTCGGTCTTCTCATCTGAGAACTGGGGAGGCTTCGGGGAGGGGGCTGGGCATGGCCGGCGGGGACCGCAGTTCTCCGTGGGAGGAGCCTGGGGCTGCGGCTCCCAGGTGTTTACCTAGGGGGTCTCGGGGAGTCTGAGCGAAAGGCCGGGGCCCCAGCGCCCCTCCGCCGCGCTCGACTGTGCGGAACCCGCTCCCCGGCCTATCCCCTCGGCGGCCCCACCGACCCGGGCGCCCTCAACTGGCCGGGGTTCGGGTGACGTCGGCGGCCGGGGCGGCACCCGTCCCCGCGCCCACACCCCTGTCCGGGGAAACTGAGGCTGGGCGCGGAGAGGCCGCGCACGCCAAGGTCACTGCGCGGAAGCAGGCCGGCCGGCCGGCGGCACTCGGGCTCGAGCTCGGGCTCCGGCTCCGGCTCGGG
>NW_020175040.1:1122425-1143460 GCF_003031525.2 Neophocaena asiaeorientalis asiaeorientalis
TGGGTCGCAGGAGATGGATCCTCCGCGGCTCTGCGGATCGCTTCTCCAAAACCTTGCGGACATGGAAGGCGCGATCTGGGGGGAGGGGGGCTGAGGGTCTCCGCGTCTATACAGCTGGCTGCCTGGGCTGGGAAACATGAAGCCAGGTCGCGAGGGTTGCAGGGGGAAGCTGGCCGCCCCCCAGGACACACACTCTCTCCCTTTTCTCCCCCCTCCGCCATGCTCCCGCCTCTCCGCGGAGAAATCCTGCCACGGGTCCAGGGTCCGGAGCCTGCGGGCGGGAGGTTGAGGCATCTCAGGAATTCGCTGTAAGCCAGTTAGACGCTCTTGGGGTGGGCTGGATGGCTGGCCCCGAATTCAGCCCTGCCCCGACCCCTTGCGTGACCTTGGGCAGCCCCTCCTCCCACTACCACGTGGGCAAGAGGCTGGCTGGTAGTCTTGGGGATCCCCTGAGTCAGACCCCCAGTGTGCGAGGAGTGGGTTTAAGGGACTGTGCCTGGGGGCTGGAAGAGCCACTGCGATCTCCGGACCCAGTCCCAAATGGGGCAGGAGGCAGCAGGAGTCTGAGAAGTGACGATGGGGCTGTCGCAGGTATCAGGACACCCTGTTCCACCTGCCAGCCTGGGGGAGAGCCCTCATGAACCAGGGGGCTCTGAGTGCGGGAAAGCCCTGCCCTGCCCGAACTAGCTGCCCCTGGGCTGTGAGGAGGCAGGGCCGGTTGCGAGAGGTGTGGCCAGGCTGTCCCCCTGCCCCCCCCCACAGTCACGGGGACACCCCCCTCCCAAGTTTCTGCCACGCAGTTGCCCCTTTAAATTGCTAAGCTCTCGGCTGTCACAGCTGATCTGTTTCCAGAGCAAACGGAGCAGAAAGATGACAGTGGGTGTCCCCTCGCCCGGGCCTGTCCGAGTGATGAGGCTTGCAGGCCAGTGGTCCCCTCCGCCTGGTCAGCTTTGTGCGTTTAACTCTGGGCATGCTCCGTCATGGGGTGGGTGTGGGGCACTTGCTCTGCACTGGGGAGCCCCTGCTCCGCTCGGTGGTCAGGCACCACCAGACAGCGTGCGTGCCAGCCTACACAGCCCCTGGGAGCAACTTGGAACGAAAGTGACCTCTGGTCACCCTTCCCTGCCCCCAGCTTTATGCCTGGCTCCTCCCTTGGGCTGGCACGGTGGCCAAGCCTCTGAAACCATGTGTGGCCAGAGATCCCATGTGCAGCAGTTGGGTTTGAAAGGAGAGAAAAGCAGCAGCCCCAGACGCCCCAGAGACAGGAAAGGACAAGCTAAGAGGTATTCAGGGGGCCACAATGCCACGGCCCAGCCACTGAGCATCAGCCCTGGATGGGGCATCTGGGGGCCAGTCTCCTATTAGAGATGGAGAAACTGAGGCTAGAGAGAGGCAGGGACACATCCAAGGTCACACAGCAACCCAGTGTCCCCAACTCTCCAGCAGTCTAGCCATCCCTGGGGAGCTGCTGCCTGGGGAAGGCTCAGAGGACTCTGTGTTCCCCCCAGAGGTCCCTGCAGTGGAGGGATAAGGAAGGGGAACCCTGGCTCCCGCACAGGTTGCAGACATTAAGTAATCTTGAGTCTCGTGAGTGGCTCTCCCTCTCCCGTGGCTGCCTGCCCTTCCAGCACTTCTCTGCTCACCCCGTGGCTGCCAGCCCCACAACGACACCGTGAGCTCAGTCATGCCCCTGCCCCATTGTGCAGAGGGGATGCCAAAGCCAAGCCAGCACTGGGACCCTCTGTGTCCTCAGCTTTCCTCCAACCAGTGTTCTAACTGCTGGGGTGCTAAGCACCTAGGCGTCCCTAGAAGAGCACAACCATCCTTTGTTCTCGTAGTGAGCTCCCCGTCACTGGGGTGTGCAAGCTGGAGCTGAATACTCATCGGTTAGGGAGGCTATGAATTTGGCCTGTGGTGGGAGGGTTGACCAGATGTCTCATCACCACCCCACCCCGTCCCTCATAATTAGGGGGTACGGAATGGGGTTGCTTGCACCTATCAGGAGATGATGTTTCTTGCATGAAAGAGGCTGGGTGAAGGCACTGGGGCAGGTCCCTGTATGAGGCCCAGGGTTCCACCTACTGCCATTGCTCAGACCTGGTGTCCACACTGTGAAGTGTGACTCAGACCCGCTTCTGGGGTCGGCATCTTCCAGTGCCTGCTGCCTTCCCACCGGGCCCAGCCTTCAGCCTTGCCCGTCCTGGCTCCTGCAGGTATGCCCACCCCACCTGCGTCACCCAGAAACCTTTGCTCAGCCTTCACCCATTGGTGTCACCTCTTCAGCAAAATCTGCCCAGAGTCTCTGTGTCTGCCACCCCTGGGGGTCCCATTGTCACTGAACTGCGGGGGGCGGGGGGGGACAGCGTGCAGGGACATAGGTAGGCCTGAATGCAGGACACCCGCCCGCCACTGCGTGAGCTCTTCAGTGGCCCTACCACACAAGTGCCGGCTTGGAAAGGCAGGGTGCAGGCAGCCAAGTTCTCGGTGACTCTTCGAAGAACTGAGTGTAGGTGGCCGTCGGATCCAGTGTGCGTCCAGTTCACACCCAGCGAGCGTCTTTTAAGCATCTACTCCGTGCGCGACCTTCTCACGAGGTCTCACCTGTATCAGCCCATTTCATCTTCGAAACCACAAACCCGTCTGCTAATGTGTAGAGGGCAATATATCATTGCAATATCAAAGCAATGATGTCAGCTGCACGGGCCAGTGGGACCCACTGAGAATGCTACACACCCCCACCCGCCGCTGGCCGGAGTCTTTTCCGTGACTTGGGCCCTAGTGTCCCGACAGCTTGGCAGTTTGCGCACCCAGATGGCCTGGGGAGGCGCGGGGGCTTAGGGTGCTCAGAGGGGACTGACCCCGTGAATCCACGCGGGCTGTCTGGACGGAGGTAGGAAGGCTTGCAAAGGGGTCCTGTGACCAGGTACATGCGTTTGGGCCTCATGTGCTGCCTCTTTAGAAGGAAGTCCTGTCGGGATGACAGTCTCGTCGTCGTCTACCAGACTGAATCCCCTGAGGGCGGAACAGTGGCTGAGGCACCTGCGGGTCCCCGGCGCCAGGGGCTAATGTGAGGCTTTGCTGTGCTCAGCTGAGGTGGATCTAAACAAGAAAAAAGGTAGTGAGTTGTCCTCACTGGAGGTATTCAAGCTGCGGCAGTGGAGAAGACTCCTGTACCTCGGTTACGCGCGATGCCCTGGAGGGCTGGCCATTTTAGCTCCAGGGCTCCCGGAGCCAATGACTTTTTTTTTTTTTTTTTAATCTGAGGGCTTAGTGAAAGCTATCAGGATGGTAATATAGGTTTGGAAAAATGCTCAGTGCCAGGCTGTTTTAATAAAGCCAATTGCCTCGAGGTATTATGGGAACACTCCATTATCCGGCTGCTCCAGGGTTTGGACTTGGCCACAAGGGGCCTGAGGATTTGGCGTGAAGCAGGAAGGAAATTGAGAGTCTTACGGCCAATCCCGGAGCACTGGGGTCACTGTCGGCCACACTAACTTGGGAAACCCTGAGGTCAGAGCTGAACTCCTTGTTGCTTTAGACAAGTCCCTTCCCCTCCCTGAGCTGAAGAAGTTTGAAAGAGTCCGGAAAGCACTTTGGAAATTGTAAGGATTGGGGGCCGGGAGGAGGGGCTGAAGCAGCAGATCCTGATTGTGTCAGGTGCATGGACCAGCGGAGGGCCAGCCTGCCGCTGGGATGGGTTCCAGTCCCAGCTCTCAGCTTCCTAGCTTCCTGCACCTCCGCGAGCCTCAGTCTCCTTCTCTTTAAAATGGGAGTGATGACAGGGCCAATCTCCTAAGGCAGTTATGAAGGTAATTCTGGAAAGTGTGTCAATGTCATACAGCTAGTTTCCATTTTCTCCTTTGGCGATATTGAGAAGCCACTCAGTATTCCTAAGGCCTCAAAGTCCAAATAGAAATGCCAGCTCTGTTGATTTTCTCATTCAGCAAATATTTATGGAGCGCCTGTGATGATAGGCCAGGAGCCACACAGACAAAACGCCTTGCCCTCCAGGAGCTTTGATTTCAGCAGCAGGAGACGCAACAAAAAAGTAAACAAACAGAATTTCAGTGAGTGCTAAAAAGAATGGGTCTGCCCTGGTCGGTGTTAAAGCTGCTTTGCAATGGAAGAACTCTTCCATTGTAAAGGGGGATGAGAAGGAGCCCCCTCACCCTGTCTGCGCTCCGGGAGACCTAGATTCCAGTCCTGGCCCTGCTGGCTTCCCACTTGCTGTGCAAACTTGGGCAGTTTCCTTCCTGTCTCTGATCCTCGGTTCTCGTTTGTGAAATGAAACAGCAGGTATGCCCCTCCAGCTCCGGTGCCCTGTGTGGTGCTGCACTGACGTCTGCACTGCCGTCATAGCTGGGGTCCCTGCCTGTCCCCTCTGCGTGCCACACCACACGTACCTTTCTATTTTAGATGTGACAGGTAACCTGTCAAACAGAAAGGCGAAAAGACAGGCATACAGCAGCTTCAGCAGAAATAAGAGGAACGCACACGTTGTGAGACCACCACCCGGGCCCCGAGACGACGCGCTACCAGAAGCCCCCTGCCCCGCCTCGTGGGCTCCCCCTCAGCTGTTGCCCCTCAGGGATGCTCACCATCCTGACATTTGTGATAATACTGTTCTTCTTGTCGCTGTCTTACCACCTGTCTGAACAACTCTTTACCACATGGCCTTGTTTTTATTTTTTTTTTGGCAAAGTATTTTATTTTATTTTATTTTTTTATTTTTTGCGGTACGCGGGCCTCTCACTGTTGTGGCCTCTCCCGTCGCAGAGCACAGGCTCCGGACGCGCAGGCTCCGCGGCATGTGGGATCTTCCCGGACCGGGGCACGGACCCGCGTCCCCTGCATCGGCAGGCGGACTCTCCACCACTGCGCCACCAGGGAAGCCCGTTATTTTTGACTCGTTTATACGTAGACTTAAGCTGTAGATATTTCTCCAGGTCTGGCTTCTTCTTAAAGTCACGAGGAGCTGTTGCTTGTCCTCGTCACGGCCATGTTGTTCATATTCCACTGCATTGCCAGGCCACCGTTTATTATCCAGTCTCTGTGATGCACACACAGGGTGTCTTCAGTTCGGGGCTGTGTTCTTGAACCTGCCCACGTCCTAGTGCACGTATGACCTCCTTTCCGCCATCTGTCTGGAACTGGGCCACACAGGACACACATGTTCAATGTCATAGAGCAGACCAGCACTGTAGTCCTTCCGTCCAGTCGCCCCCCACTCCCAGCGGCACCACCTGTTGTCAGTCTCTGCCATCTTTGCTCTCCTGGTGGGTGTGTAATGGTTTTAATCCGCATTTCCCTGACTGCTGATGGGGTTGAGCATTTTCGTACGGTTATTGGCCGTTTGGATCTCCTCCTCGGTGAGGTGACTGTTCAAGCTTCTTGCCTACCTTGGGCTGTCTTTTTGTTTTCTTGTTGATTTGGAGGATTCTTTAGGTATTCCGGATTCCAGTCCTTTGTCATTTGTATATGTTGTAAATATCTTGCATTTTTCACTTTTCCTGGGGTCTTGGAATGAACATCTTAATCTGAGTTCTTAATTTCTATCAAATCTTTCACTTTATTTATTTATTTAAAATTTTTTTATTATTATTATTTTTGCGGTACGCAGGCCTCTCACTGCCGTGGCCTCTCCCCTTGCGGAGCACAGGCTCCGGACGCACAGGCTCAGCGGCCATGGCTCACGGGCCCAGCCGCTCCGCGGCATGTGGGATCTTCCCGGACCAGGGCACAAAACCGTGTCCCCTGCATCGGCAGGCGGACTCTCAACGACTGCGCCACCAGGGAAGCCCACTTTCACTTTATTTGTTTTGCGTTTTAAGAGTCCTTTCCTACCCTGTGGTCATGAATTCACCTTTTGCATTAGATTTTTAATCTACGAGGAATTGATGTTAGTAAAGGGCCTGAGTTAAGGGTCCCATTTCCCACACGCACGCATGCACGCACACGCACACGCACGCACACCCCATTTCCCAGCCTGCCCAGCGCCGTTTGGTGACATGTGTGTCCCTTTCCCCTACCTGCCCTGCCCGCCCCACCCCGCGCATATTCATACCTTTCCCGGGCAGGCAGGAGCCCAGGACCGCAGGCTCCGGCCTGGGAGCCCCGGCAGGGACAGCACCCGGGGGCAGGGCAGGGCGGCCAGCCCTCCCCCACTGGACCAGCTGCCACTCCTGACAAACAGGTCTGTGGGGCCCGTCACGTGTCCAGCTGGCGCTGACTCGGGCTCTGGCGGATTAAGCAGGGGCTCAGGGCTTATGACCCGCACCGTCCACTGCACAGACCCCCGTGAGGGCCGAGGGAGCTCAGCTCTGTGGGCTGCGGAGGAGACCCCCAGAGGCCAGCGAGGCTGCACTGTTTGCCTCAGGACACCCGCAGCCGGGGCACTGGAGCAAGGTAAGAGAGGGCCCGGGGGGCCCTGGCTGTGTCTTCCCTGCCCAGCTCTGGGAACTTCTGTCTGGAAAGTGAAATGTCCCCCCCTCACTCCCCCCGCAAGCTCTTTCCATCTGGGTCTATCGGGGGAAGCCGAGAGCCAGGAGGTGGAGGGTGGCGGCCGAGAGCAAGGACCTGCCAGTCTTAGGCCCCTGTGCACACTCCCCCGGGCTCATACACACACGTACACGCATCTGCCCACCGGTTCCCGAGGGACTCCGCGTCGTCGGGCCTGCCCACTGGGGGGGCGGGCGGTGGTGGCACTGCCAACCTCCAGTCTGCCTTCCAGATCCTGGTGCCTCCCCCCCGCAATGGCCGGTACCTTCGTGCTCCTGGAGTCTTCGGGGCAGGGAAGAGGGAGAGGAAGTGGGTGTGCGCTGAGCACCGTCTATGTGCCGGGAACCTCCCCTCCGGTGATCTTTATTCCAACCCTGCAAGGGAGGGAAGATTCGCCCATTTAATAGATGAGGAAACTGAGGCTCGGAGATGGGCTACGGCCCAGCTGGCGCCCGGGCTGGGAGGACGGTCCCCAGCATCTCAGCAGGCTGCCTACGTGACCCCGGAAGTCGCAGGCTCTGCTCACCCCCTGCCCAAAGGCACAGTCCCTCTGGCGCAGAGCTGCTGCTCCCTGGGGCTCTTTGAGAACTCCAGGTCCTTGCGGGGGCTTGGGGGGTGGTGCATCAGGGCGGGAACAAGAGCCGGCGGCTCTGGGCCCAGCTCAGCCTAGGCTAGCGGGTAAGACTTGGGCTCTGTCTCCACGTTCGTGCCATGGTGGGGTGACAATAGTAGGCCCCACCTCTCCAGGCTGCTCTGAAATGCCACCGTGCATGAAAGGGCTTCCAAACACGTCCACTCCCAGCAGGCACTCGGGCACTTAGCTTTTGTTTTTACAGGGAAGGTCAATACCTGAGTTCACTGCGTCCTCTGAATTTCTGAGCTCCTGTGCGTTTCTTTTCTTCCTGGCCTTTATGCATGCCTTTATTCCTATGAGTTTAATACTTGCTTAGGAAATACAGGCACGTGGCAAAATGTTCAACATTATAAGAGTATACAGTGCAAACGATGTATGCCCCCCGCCCCCTCCCCAGAGCAAACAGGATGAGCATTTTGGGGGTATCTGGTCAGAAATGTTCCTATGTATATATTTGTTCCTCTGCCATATTTTGAAGAGAGCACCCAGCAACTTGCTCTGCCCCTATCCTGTGACTTCCCTCTGGGCCTTTAAATCCACCCACCCGGTTAGAGAGCCTGATGGCTGCTTCCCTGCAGAAGGCACGCATATTTGTGGATGCTGGCACCAGATCTTCCTCGTCAGCAGGACTTGAGGGAGGCTGCAGCCTGGCACGGGGCAAACAGGGGGATTGTTGAGCTGCAAAGAACGGTCCCTCTGTGCCCAGGGAAGGCCCAGTTGGAGACCGGCTCCCCCTCCTCCCCACTGCAGCAGATCTGGGTCTGGAGCAAGGGTGGAGCCTGGGGACCTGGCTGAGGCCCAGCCTGCTGCCAGCTGTCCATCGGGTGACCTTGAGCCTCCTCTGGGCTCCCGACTCAATGCAGGAACCCAGGGCGCGTGGTGGCCCCAGTGAGTGGACCAAGGGTCTATCTTCTTGAGGACCCAGCAAGCCACGCCTCACCCATCCCGCCCAGGGAAGAAGTGCGTGATGGAGTTCTCACTGCTTCCTCTTGAGCTTTGATGGTGCTCTCCGGGAAACAGCCGAGATCAGCGCTAAGTCTCACTGATATGTTCTCTGTGGGCCTTGTGACTCCTGGACCTGCCGGCTTCTTATCTCTGCCAGGGAAAGCTCCCAGAGGGCTGGGGGCAGGGCTTTATCTCTCCCAGCCTCTGAGAAAGGAAGGCAGCAGGTGGCCACATGTGGCAACGTACCCTATGTGCGTGACTAGGAGGCTTCATCAGAAAGGCTCCCTGCCCCATTGAAGCAAGAGCAGGATCCACCGTTGGTGTCGGGAGGGTGGCCAGTTACCCAGTGGGGCAGAGGTCCAGGCGCTGCCAGTGTGCAGACGTTCAGGTTGTGCACTGCAGAAGAGCAGTTGGCAAAGGAAGAATGCACTGTTAGAAGCCACAGGCCTGAGAGGCTGTGTCCACCAGAAGAGGGCGCTTTTTCCAAATTCACACGCAGGCCCTGCATGCTCACTAGTGAAGGAGAGGTGCCTGGTGAGGTGTCTGCTCTCCACTCACGCGGTCTCCCTCTGCTCGGTTTTCTAGAATCTCCCTCCAGGACGCTGCTGGTAAACCCAGGGGAAAGGCAGCTCCAAACACTCTCCTCTGTCTGTGGGAGCAGCTTGGGTAAACCCAGCCCAGTGGATCCTCAGAGGGAACGGGGCCATGGCTCAGAGACCATGTGCATGCATCCACATTGCAGCTCTAGCTGCTCCTGGTCAGGACTCCTCAGCAGAGACCCTCCACTTTAGCATCTGTTAATACTCCCCACAAAGCTGAAGTATGAAGGACCCTTACCTCTGTGCCCAGCCCCTTGAGCAGGGCCACTTTATTTGTGAAGGCGTGTTGATTTGGGGACAGGAACTCATATGAACTCATCTCATGCACATATATTTCTCCAGCACCCAGTGTGTGCCAGGCTGGCAATAAATGGTGAGTCCCACAGACGTGACTTTTATCCTCACGGAGGTGTCCAGTGAAGGAGAGGGAAATGCCCCCACGAACAGCATGGACCAGGGGCTGGGAGGACTTGCTCAGTGGGGCCTGTAAGGAGGTCAGGCAAGGCTTCCTTGAAAGTGGAGTCAGGGGTAAGTAGGTGAAAAGAGAGACGTATGCACCCGGCAGTGGGAACAGCACGTGCAAAGGCCCAGGGGCAGGAGCCAACTTGCCGGGTATGAGGCTGGAGCCGAGACGGAGGGCAGAGGCAGGCAGAGACTGAATCCATGGGAGCTGTGGGCGTGGTGAGGAGTTTGCTGCTTATTTCTTAAGCAGCGAGGAGCCAGGGTTCGAAGCAGGTCAGTGACTTGTTAGATAGAAATGTCAGTGAAATTGGGTTTGAGTCCTGGCTCTGCTTCCTGCAGTCCAGCTGCCCTCCTGCTGTATGATGGGGATGGGGGCGGCAGGGTGGAGGGTGTCTTAGGTTGTGCCGGAAGGAGGAGATCTGAATGAGGAAGCTTACCGTGGGGTCCAGAGGCTGCCTCAGCTGCCCCTCTGGGCACCTGCCCCGTGGCTGGGCACCTCCCTGTCCAGGAGGCTTGGGGCTGGGAAGGCCAGATTGCAGTTCTCCAGCAGGGCGACAGGTGGCGCCAGCCCCTCGGAGGTGACCGGTGGGCTGGCCCAGCAGGGACCAGCGCACGTCAGGTGGGGTTGGGTCTAGCTCTTGTCAGGCCGGGGCGGGGCCACGCTTCCCCCTGCCCTCACCCGCACCCCAAGTGGCACCCAGACTGCTGGTTCGGTGGCTCCAGCCCGCAGTTGCCAGCACCCCGTCTTTCATCCCCTCCGAGGACCATCCATCAGTTGTGACCTGAGCTGACGTTTTAAGCCGATCTAAATTTGCCACCAAGCCTGACAGGGGGACAGCTGGGTGAAACCACCCTCTGCAGGGGAGTATTGCGGTCCAGATCTCCGCTCTGCAGCCTCAGCCAGTGAAATGCAGATAATGAGGTGCCCCCTCCCAGGGTGGGCGTGTATCAGCACACACTGAGTGCCCAAGGAATGTTGGCCCAGCCAGGGCTGGGCACCCAGGAGGCCTGCAGGGCCTGGCAGTGCCTCCCCTGCTCCACCGGGGCCCCCGCAACTGGCATGGGGGCTGGAAGCACAGGGAGCCGACGTGTGTTGAGTGAAGACGTGCCCTATCCACCCGAGGCTGAGCCCCAGAGTGGGAACGCTCACACCTGGCCCATCGCTGGTATCACATCCCGGCTCCCCGAGGCTGGTGTGTGATCTGGCATCTTGGGCAAGTGGTTTGGTCCTTTTGAGTCCTATTCCTTCTGTAAGATGTGGAAGGTACCCTCTCTGTAGGTGGAAGGATTGCTTACCCGATGGGAGTGCCTTGGAGCACCCAGCACCGAATTGGTGCTCAGGGAAGGGCACCCACTGCCACTGGGAGTGCAACCGGCCATCCCTGCCTCGGAACCATGGGTGGTCACTAAGGGAGACCAAGGGCAGAAGCTGGAGCTGCGATTGCAAGCAGCCTACAGCAAGCTGGCTGACCAAAGCAAGAGGGAATTTACTGGAAGGTAGCGTTGTCCCCAGACTGCCCAGGAAGGACAGGAAGCAGGCCCGTACACAGGGCCCCTCCTGAGGGCAGGGGGCAGTTTCCTCTAGGGATGCCCCCTGGAAGGGGTGCCTACTTGTCCGTGCTTGGGTGCCTGCAGGCAGGGCCGAGCCCCGTGAGAGGCCCACCGGGTGCAAATGCCCCCAGGACGGGGCACTGCGGGAGGGAAAGGAGGGATCCTGGAATAGGACGTGGCCCTGAGGGAAACCGCGCAGGCCCAAGCCCAGCACCCCCAGCGCTGGCTCTCTGTCCCTGGCCCCCGTGTACCCCGCTGTACTCGATATGGGTTCCTCTTCACCAGCGTGATAATTACTGGACACATCGCTGACATGGAACAAATTGTTGTGTGCTTGTAATTACAAATTACGTTTCTAGCACTCCAGGGGGTTCCAAACCTTGATATCTGTGCTATTAACACATAAATTACAGTCATTTATGGAAATTACCAGAGAGACCAGAATTGTCTGTGGATTGTGCTGTGTAAGAGCTGCTCATTGGCGGATGTGCTCCAGGAACCTGGAGGGGCCCAGCGTGGGCCTCGAGCTTTACTATTTCATGGGGTCAGATTCTATTCCCAGCCCTAGACTTTTTTTTTAATTAATTAATTTAATTTATTTACTTTTGGCTGTGTTGGGTCTTCGCTGCTGCACGTGGGCTTTCTCTAGTTGTGGCGAGCTGGGGCTACTCTTCGTTGCGGTGCACGGGCTTCTCATCGTGGTTTCTCTTGTTGTGGAGCACGGGCTCTAGGCACGCGGGCTTCAGTAGTTGTGGCACGCGGGCTCAGTAGTTGTGGTGCGTGGGCTCAGTAGTTGTGGCTCACAGGCTCTAGAGCACAGGCTCAGTAGTTGTGGCGCATGGGCTTAGTTGCTCCGCGGCATGTGGGATCTTCTCGGACCAGGGCTCAAACCCGTATCCCCTGCATTGGCAGGCAGATTCTCAACCACTGCGCCACAAGGGAAGCCCCCCAGCCCTAGACTTTTCACACATGGTCCCCCAGGTCGGAATCCCAGCTCTGCCACGACCAGCTGAGTGGCCTCCAGCCACTAACCTCTCTGTGTCTCAATTTCCTCATGGACTAAATAACGGGACTTGATGAGTGATTCCTAGAGATAGCGGCCGTCCAGCTGCAGGCACCCGCCTGCGTGCAGGAGGTGCCCCCGGGGGCCTTTTCTCCTCACTCACAATGCAGGAGGTGCACAGTGAGGCAGAGCCAGGTTTTGTTCCCAAGAGGACAGAGGGGACCAGGGCCCTGGAACCCCGCCTTCGGTCCCCGTGGCACCAGACAGCCCTCCGCAGCCTCAGGGTGCTGTGAATTCCTCGTGAGCTTCAGGGCGTTATTTCTTGCTGCAGAGAGCGTACTCTCAGATTCCTGGGTTTCTGGAACTGTAAGACCCAGGCCACAGGTGGGCGTGAAATGATTCCAGGTGAGCCGTAGATGCTGCATGGGGTGACACGGAGCCCGTCATACGAACCCGGGAGAAAGCTCTTCCCCTCCTGGAGTTCTTTTAGCCCCTCCGATTACACTGAGCCCAGAGTGTTGGTCGGGGCTAATATCTCTTTATCACTCCTAAAAAAGCTTAATTCTATTTCCTTATTTTATAGGAAGTAATGTGTCACATGGTTAAACAGTGAAAGATATAAAAGGCTACAAGACAAACAGTGAGCCCTCTCCCAGCCCCAGCCCCCCAGAGGTAAACACCACCCAGAGATACTTTGCGTGTCTATCAGCGTGGGGTGTGTGTGTGTGTGTGTGTGTGTGTGTGTGTGTGTATTCTTCTTCCCTTTTTTGTTAGGCACATACAGCATTCTAAATTTAGCCTTTTCACTTATAATATATCTTGTATTTCATTCCCTACAAGAACATAAACCAGCCTCCTTCTTCTGTTTTCTGGCTGCCCTCTGTAACGTGGATTCTCGATACTTGCTAATCTCTGTTTTAAAGAAAGACAGAGCAAGCCTCAAGCATAGGCCTTCTTCTGATAACAAGATCTGAGCAGGATTTTATAACAGTGTATTGGTTTGGGTGATTTCTTTTTATGGGAAAATTCAATTTATGCTCAGCGAGACTGGCTTTTCACAGATGGAGCAGATATAACGTGCGCCCGATACGAAGAATAGTATTAAGTAATTGGTATACAGGTGCTTATGTGGTTGTTGGGAAAACTCACCTGGGGATAAATCCAGGCCAGTTCTGCCGGCTTCCTCCCCAGCGACACACACCCACAGGATGAAACCCCAGCCCCATCCTCTGGCCTCATTCCTCACAGCACACCCATCCCCACACTTCACGCTCCCATATATGCTGTTCCCTGTACGTGGGGTGCCCTTCAGTGAACTCCCATTCATGCCACAAATCCCGATGCAGGCTTCACCTCCTCCAGGAAGCCCTCCCTGATGGCCACCCCATCAGCTCACAGTCATTCCTGCTTCTGTGCCAGGTTGATCCCATGGTTGCATTGATCACCCACTGTAGTGCCCTGGCAGAATACGAGATCCTCAAACTTCTGCAGATGTCAGAATCCCCTGGAGGGTGAGAATGTACATTTCTCAGAATTCCCAGCTCGGACTGCGGTTACTGCTGTTCTGGGACCACACTCTGAGAACTGCTGGTGGAGGGGCAAGGACACAGTGTTCTCCTGGGTTCTCCTCCCGGCTCCATCATTTATGGGCTGTGTGTCTCTGGACAAATTACTTACCCTCTGTGGGCTTCAGGGCCTCTGTGAGAAACTGAGATGTGACCGCACCTTGTAGAGAATTGCGTGAACGTGTTTGGAAGCAGGGCTGGCACCGACCGATGTGAGTTGCCTCCCGCCCCTGCCCCACCGAACTTCCCGAGGGCAGGGTCCACATCTGATGTGTCTCGGATGCTCTGTGCCTGGGGGGCAGCTGCTGGTCACGTTCAGGAACGCACATGTGCTGGTTATCTATTTATTCAAATAGTGGATCAGATGTTGAACATCTCCCGCACCCATTGATTCCAAATCTGTGGAGCCGGGTCAGGCTGGTTGAAGTCTTCCTCCCACCGGGACCAGAGAAGGGGTTGTTTAAATCAATAACATAAAGACGATTGCAGAGGGGAATGTTTAACCCACTTAAGAGAAGCTGTTGTTTTCGGAGCACTTAGTGGCATCCGTTTGCAAAACAGGCGTCCCAAGCGCTTGTTATAAATGAACGCTCTATTCGTTAAAGCAGAGGGCCACTGAGGCTCGGCTGGGCTGGCCCTTGGTAGCGGTGTGGGCATGACAGTTAAGAATCAGTGCCGCCAGTGGGGTGGTCCATGGCAGGGCAAGGCCTAGCAGCCCCCTCTCTGCCCCTTTTAGTGCAGGTGGGCCCTGCAGGTGAAACGCAGCTCCTGGGAAAGAAACCCAAATGCCTCAAGAATGGTCATTCGCTTTGCCCCAGGGCTACCTCTCTTTAGAGAATCTTTAGCTGACAGGTTCCTTAAGTACTGGGCACCCTGGTTATGAGAAGCAGTGTCTCTGAAAACCAGTTTCATGAGAAGAGGGGCGTTGGCTCAGACTGAACAGGACCAGGATGTGAGCGGGTAGCATGGAGGGGGCTGGCCCCGTGGCTGGCCCTGAAGCAGAATGAATCTGGTTCTACATGATTTGTTTGTTCATTGTTTATTGAGCACGTGCTGTAGACCAGGTGCCTTCCGGGTGCTGGGGACACCGTGGTGACGCTTCATTCTGGTAGAGGATAGACAGTAAACAAGGGAACAAGTAATTGAGCCAGATAAACAGGCGGTGAGATGGGCTTTAAAGGGAATCAGACACGATGGAGAGAACGGGGGTGTGCTTTACCTGGGGGCGGCTTAGGCTGTTCTCAGGCACAGAGAGTGGGCACGGAGCGGTCCTAGAACAGTCTGGAGCCAGTTTCTTGGAGCTGTCCCCGAGGGAGGGACTCGGCATAAGCATACCCCTCCCTCCCTGAGATCTGGCGGTGGCTTCCTTGTGCCACCAGCCAGGAAAAGAGGGTTGAGTGTGAGGGGCACTTCTGATTGTGTCCTGGTGCTGGCAGGGCTCCCTGACAGGGAGTGTGATGAACAGAGTAATTTCGGGGCTGAGGGGGCTCAGGGAGGAGACCATCACTGGTGAAAGCAGTTCAGCTTTTTGCTTCTGAATTTCTTCCTGATGTTGTCAGGCCCCTTGAATCCTGCAAGAAATCCGGCCAATGGCCATTTCCCATCCACTTGAATAGAGTCACAACTCAAGTGGCCGCACTTAGAAGACGCAGGTCTGTTTTCTGCAGGCCCTTTCCCCGGGGCTTCAGGACAAGCAGTTCCGCTCGCCTGGCTGGGCCCAGCAGAGGGATGAGGGCAGAGGGGGTGTTCCCCACGAGTGCCCAGACTGGGGAGGGATGCAGTGAGCACGGTCTCACCTGTGGCCGCCACCCCCATCTTCCTTCACTTTTATAACAAACCAGCATCTGCTGTGCTGCAGGGGTGACAAGTGCTCTGGGGATCCAAGCTAGGAGGTCTTCTCAGAGGAGGTGATCATTCTTGGCCGTTCTGTTGACTTTGTCAGTCACTGAGGATCGTCGTGCTAGGTTTGTCAGAGCTCCACAGAGCCACCCCATCCCATGTGGGGTTTTCTTTCTTCTTGCATCTGACCCTGTGTCCCAACCATGTGGTTCCATTATTGTAACCCTCCTGGAGGAGCTTTCCCAGGCCCTTGCAGGACTGTTCACCCATTTGTCAACTGTTGGCATTAATAACAACTGCATCGAATTTTTAGTGTTCGTTTAAAGACCACGAGAAAAGAGCTCCGTACACCGCCAACCACAGTGGTTCCCTACCTCTGTGGCTTCCTTTGCCAGAGCAGTGAGAAGGAGCTGAGGAAAGGATGCCCTGTTCTTGGCTGTGCCCCAGACTGACTTGGGGACTGTAGGACTCAGTTTCCTCATCTGAATAAGAGCGGGCTGTACTGGGTCACTGGGTGACTCCTTCCGGCTCTCAACTTCTAGGGTACACTAACGTTAAGGCCGCTTTCATCTCACCACTGTGGGTCAGGTCTTGGCCAACCCAAGTACCAGTGAGTTTTTTGTGGTTGGGACCCATTTCCCCTGGTGCCAGGACAGGTGTCTGGAACCCGGCCGGTTATGTGAAGCAGCAGTCGCACCTGAGCCCCACCACTGGGAGAGTGATGGAGTGCCATCGTCCCTGCCCTCAAGGTGCCCACAGTCTGGGTGAGGGGTTCTCGCTTAGCCCAGGGGGGTGGGGGCACTAGGGGAGGCTTCCAAGAGAAGGTGGCATTTGGGCTGGGCCTTGAAGGTTGAGTCAGAGGTTGCCAAGCAGATGAAGAGGGCAACCCAGGAAGTGGGAACAGCATAAGCAAAGGCACTGGGGCAGGAAAGTGCTTGGTGCATTCTGGGAGTCACCGTATGGGAGGGATGGTAGCTGGGAATGGGGCTGGCAAGAGTCAGGGGCTAGATGTCACCAAGGTAGTACCTGAGCAGGTAAATAGTCTGGTTCACGGTAAACAACCCTACACTACCTCCGGGTGACCGCAGGCTCCCAAGATAAGTTATCCCAGGGTCATTTCGTTTACTTTTGTTTAGTAAGATTAGGGGAGTCCGTGATTTGCAGAGGTTTCTATGAAAACTGGTTGAAATTTTAAAAATAACTTGGCACTTAATAAGAGCAGCTTTATTTACCTGGGAAATTTCTCCTCTGGGGGGCTGACTGGGCTCCCAGAGAGATCACGCTACAGAGTTCTCTGTTCTGTGCAGTGTCTGTGGTTTTTCATGGCATCCGACACTCAGATAAATAAGTTCCATTCCATACGGAACCCACAACTCACCCACACGCAGGCTGTATGCTGGACAGTCCCCATCCCTGCCATGCCATCCCAGCAGCGGGGGCTTGTGGCCTGGCAGGTAGGACGCTTGGGTCAGGGTCACTGTTTCTAGGACCTGGCCACACGCCTGCGCTCATCCCTTCGTCTCTCTGGGCCTCAGTTTCCCTATCTGTGGAGTGAAGGATTGGGCTGGAGGGAGGGTCACAGAGCTGTGGCTGTGACATGGGGAGGATCCTTTCAGTGATGCAAAGAGTAACTTACTAGCGATCAACAGACACTAGGAGAGAAGCTCGGGTGGGCTTGACCATAACCTGTTTTTATGGCTGTCATAGGACACGACCTCTCACAGAGTGGCCCAAGAGGCGGCTTCAGTACAGTCTGGCCTTTGGGGCCTCTGCGGACTGGCTCTGGTGGGCTTCAGAGTCTCCTAGAAGATGCTAGAAGACCTGTAGTCTCTTGGATTGTTACGTCTATCATGGATTTCTTCGTTTCCCTGACTTTTAAAAAAATTATTTAAAATTTTGCAAACACTGTAGTCCTAAAGTGCTCCTTCCTCCTTCCCACCCTGTGTCCCAAGCTTAGAGGGCAGAGCCGTGTCCCCAGGAATCTCTGGAACCCCCGTTTCCCTTCCCAGAGGCAGCCACCGTACCCATTTCTTGGGTCTCCTTTAAGAAACAGTCTATGAGCGTATTGTGCTACGCAAGCATACTAGTGTTCTGTATGTTTTATTGTCTGTACATGTCACACTCGTCTGCACTTTTTGTCAAGATGTTGTGTCTCAGACCGTTTGCTACAAGCGTGTACAGCGCTGCTGCCATTCTTTTAACGTAGGGCTCCTCTGTACCACAGTTTATGTAACCAATTGACAGATGTTGTCTGTGTCCTTCTCCGCGTTCTGCTGTTACAAACAACTAATACCCTTGGACCTGAGTCTTTGTGCACCTGGGCAGGTAGCTCTCTCTGTAAGTATGTGTTCCGAACAGTGGATGGTCCCATCTTGTGGCCATCTGTCTGAAGGTTGCCTGGCCTGGCCCTATCGTTTCGATCACCATCTTCCCCCATGGCATGTGGACTCTCTTTCCCAGATCTCGTCCACAGCCCTGATGCAGGGAACTGGGGGGTGGCTGAACAGCCAGAGAATTCACGTGGAGCTAATGCAAAACTCCCTCAGGGGAGCTTCATTATGTCAGGCTGACAAGCCTTTTCTGTGGAGAACTAGACAGAAATATTTCAGGCTCGCGAGCCCTAGTCTCTCTTCAACTTTGTTGTGGCACAAAAGTATCCGTAGACAATATATAACGGAATGAGTGTGACTTTGTTCCAATAAAACTTTATTTAAAAAAGCATGCAGGGAGCTGGACTTGCCCCCAGGCCTTAGTTGGCATTTGATTGATTTGCCTGGGCACCTTGGTGTCCCAGCCCTATAGTGGGCACAGGGGATGCTGCAGAGAAGGACGCAGGCCGGCCCTGCCTGGCAAGGACAGCACAGTTCCTCTGCCCTTGGCAAGGAACCGGGGAGCATTAAAGGGAGTTTCTGACTTGGATTGGGGGCCAGTCAGGGTGGCTTTCTGGGTAAAGTCACATTGAAAGCTGAAACCCAAGTCCTGGCTACCAGCCAGCACAGTGGGGAGTGTTGCTTGAGGTTCAGCAAGGGCTGGAAAGAGGAGCCAGACCAGACCTCACAGGAGGAGGCCTCTGGGAGACGGACTGCAAAGGTTGGCCTTTGGGGGCATGCGTGCCACATGTCTGGTCAGAGGAGAGCAAGGAGGCAGTGGAAGGCGGGAGGCTGTCAGAGGCCCAGGAGATGGGGATGGAGTCAGGTTGGGGGCGTGTGAAATGGGCCAAGGCAAGTAGGTTAGGACTGAAACCCAGGACGATACAGTGAAAGTAAACATTTTCATGCACTTCTCGCATCTTCCAGCCTTTTAGGTGGGCTCCTATTCATCTCTCAAGGCCCAGCCTAAATGTCCCTTCATCTCTGGAGCCTCTTGTGGGGCAGAGGTACGGGCGACTTCCTCCAGACTGTCATAACATCATCCCCGGGGACACTTGTCACGGCAATGTCTCCCCACTGTGCCTCACAACAGCAGCCTGGAATATGTGCTGATGCATGTTTGCTAAATTAAAGGAAAGGGCACGGTGGATTAGCCAGCGGAGAGGCGGCTGATGAGCCTTGCTTTACAGCTAAGGAAACTACGGCTCAGAAGCCTAAGCAGTTTGCCCAAATGGCACGTGTAAGGCTTCTACCCAGTCTAGTCATTTCTGCTCAGCAGAAAAGTTGGCTTTCTCTACCTCTCCAGGCTTGGCTTTCTCACTTGCCTCACGAGTCCTTAAATTATTAATCTGTGAGGAAATTAACTGAGAGCCAGAAGCAGAAGTCACACTCTGCAGGAAGATAAAAGGAGAGAATGAAGAGGCATTTGGTTTCCAGGGACTCCATCCTCTGGTAGTCCAAATGCTTACAGGGAGACTCAACGCCCTTTTTCTAAATCCCAGCCGGAACTATGTCGCCAAGACTATCCTGGCGGGCGGTGAGGCCCTGGGCCTGCCTGGAGAAGTGCCTGGAATTCTTGGAGAATCCGGGTCGTGAGGCGGTCAGAGCCCGTGTCTGGAGCGCTCCGGCAGCTGAGGGGCGACGCTCTTGGCTCCATTTATTACAGCCTATTTTTAGAGGGCAGTTCAAGTGGGGGTGGGACTTCTCCACCCCCCTCCCCAACTGGACTGTTTCAACCCTATCAACTATATCCCCTCCCATCTCCCCACCCCCAGCCAGCATGCAGCATGTGAAGGTCTTCTCCTTCCAGAACCCTATGTGGAGGGGCTTTTGTCCATCTTGATTCCAGCCATCCTAGTAGCCGTGAGGTGACACCTCACTGAGGCTTTGATTCACGTTTCCCTAATGACTAGTGACGTTGAGCAAATTTTCACGTGCTTATTGGCCATTCATATATCTTTTCTGGAGAAATGTCTGCTCAGGTCCTTTGCCCATTTTTTAATTGGGTTATTTGCCATTTTATTATTGAGTTGTAAGAGTCCTTTATCTAGTATGGACACTAGATCCTTATTTGATGCATAATTTGAAAATATTTTCTCTCATCCTGTGTCTTCATTTATTTTTATTTTCTTTTTTTCCGAATGATGACCTTTATTGTTTAAAAGAAAAACGCTCCCACGCGTCTGATTTCGCCTTTACTTAGGGCTTTAAACACCCAGCTGGTTGTTTGTAGAGCCGAGGCCGCCTGTGCACCCTGTAATTTTTCCAACCTCGCAGGTCGAGGCCCCGGCGGTCACGGGGTCAAACAACACCAGAAGGCCTCCGCCGTCTCCGAGACCCACTTGGGGACCCCTGCCCGCTCAGGTGGCGCACGGGACTTCCTTCGCAGGTCTTCATTTATTTCTAATGTAGCAAAGAAAACGTCAGAAAGGAAGAGGAGGCATGTGGAGATGGGCTGTGGATTCCTGCTCAGCCTCCCGCCTGGGAACCCTGGAGCACTAAACTGGCTCTAGGGCTTGCCCTTTCCCGGCAGTAAGCAGGGCCAGCCCAGCCCTCTCCCTCCACTGTTCTCCACCCGCCCCAGTTCCCCATCTGGGAATAATGCTCCTCAACGGGCCCGTCGCATCACCCCCTCCAAATGAAAGAGTCAGAAGGGCACAAGCCAGATGCCCCTGCATGCGTGGCTTCCCACAGCTTCCTGACCCCTGCAGACCTGCCAGCTGCCTGGCCCTCCAGGAGATGTACCTGCGGGTGGGGCGGCCCGGGACAGGTGGGGTTTTGATCGTGTCTTTCTGCTTGAGGTCTCCCAACTACATTTGGGCATTCCACAAGTGTGGGTGCTGGGCACTGTGCCTGCCTTCAAGGAGCCGGAGGACAGACGATACAAAAAATGTGCAAACTGAGAACAGCGAGGCGTGATTGCTTCTAGGAGGGAGAGCTGTGCAGCCTGGGAGCCTCTCAGAGTTAACCCCGGTAAACTGAGCCTCAGTTTCCTCTTCTGGAAAGTGGGGTCAGTAATAACTCCACCTGCATCACAATGTTGTCTTGAGGACCAAATGTCAGTAAAAAGCTCTAAAATGCTAATTAGTTTTACTTTAAGCTTGCCGTGGGGGTCTGGAAGTTGTCTCTGGGTGAGGGGAGGGCAAAGGGTTGGGTGGGCTTAGGGAGAAAGAAGCTGCTTCCATCAGATCCTCCCCAGAAAGTCCCCTAAAGGGTATCCCCAGCCTCAGGCTGGGACCCACTCCCCTATCTCCAGGGCAGGGGTGTCAGAGCCCGGACCCGCCCTGTCTGGGAAAGCAAAAGCCCCGTTTTGTAAACTGAGGCCAAAGTCAGGAGTGGCAGAGCTTGGCGCCGGTGGCAGAGTAGGCTGCAGTTGGCTGGCTTGGGGTTTTGTATTTGTTGTGCTTACACGCTTGGGAGGGACATATGGCTACTGGGGGCTCCGTCTTGGAGGGAGGGCGCAGTCCTCCCAGGAGAAGGCCTATGTCTGGGACAGGGTACGATGCCGCCTTGGGAGAATCCCGCTCCAGCTCGCGGCCCCGCCCCTCGCTCCCTCCCGCCCGCGGCCAG
>NW_020175040.1:1143580-1205514 GCF_003031525.2 Neophocaena asiaeorientalis asiaeorientalis
CGGCCTGGGTCCCGGGCGCCCGGCCCCGCCAGCTCCCTCCGCGGCCGCCATGTGGTGCCTGCACTGCAACTCGGAGCGGACGCAGTCCCTGCTGGAGCTGGAGCTTGACAGCGGGTAAGGGCCGGGGCGGGGCGGCCGGCTGAGCGGGGTGGGCTTGTGCGGTCGTGCAACGCGGGTCCAAGTGAGTGTGAGCGAGGGGTTGGGGGGCTCCGGGGGCAGCGCTCCCCGTTAGTGTGCGTGCGGGCCAGGAGCGGCCCGAGAACGGGGGAGGGTGTGCATTCGCGCTCGTCAGCGACTGTCGGATGGGAGCCCGTGTGGGCGAGTCTCGTGGGGAGACCACTGGGAGTTGGTATCCGGCGCAGGCGGCCCGCAGGGGGCCGGGAGTTTGTGGGAGGGAGCGTGGTCAGCGGGCGTCTGTGCTGTGTCTGGTGGCAGGCCGGCGGAGGTGTCAGGCCTGTTGATGCTGGACCCTGGGCCTGTGTCCGCTCTGTCGGGAGGCCCCCGGGGAGAGTGTGCGGGGCTGTGCGCAGGTGCCCGGGTGTGCTCTGGCGGGGACGCCTGGGAGTGCAGCGGGGCACCTGGGGCAGGAAGGTCGAGTTCTGTGTGGCTGCTGCTGTGTCTGAGCAGGGCTGCGAGGGGGCCGCTGGTCGGGTTGGGGGCGTCTGTTGACGTGTGTCTGGTGCGGCCCGGGATGGAGTCTGGCGGGCATGAGTGTGTGCCCTAGAGATCATCCCTCTTCTTCTTCGGGGCCTGCGGGTGGCTGGCTGAGCGTCCAAGGGCCTGTGTTTATGGAGAGAGAGGGAGAGAGTGTGTATGTGCTGGGAATATCGATTTCCTCGCTCTTCCCGCCAGCACAGCTGCCCCCTGAGCTGTCTGCAGGCCCCCCGGAGGAGCAGGGCTGTGGGGCGGAGGGGATTTGTTGACAAACTGTCTTGGCTTGTGTCGGGCCCCTTGCGGCGGGAGCCCACCTTCAGCCGTTCGATCTCTGAGTTCAGAAATTCTGCAGTGTGTGTCTGGCAGCTGCGCTGAGAACGCATGTATGTTCCTCTCCGCGCCCCCCAACCTCACCTCAGGGGCCGGGGCCCTGGGACTGAGGCTCCACGTGGGGTTGTGGGGTGTGGTTCCCAGGGACCATGGCTACTTGC
The DNA here is from genome assembly GCF_003031525.2 of Neophocaena asiaeorientalis asiaeorientalis. Classification (NCBI taxonomy): domain Eukaryota; kingdom Metazoa; phylum Chordata; class Mammalia; order Artiodactyla; family Phocoenidae; genus Neophocaena; species Neophocaena asiaeorientalis. The sequence goes on from NW_020175040.1 coordinate 1,144,726, forward strand.
GTCTGGGGCGGAGGCCAGGCAGGCTGCAGCTGCAGGACCAGCTGTCTGGAGTCAATGGCATCAGTCCGAGAGTGGTGTGGGGGTGGGGGTGGGGTCACGATATTCGCATCCCACACGTGCCGGTGCCCCTGCCGTGCGCAGCTGTCCACCCGGTATTCCTTTGCATTCTTGTCCTTGCGGTACCGCATCCCCATGTTGCAGGGGAGCAAACTGAGGTTCAGCCTTCTGTTGTCCGCACCAAGGCTCTGTGGTGTGAGTGCCTGCTGTATACAGTCCCTGCTCTAGGCACTGGGAACACAGCAGTGAGCAAAACTCAGAGTCTTTGTACTCCTGGGGCCACAGGCTGGCGGGGACACGGTAGTCGGCATGCTCTGCTGGCTGGGCCTCCTCCATCGCCAGCAGAGAGAGCCTGAGGAGTCTCTCCGTCCGTTAGGACTTGTCCAGTGCCACCCTTCCCGTTGGGATGTCCGTGGCCACCTCTTCTGCATGTTGCTACGTCCTGCATCTCTTCTCATTGGAAGTCCCTCCGTGTAGCCAGTCTAAATCTTCTAGATATAGAGAAGCCTGCTTGGGCCCTTTTGTGGTCAGAGCTGGTGATGAGCAGCTGCTCCTCCTTGGTCTCTGCCGGGCCAGGTGCCCTGGAGATTAAGCCCTACTCAGGCCCAGCCCGCAGCTCACCCTCGGGCCTCCGAGCAGGTGGGGCCCATTTGCTGCGGAGTGCCTGGGGGAGGGCGGGAGAGGATCAGCGCAGCCCTGGCCTGTGGTGGCTTAGCAGGGTGCTCCTTGGGCTGGCCAGCTTGCCCCCAGCCCAGAGTCCTTCCGGGAGGGCCATCTCCCCGTCTCTGAACACAGAGAGGACCCAGCAGGCTCCAGAGGCCTCGGGACACCCCCAGCGTGTAACAGGTCCAAGGCAACCTGTTCCGGCACGGCCGCGCCCCCCGGCCAACAGCATGCCTGGCACCTGTCCTGGGTGCTCTGCTCTTCGAGCCTCTCCCACCCTACCTTTCCACATGGGCACAGAGAGGCAGGGAATCCAGGGGCACGACCAGAGCATTATAAGGCGAGCCCAGAGTAGAACCCACACGATCTGATGGAGGCCTGCGGAGGGTCCCTGCCAGCCCTGCCGCCATCCTTGGGCTTTCGCTCAAGGAAGTCGGACTCTGAGCTGGTTGTGCTAATATTTGCACAGCTTTGGTTCCGAAACACGGACGGGACTGCCGGCTGCACAGTCAAACAGCGTGATGACTGGACAAATAGGTCCTTCTGGAAGAGTATGGACAGGGCTCCAGGCGCTCAGTATATGCGTGTGCGGGTGTTATCTGGCTGGGCTCTGGAATGTGCCATCGTGGTTTGCTGGGAGAATCCGTGGGTCCAGGGCGGCTCAGGGCGTCAGGGAAGAAGGACTTGGGGAGGCAGACAGCCGTTATTCCAAAGCCCAGCTCAGCTCTGTGAGTTTATGCAAGTTTCCACACCCTGCGAACCTCTGTTTCCCCATCTGTGACAGGGAGTGGTGCTGCTGGCTCATGGAGGGGCCCGAGGCCCTCCCAGCGGGCGGCTAAAAGCCCTCGCTGCGCTGGCTGCCCCGTCCTCGGTCAGACGCACAGTTGGCCCAGGTCAGCTCTAGGTGCTTCCCACCACCAGGGACCCATTGGATTTTCTTCCTTCCTCTTTTGTAAATTTCCTCTGCATTATGATGACGCGTGGAATATCCGCCCAGTAAGCACGGAGGCAAGGCGACGGCACAGGGCTTATGGGTTTGGACCCAGCCAGGAGAGAGTCCTGTGGAGATAGCCCGGGTGCCCTGGAACTGTGTGTTCCTGGGGGGCGGGGGGAGGGTGCGCAGAGGCTGTTGAGTGTGATTTATCATTTGTTCTCAAAAAGCAAATTGTGACGAGTTTAAAGGCCATTACAGCTCTTGAAGAAGTCGTCGGTGTGGCCTTAGAGAATCTGGCTGTTCCTGCAGCGTGAGTGGCTACTGAGGGGAAAGTGGTGGCAGTCGTGGTGGAGGACGTGGCGTGGTAACTGCTGCTCGTCTGCCTGCTGGGCCTGCACTTGGGTTGGGCGTGTGCCCCCGAGACCCCGGCTGTGCTTTGTGCTCGGCCATCACGGCGAGCAGTGCACCCGTGGATGTACACGCTCTCCGGCCCGGAGGGCACTGTGTTCTCTGGAGAGGCGTGTGCAGCCCCAGGGGCAGCCACGTCACACTTCCTGTGTTCCTTTATTCACTTACCAAACAGTCACCAAGCACCTGCTCTGCCAGGCCCTGGGCTCGACGTAGGGGAACCAGACTACTCGTGTGAAGCCGTGAGCCCCGGGGCCTGGACCTCGGGGTTGCACAGAACCCTGACTCTTCCCAGCTGCGTGGCTTCAGATATATTGCCTCCCCTGTCTGAGCCTGGATTTTCTCATCTGTGAAGTGGGGCCTGTGCAGCTTTGCCTGGTGACTGAGGACCCCTGGTACATGCCCAACAAGGAACGGCAGCCCTCGGCCCATCATTACGTATCCTCAGGGCTTTCCTTCTTGCTGGTTTCTGGAGTCTGCATGGGGCGCTGGGCCTGGTCCTAGTTGCTCTGACTTTAATAGCTTTTAATGCCTTGTTTGTACATGGCTGTAGCTTCTCTGCTCCTTGATGGAAAGGACCGTTCTTTCCATTTCATTTCCTTGGTTTGCAGTTTCCTAACACGAAGACAGTCTCATGTGAACTTAAGGCCCAGGTGTAGAACCGTGGCCAGAGTCCCCTCCCTCTTTGTATAGATGGGGAAACTATGACGACATTGTTTTTTCCTTTTTGTTCAAAGGTTGGTATAATAATAACGATAGCAGCGGTTGCCATTTGGTGAACTCTGTACGAAGTACTTAGTTCTCAAAGCAGTTTATGAGAAAGAGCTTCTGCTGGGCCCATTTTTCAGTTGGGGGAAGGTTACATGCCTTGCCCAGGGTCACCAGCCAGTAATCCCGAGAGCCGAGCTTTGAACTCCGTCTGCCTGGCTCTGAGGTCTGCACTCCTCACAGCCAGGCTCTGCTCCCTCTCGGACTAAATAATCTTCAGCAAAATATGTCACATCGCAAGTAGAACCTTTTGCATCTTTCCCAAACCACAGAACAGGAGTCTAGTATCCCCTGCTGTGAGGATTCCCAGAGTGTCCCCAAACGTGCCAGCTATAGGCAGGTTGATGACATCTCTCTCCATTCTCCTAATGTCTTGACAGACCCCAGAGCCACTTCCCCAGACACTCCAGCAGGATGCTGGAGGATGCCCTTGGTCCCAAGTACTTGACGCATTTGGAGGGTAGCACGCTTACTCCCAGGCCAGTCTCAGTGTGGCACGGGGTCTCAGGGACAATAGCCAACTTCCCCTGCCTTGCTGAGGGACCCGTGCGAACGTAGCTGGCCTGTGCATGGTGAGGAAGCCCAAGGGCATGGCCTTTGACGTCATGAGGGGACACACATGCATGTGGGCTGTTGAATTCCATCCCATGGGAGGAGAGAAGGACCATTAAAAAAACTGGAAAATTTGAAAGAGTCCCAGCTGGGAGGCAGCCTCCTCGTCTGGGTTTCCTGAAACGGCTGTGGTCCGGGCAGGGTCCGTGTCTGTCTGCCACTGTGTGCGCTTTCTTCCCGATGCCTGAAGATGGAAGGTGGAAGCAAACGGTGTTTGCTTTTCTGTCTCTGGCTGGGAGGCTCGGTGGTGTGAGAACTGGATGCAGTCGTCTGAGTGAAACACGGTGCCTTCCTGTGTTATAGAAAGAGCTCAGTAAGTATCAGTTGTGGTCATTGTCAGTATTATTTATCCTGATTATTACCCTGATTATTCCAGAGAGAGGAGGCGTCCTTGGGAGCCCTGGCGTCAGGCATCACGTCACGTCCCCTTTCTGGGCCTCGGTTTCCACCTCTATGAAGACCGTGGGACCCCTGTGGTCATTTGCTGAGGGAGGATGTTTGGTCCAGCGGTTGGGGGGCAGATACTGTAGCCTGTGACCCTGCCCTGGGCCTCACACTCTCTGTGATCCTGGGAATGTTCTTTAGACTTTCTGTGCCTTGGTTTCCCCATTTGCAAAAGGTGAGTGATGGTAAGAGCTCATTACACGAGTTGATCCACGTAAAGTGCTTAAACGTGTAATGTAAACACCTGGTAGACGGTAGCTTCTCACTCTTTCAGAGTTGAGGGGTTCCACGGCGCTGTTCCTCGACAGGAGTGGGTGGCCCCTCTTTTTGACTGCAAGCAGGGCCAAGGCTGCTCGTGGTGCACGGCGGCGGTGACTGGAGGACCCAGATCGCAGCCTTGGTGAAGGGCGACACGCCCCGTGGGCTTGTGTGTGTGCTCCTAGCCTCTGCTTACAGCTGAGGATTGAAACCTCCCACGGGGGATGGACAGTGGAGTGTTTTGCCCAGGGACTGGGAAACGTGCAGCTGGGCACCTGCAAGGAAGGGGAAGGGCTTGGCTGGGTTTGGTGGGTCTGGAGTTGGCACAGGTCTGATCCAGACTGGAATGGGCCACAGAATAAAAATGGTAATATCTGACATTCGGGTGGCCTTTGAATCTTACACACACTTATCCTATTTGAACCTCCCAAGAGCCTTGTGAAGTATTATTCCCATTTTACGGACAAGGAAACTGAGGCGAGAAAATGAAAATAACATATTCAAGTTTTGTACAATGTAGATTTGGTCTTCAGGTTGAAGTATGTCTTTCCCCCTCCCTGACCTTATTGTGGCGAGGGCTTGGGCTTTCAAGAATGGAGGATGAGGCAGAGGCAGGAAGGGGCGGGGGGCAGACAGGAATGTGTGGGACCCCCCCTACCCCAGGCCAAACAGCAGCACTGGGTTCTCCCAGCAGCCACGTGTGGAGAGCACAGAGTCCACGTCGCAGTGGGTGCAGCGCCCTTGCAGCTCTGGCTAGTGACCTGGCATCTCATAAACATGTTTGCTGGCCCGTGAGGTCACCCGGGAGGCCACACGGCGTGAGAAGGGCTCTCCAGGTCCCCTGACAGTGACAGGACGGCTCCCCCGCGGAGGGGCTGGTGGCAGTTGTTCAGGAATTGCTGGCTGCTCCCGGGTTCTTATGAATCGGTCTTATTTCCCCATGTAGACCCTGGACAGGCCCCAGGGTAGCTCAGTGCCGTGCTGGGGCCGGAGAGGAAGTGATTGGGAAACGGCTCTTTCCTCTGCCGCGAGAAGGGCGAGGTACGGCCCCGCAGATGCGGCTTCTCTGTTCCCTCCGGCCTTGACTTTCTCAAAGCCATAAATCAAATGTGCAGGGTCTGGGCTTTTTCCCCCATGCAGTAAAAATGGCAGAATGGCCCAGGAAGATGCTAGGCCTTGATGTGGACAGCAGATTCTTGGCATGATTTTAAACTCGTTCTTACGGAAAACTCCAAACATATCCAAAGTAGAGAGAATGGCAGAATGGCTCCCATGGGCAGTTTTACTTCCTTGCCTCTGGATTACTCTGAGGCAAATCCCAGACATTTTGTTGATTTTAAATCAAGGACCTGTCGTGCGGTCAGCCTCACGTCTGGCAGTGGAGATGTCGTGTGGCTGGGGTGGGTCCCTGGGGCACATCCGCGTTCCTCCAATGGCCCTTGGCTGTGGTGGCCCAGCCTGGGAACCCAGAGCCTGGCCCGGTTTCCCGGCCTTGAGACCCGAGTGGCGCCAGCCCCCGGGGGAGGCCAGGCCTGCGAGGCCCCTCCGTCAGGTCGTCGGGTGGGATGCCCAAGGCACTGGCCTTCACCCCGCAGGCCCCCAGGCAGGACTGGGCTCCCTGCCCAGTGTCCCCACGGGTCCCTGCCTGCTGCCCCGGGGCTGCCCTCGCCCGGTGGTGGGGTAGCAGTGGCCTCTGCGCCCCTGTCCCCCCACACAGTGGCCTCTCATCTTGCCTGGCCTCTGGATGGCCTGACACGTGGCCCCCAAGTGCTCTTTCCTCTGGCTTAAGAGACATCCACATGTACCACTGCAGCTCCTTCCAAGCCCTCCTGGCCAGCCCCTCTCCCACCCGGGCCTCTACCAGGCCCTCGTCCCTCCTCTGTGTCCTGCGGCTTCTACCCCGGCTCCTTACGGCCTCCCCTCCCCAGATCTCCCCGCCCGACCCTGGCTAGGGCTCCAGATAGAAGGCTGGAGTCATCCTGACACCCACCCCCCCTCAGCGCCCCGCATTGTGTCTCAGCCTGGCACACGGTGGGTGCTCAGGAAATACGAGTTGGTCTGGTCCTTAGGAACATGTTAACACATCACTGTCACCACCCCGGCGTCTGACACAGTGCTGGGCACACAGCGGGCCCGCAGCCAGATTCAGTTAAAAAGCCACAGCATGCCCGAGTCCCGCCCCACTCCTGCTCTGAACCGGTGCCCAGCCAGTTAGCGCACCCCGCGCTCTGCTCAGGTGGGGGCTGGTCTTGGGCCACATGGTCTGACGCCCGGTTCTGAGCAAAGGCCTCCCCTTAACGTCTCTTTCCACTGCCACCCACCCACCGCCTTCCAGCCACCCGGTCCCCGTGGCGCCGTGGGACGCAGCCCCCAGCACGTCCTGATTCTCAGGCCCCAGGTGAGGACTTGGGTGCGTTACCATGTGGCCCTCACGGCAGCCCTGTGAGCTGGACAACACCCCCATCTTATGGCTAAGAAACTGAGGCACAGAGAGGCCTAGTCACTTGCCCGAGGTTGCGCAGCTCCTGCTTGCCAGGTGCCAGACAGGGGAGAGCCGTGTGCCGCTGTTACAGGAGGTTGAGGGGCAGCATCCTTCCCCAGGCCCTTGCTGTTCCGGCTCCGGCTGCCGCGTGTGGGTGGGGGCCTGTCGGCGATGCTGCACGTCCAGGTCCTGAGAGGCAGGAGGGGGTCGGGGGGCAGGCAAGGGGGGTGAGAGATTGCAGAGGTGCGGGTGTGAAACACGGTGGCCCATCGGCCGGCGGCCCGGTGCCTTGGTCGGCCTCCCCCCTTCCCCCCTCCCCCACTCACTCAGTTACATTACCTCTGTGTCTCAGTTTCTCTGTCGACTAAATGGGTAGGTGATAGAGCACTTGCCTCTACCTTTAGCTCCGAGCGTGAGCCCTCAGTGACCTGCGGCCCCTGGGGGACGGCGCGGTGTCCACGCGTTCCCGGCTGTGACAGAGGTGCCGCTCTGGTGGAGGTGGTGTTGGGGTTCGACTGTGCACGTGTCGGGGCGGCTGAATGGGAACCCTGTACTCAACGCTTCGTTTTGCTGAGAACCTAAAACTACTCTAAAGAGTAAACATCTATTAAGGAAAAAGTTGTTGGATGGTTAGTCAGTTCCCTGTGAGATGCTCAGCACGCTGGGGGCGTGGCTGTCACCTGCTGCTGTGCAGTGATTCTTGTCACTGTCAGTTCCTTCCTTCCTTCACTCATCCTAGGATGTGCTGGCCCCGAGGACACAGACGCACAACGTGTGTGCCCGTCCCAGGGTCAGCTCACTATCGGGCAGGGCGTCCGGGGGCCTCTTATGGGCTGTGCCCCCTCCGTCATGGGCGCCCAGTGCCCCGGGAAGGGCATGGACAGTGCCACAGCCTGGAACACAAGGGGAGGGGTGGGCAGGGCCCCGTGGGAGCGGGCATGGGCACTGCCCCAGGGAGTCGGACCGTGACAAAGATTTTAGGTCGGCAAGGACTTGGATGATTTGCAATTTGGAAAGTGCTTTCTCGCAGCGGAGGGAGCGAGAACAGCTTGGTGGCCCACTGTCTAGGATGGGACTGGACAGCTGGGCCGAGAGCGTCCCGGGCTCCGAGAGGGCCCTGCACCGGGCCCTGGCCGACAGGGTGGGCTGCAGATGGGAGGCCTGCGTGCCGGATGTCCCCTCTCTGCCCGGTCGCTCCCCCGAGCCACCTCCCCAGCTGGTGCCTCCTGCCTGCCCTGCCAGGAGTGGGGTGGGTAGGGTCCCTGGGGCCCGGCCCAGCCCAGTCTGCTGGAGCCTGCCACAGAGAACTGCTTTATTTAAGTCCATGTTGCGCGTATGGAAATAACTAGAGGCCTCTGTATTTAATTTGGCTCAGCTGGGAAGATTTTTGGCTGTGTGCATGCGTGTGTGTGTCTGTGTGTGTGTGTTTGGAAAAATCTTTCCGAGTGCGCCCAGGGACTGGAAGCCCCAGTCATCCTCATGCAGTCAAACGGTCTAAACCAACCAGGACCGCCCTGGTTCAGCCCGGGATGAGTGTCTGGCAGAGGGCAGGCGGTAGGAAGTGGCCAAGAAGAAAATACACACGGGGAAGAGGTGATGCTGTGTGCACATGAGATCCCGGTGAGGGGAGAGGTTTGTAAACTTTCAGGTAGCCTGTGGGTGGAGCGAAAGGATGAAGCTCTGTGCGTTGCACCAAGGTGTTCCTGGTTCCCGAGCAGGGAGTGCTTAGGTTGGCGCTGGACTGGAGACCACGTTTCCCACATCTCTCTCCGGCCTCAACAAACCCGGCCAAGGCTCTTGGCCAAGCCCTTGTCCGTCCGTGTGCAGAGCAGAAATACCCCCAGCGCTCACGCGGGGGCTTGCAGTTGGCAAAGCCTGTGCTCACTTGATTCCCCTTTGCCTGCTGGGTAGCGGGCAGGAGTGATACCCATTGCTAAGATGAGCCAGCGGAAGCCTGGAGAGGTGAGGTCACCTGCCCGGGGTCACTTGGCCCGGCAGTGGGGCAGCTGGAGCTCGACCTGGTCTGACCTCCTCCCAGAGCCGCCCAACACTCCCTGTGGGCGCTTCCCGAGCTGCAGGGCACCGTTCCTTTCACAGACGGGTGAAGGGGGCTGCTGAGGGTGGGCAAACCCCAGGACGTCACCTGGGCATCCAGGTTTGGATGAACGCTTTTTAAGTTATATCCTAGTCGCATGACATTGAGGAAGGAGGACGTCTGGTGAGTTGAAGTTTGGTGGCCATGACGGCTATGTGATTGTGGATCGTCAGCCACGTGGACCCACTTCGGTGGGTCTTGCAAAAATCAAACGCTCGGAGGGTGCGACAGAGTGGAAGGCCTGGGCGTTCCCACCGCTGTGCAGAGCTGTGGGAATTCTGGAACCCTGCCCCTCGGGACTTGGTGTTCTAAATCAGGTTCCTTGGGAACAGCAGATCCCGGAGCTGCAGATCTGACTTTTCTGCTCTTTGAGTTGTGAATCTTGGTCCTTTGCAAGCATGGCAAGCAAATGCAGATGCTCTGAAAGGAAGGCGGTGTGAGGGAGAGGAGCAGGCCAGGTGTGGGCAGGCTATAGGGAGTGGTGAGGACTGTGGCAGTGGGAGAACGCCTGCCCTCTGATAGGTGTGGCTGCCGTCCAGCTCCGTCTGATTGTTACCAAGCTGGAATATGGGCCCATGTGGCCTGATCCTTAGCTGCCCATCTGGAGCTCTGTGTTGAGACCTCGTGAGCTCCCCTTGCAGAGACCCTTGTCTCCCAGAGAGCTCTGCCCCTCAGGTGCCCATGTGAGGAGTGGCAGGGTGGGTGCCAGGCCTCCCAGCCAGCTGTCCTGGGGGTGAGGCGCAGGGTCCCAGATGGCTGGACCTCACCCTTCCCTTGGTCCTCGCCCAGATGGCGCTGGGGAGAATAAAAGGCTTTTTCCAGCCTTTCTCTGGAAAGGCTGCCCGTCCTGAGTTTGGCTGCAGGACTGTCATTAGAGGCCCCATTTCCCTTGGTTTAGGCCTGTCCCCTGGCTTGGTGCTCTGGTCCCTGGGATGTGGGTTGAGATCCTCAGGCAGGTTGGGGTCCCCTGGGACGGCTGGTGATGCCACGTGAGCAGCCCCTCGCCAAGCGGAGGCCCTGGCTGGGCTGGATTGGGGGTTGCCTGTGTCGGCCCTCACCCCTTCCCCACGACCCTGCCTCCACCCGAGCCTGTGGCTTCCCCGCCAGCTGGATTCCAGCCCAGGTAAAAGCGCACATTTGCCGCCTGTGGAGGGGTTCCTGTGCCTGCCTCCCATCTGAGGCCCCATCGGGGCCGGCCAGCAGGCCTCCCAGGGCTGGGGAGGTGGGCGCGGGCAGAGGTGGCCTGCACGCGGCCCCTGTTCCTTTGAGCCTCGAGGCTTGGGGAGCGGCGTTCTGGGTGCAGAACACACGTCTCTGCCTCAGAGAAACTCGCCCGAGTCTGCGGCCGTTTGGTGCTGCCGAGGCCGGGCGGCAGGGCCAGGGAGCAGGCGTGGGCACAGATCCAGAGTCCCAGGCCCCGTCACGGCTGTGGGTGTGTCGGGGGAGTCGGATGAGTCTGCCCCCCACCCCAGGCATCGGTGCCCCCGCTTGTAAGCGAGGGAGGAGTGAGCCCGGCTGCGGGCTTGCTGGGCCTGACTGAGGCGGCCCCAGTGAAACGCCTGGCCAAGGGGCTGAGGGCGCCGCCCAAAGGTCTTACAGGGAAAGTTAGGGGCACGCGGCCCCTGGTCCAGGAGTAGCTAAGAGAGGGCACAGGTGTGGGAGGGGAGGCTGGGAGGTTCGCCTGATGCCCAGCTCTGGATCCTGATCATCCAGTGGGCCTCATCCTTCTCATCTCTGTGTTTGTTGAGTGAATAAGCGAACAAACGAGGGATGCTACTTCCCAGATTCACTGGGGCTCCTTAGCCACTGGTGGCATCGCTCGTGTAGCATCGCTCATTCACTCATTCAGCAAATGCTCACTGAGCTCCCCGAGCCCTGTTGTCAGCCCTGGGGGCCTGAGCAAGGGGCCAGCAGCATGCAGCCCCCACCCAGCTTTCCAAGGCAGAGACACAAGATGCAGGAGAAAAGGCAGTCAGATAACCAGCCTGCTCGATGCAGTGGAGACAGTGGAGGTGGGGGAAGGTGGGGCTGGTAGCTGCAGAACGCCTTTCCCTTCCCTGTTGCCAGGGTGGCCTTTATGCCCTGCGTTTGCCGTGCCCTGAACCCCATGGGATGGCCTTCGCTGGATCTGACTGCAGGCTGTTGGTGCTGACCTCTGACCCTAAGTGACTCACGATGAGCTGCCGGGAGGTCCAGCCCGGGCTCCGGCAGGCAGGCGGGTAGACAGCCGTTCTTTATGTTTAGGAGTCAGGCCTGCGCCAGGGATGTTGGAGCCGCCACCTCCCCAGGGCCGGAAGAGCGACTTGGAAATATGTTCACAGGGCGAGGGCCTGGCTGCGTAGCGGACTTCTGTTCCTTCCCTCTGGCCGTGCGCTGGTGACAACAGGCCTGTCTGAGGAAGGGCGCTGCCCCGCCCCCTGGAGGGGTTCCTGTCCAGTTAGGCTCGGCATTAGCTGTCTGTAGGGCTCCTTGCCCGGCAACGGGTCCCCGACTCCATACCCCCGAGGGGGCGGCCTCGCTCCTGCTCTGCAAGTGGGAAACTGAGGCTTGGGGAGGGTGGCCGGACCCTGGGGTGTGGGCCACCCGCCCATACTCTTGCCGACTCCCGTCGGGACACCGTAGAGTGGTGAGTGCCCTGCAGGGCCGTGTGGGCACTCAGGACCTGGGGTGGGGAGTGCCACGCGGTGGCCCCCACGCCCCACAGCTCGGGTATCCCAACACCGCCCCTCTCCTGATGCGCTCGTGTCCTGAGGAGACCCCGCTCCTGCCCGAGGCCCATCTCGCCAGCAGCGTCTGACAAACAGGGAGATGCTGAATGTTGGCGCAGTTAGCAGGGCTCTAAAAATAGCCTCCCACTCTGAGAAGTTCATTGTTCTGAGTCCTATATTTTTATACGTATATAAAAACCACTTCTGGAGGCCTTGGTGCCAGTAGAGCCAGTCTGCAGCCCGGGAGGCGGGAGGCGGAGCTGAGCTGGATCTCATCCCCGGCAGCGCACACCTCGGGGCAGGGGAGCGGATGCTTTGCGGCCACAGCCCTCTCCCCGGAGGTGATGGGGCAGTCAGGCCAGCGACCTGTCCACCCTCGTCAGGGAGGACGGTGGCTGGGCGGCTTGGGAGGGGCTGTTCCAGGCTCAGGGGCCATCCGAGGGGTCTGCGGGTCACAGAGGCCAAGGGGCGCGGGGGTGGAGACCCAGGGCCGGTGTCAGGGCTGCGAGCCCTCCCTGCAGCTGGACACAGGGTCGGAGTGAACCCCATTTCTCTTGCTTTGGTCTAATTCAGACCTCGGGCTCCCGAAACTGGCCCTGCCCGAGTCCCAGCTAGCTGGGGGTCGGGGGAAGCCCACTGACCACCCCGCCCCGGCCCCTTGGAGAAGCAAGGCAGGGGAGAGGTCCTACCGGGCTGCCAGGTCCTACCTGCTGGGGCCCTCTCCTCTGGTGCTCCTCCAGGACCCTTTCCTGTACTGTTCAGGTGTGCCCAGGTCCCTGCCGGCTCGCACAGCACAGGCCTTCCCTGGAGCGCCAGCCCCTTCAGCCACCGCCCATCCCCTCCTCTCACCCACCCGTCCTCCTCCTGCCCCAGCTCCCTCCCTCCTCCCCTCCGGGCCCTCTCAGCCCCATCCTCAGCCTCCCCAGCTTCTCGGTGGCCTCTGGCTCATCACTGTCCCTGGGACCAGCCCTTCCCCCCATCCCGTCGTCAAGGCCGGCTTGTGCCCCCAAGGGTCACCGCAGGGGAAGGATGGGGGGAGGCGGAGGCAGTGACTCAGGGGCTGAGGGGCCTGTGCTCCACAGTTAGCGTTCCCTTTCTAGGGTGCCACTGCCATCCATCCCACCCCAGGTAAACCCTAGACCCTCCCTTAGCCTTGCCGCGACCCTGCGGTCCACTGCACCCTCCCTGACAAGCCTTGCAAGGTCCTGAACACTCTGGCTCCTGCTGCCCCGTGTGTGTCCCGCCAGACTGAGCTTTCCCATCCCTTGTGCACACAGTGGACCCTGACCTCCTCCACTGCTTAGCCTCCACACACACAGTGTCCTGAGCCGGGAAGAGCCCTCCCCCGCCACCCGCTGCTCCGCCTGGGGTCCTGGCAGAGGGTTTGTGCCTTCTAGGAAGCTTCCCGCCTCGGGCGCCTGACGCACCCCCATGACTGTTCCTAACGCCATCCGTCGTCATCGTCTGTGTCCCCCCGCGTCCCTGGCCCTGACCTGGGTGTGTCATATAGTTGGCTTCAATTCACGGAATGAAGTGACCAGCCTGGGGGGAGGGGGTTGCACGGGGGCTCCTGGGGGAGGACAGACCTTCCCATGGGCGGCTGCTTTGGGGTCTACATTGCGGTCCCCATGCGGCCCAGCTGCCCCATCCGTGGTTTGGTGAATAAGACTTTTCAGGTCCAGAGAAAATCTTGAGAGAGATTAAAACCGGTGAGGTTTTAAAATCACCATTCTTTTTTTAAAAAAACAAAACTCTGTAGTAAGTTATCTTATTAGCTGTGTGGCTGTGTTTAAAGCCTCAGTAAGGGAGCTGGTCAGGCCAAATCCTTAGGCTTCGGCCTGCAGACGCCACGTCCCTTGGGGGCCCTGGAGGGGACTGAGCCATCAGGCCACTGCTGCAGGGCCCTGGCTGGACTGTTTTACTGTTGGGAACCTGAGGTCAGGCCAGGGGAAGTCACACCTTCGGGGGACTTGGGCCCATGGCTGCGGCTCTGTGCCCTGCGGGGCAGGCGGCCGGCGGGGGCCCAGGGCACTGCAGGTGGCTGCCTCTGAGCTCAGTGATAGAGGCCACGCAGCAATGCGATCTCTTCTGATTTTATCTAAGAAAAGCCAGAAATTCGGGTGAGTGAACACTCCTGGTACCTAGTTCTCACTTGAGAAAGAAAAAGAAGATGGTGGCCACTGCTCTGTGTAGAGCAAACAGAGCCCCGTGAGCTGGACTCGGGCCCTCCGCCTCAGGTGTGCACCTTGCCCGAGGGTGGGCTTCCAGAGCCAGGGCTGTGGGGCGGTGGGAGGGGAGGGGTGTGGCCGGGTCTCTCCTGCTGAGCCCCCGTTTCCTCTGTGTCTGATGCGGGGCTTGGCTTGGTAGTCAGGATTCCAAACAGGCCACAGGTCACAACCAGCCGGGGCTCTTTTTGAAGTCCTGTTTCAGGGGCCGCACTGCTGGCTGACCCTTTGAATTCTCGGGATCTCCAGACTTGGGTGGGAATCGGCTGCCGACTCTCTGAAGAGAATCTAGGGACCAGCCCGGTTTGGGGGCCACGTGCCCCAGGCCCTCTGCAGTTATCTCGTGTCTGTCACCTGGGCACCACCTCGCGAGGGAGGGGTGTCAGTGTCCGGCCAGAGGGTCCTTGTCCCTTTTGAGCCCAAAAGTTAGGAGCGGGGAGGTAGAAAGTCTTCCAGCTTTCCTTTAAAAACCTATTTCTAGACAGTCTGAGTCATGTTTGCGTGGATTTTCTGCATTAAAATTGGCACTTTGGGTGTGTTTTGGGTCTCAGTGGCTCCGTATCCCACCATCCCCAACCAGGATCTGAAACCTTATCTGAGGGTTGGGTCCAGCCAACCCGGCTGAGACAGTTTGTTGTAAGTTGGTGCCCACCCGGGCTCAGGTCCCGCTCCCACAGACCTTGCGGTCCACGTGGCAGACAGAGCAGCCCCCAGGGGTCTGGGTTTCTTTAAAAAGGCTTCCCTGGCTTGGTAGGGGTAGTTCAGAGTGTGTGCATCTCCTGTGTGCCAGGTGCTGTTCTGGGGCCTAGATGTCACGCGACAGACATTCCCACAGATGGTGGCAAGGCGGTGGCATACCACTGTAGAGACGTATGCCAGCAGGGGAAGATTGGGGGAGGGCTGGGGTCCTCGCTGAGACTCGGGCAGCCTTTGAGCAGAGACCTGCAGGAGGTGAGGGAGTGAGCCAGGTGGACATCTGGGAAAAGACACCAGCAGAGGGAAAGCACGTGCAAAGGCCCTGCGGTTGGAGTGTCGGGAATGTGGAGGAACAGCCAGCAGGCCAGCAGGGTGGGGGTGGGATGGCCAAGGGGGCATGGAGGAAGGGTAAGCAGGGGGACAGCCGGTCCTGCAGAGCCTTCTGGGTCACTGTGAGGCCTTGGCTCTAAGCCCCATGAGGGACAGCAGACGAGGGACCTGGTCCGAGTTGTGTTTTAACAGATCCCAGCTGCTGAATGGAGGGGTAAGAGGGGCCAGATGAGCCTGCTGGAGCGGCTGTGGCCATAAGGCAGGGAAGAGGTGAGGCCTGTGCAGACCGGGCTAGTGGGGGGTAGGCCAAGCAGTCAGGTGCTGGCTCTGTTTTGAAGGTGGAGCGGCCCAATTTGCTGACAGACGGGGAGTTGGGCGTGAGAAAAAGAGAATTGCCAAGAGCGGCCATCAGATTTTTGGCCTGAGCAGCTGGAAGGATGGAGTCGCTATCGGCTGAGATGGGGCGACTGCAGGGGCGGGTGGGGGCCACGCAGGAGCTCAGCGGAGCCTGTGTTCCGGGGGTCTGCTGGGCAGCAAAGAGGGTGCGCCTGGGGCTGGACACGCGTTTACTCAGCTCCTTTGTGATCACCGCAGAGCCTCATTAAAGCAAGTGTAGGAACTGGGTAAAAGCAGGCACTCTCCGGATTCTCCTGAGCCTGCCGAGCCCTAGGGCCGCCTCCAGATTGTCCAGAAAGCTCGTCATCTCCCTCGTTTTGGATATGGGGCTCCTCGTTAAGCGGCCAAAAGGGACCTTGGATGTTTAGGTGGGCGTTGAGGTGGATGTGGCTCCCGCCTCCCCCAGCCCCTCTGTCTGAGGCCTCGGCGGGGTCTGGAGGCCCTGCGTGCTCCCCGTGGACTTGCCCGCCCGGCCCTCCATCCACCCTCCCCAGATTTCCACCAGCCCTGCAGCCCTCCTGAGGTCCTTCTAGGTCACACTGACCCAACCTGCCCACCAGGGGAGGTGCCTAGCATTACCCGGCCTCAGTCTAGGGGGTGCCCAGCTTCTCCTCCCTGGGAGGGAAGGGCTTAGGGGTGTCCGCCGGGATCCGTAAGTCCCTTCGGTTGCCAGCTAGGCATCCGTCTTCACTGAGGACCACTTACCAACTGTGGTCCAGGCTGCGAGGCTTTAGTCCTCCCTGGAGATGCTGCCTCCACCCAGACCAGGGAGGAGGGTGGGTGAGCAGTGTAGGTGCGGCCTCCCCGGTCCCCTGGGGAAGCCCTCTGCCCCCGTCTTGCTGGCACACCAGCTCTTTGTCCCTTTACACACTCACTTCTCCCTTCACATCCACCCCGTGTCCTTGTGTGCTGTTCCTCGGGGCCAGGCATGTGTCAGTGGGAAAGACTGGGAGGATGGCCTTCACTTGCATCCTGACTCTGCTTCAAGCTCTGCGTCCTTGGGCGAGCCCTGAACCCTGAGTCTCCATTTTCCCGTCAGCGGGGCCACGGCAGGGATTAAATACATGCACTTAGCTTGTGCCAGGGCTCCCACGTGGCACGCTGGGTGGGTGTATGTGGGTGACGGCCCACCCCAAGCCACAGCAGTCCCTGAAGACTGGTTTTCCAGACCCTAATGGAACGCCTGCACTGCCCCGAGGCAGCCCTTCCCCAGTAGCTGAACTGCTAAACGCCTCACCTCCTGAAGCCTCTGAGCTGCCTTCACACTGCCTGTGGCCCCTCAGACCTGCCTGCCCTTGTTGCCCCGGGATGGAGGACACGGCCACCAGTTCCTTGCCCCCTTCCCCTCCCCTCCAGACCGTGCCCTGGTCTGCCTGCGTTCCTCCCCCAGAAGCTAGTGCAGAGCAAGACCGTCCCCTCCCCGTTCTGGGCGACACACCTGTTAACGTGGCCTAGGCAGCAGAGTCACAGGAGCCCAGGGGGAGCTTGCGAGGCCGCGCGTCAGTTGTCTCTGGCCTGGACTCCCTTTCTGGAAATCAGAAACCCTGAACAGAGCCCTGGACGTCTAACCACGGGCAGACCTGCAGATCGCTCTTCCTCTGTGTGGGGCCGGCCCACTTGGAAGAGGGTGGCTTTTCCGTGTCATGTGACCACAGCTGGCACCACGCAGCCCGGGCTGGCTTATCTCATGACCATGCACGACTCCGAGAGCCCCAGGCCCTGAACCCCAGCTCTGCCCCCGGCATGTCAACCGCACCCGCTTTCTCTGGGCCGCCAACTGGCAGGTGCACCCGCCTGGGGTCAGGTCCCCCGCATGGGTGACCTTGGCCCAGTGACTCAGCTCCACCAGCCCCACGTTCCTCATCTACAGAAGGGACAGTGGCCTAGCACCCACCCGCCCTCACCGTCTCGGTCCCCAGGGATGGTGGTTGGGTTACAGGCCACGTAGGTTAAACACCCAACACAGCTCCTGTACCCAGCAGGTTTACAGAGGAGAGTTGCTGCCGTATAACCAAACCCGTGTGTGTGTGTGTGTGTGTGTGTGTGTGTGTTTCACTCAGAAGTCATAGAAGCACAGGGCGTACGTCTGTCGTCTCTGAGGCCAGGCTACCTGGGTTCTGATTTCACTCGTGAGCTGTGTGACCTCAGGATGGGCCCAACCTCTCTGTGCCTATGGGGTGTGTTGGGTGGTCAAGAGGACTAAATGAGCTTCACGTACAGCTTAGAACACCACTGACTATGCAGACATTAGTATTGTTTCTGTCATCGGCATCGTCAGTGTTGGGGGTGAGCAGCGGGTTCCTGCTTCTGCCCGAGCCTCCTCTAACATCTTTCTTAAGAAAAGTCATTCATGACCTCACAGGCCATAATTAGACATCCGTGGCTCAAGAGGCCGAGGGCCCCCTGCCCTGACTCTCCCCAGCTAGAGTCAGGATGTGGCGTCTCGGCTGTGGGGCCTGGGCCCCTTTCTAGGACCCTCCTGCCTTCCCCTGGGAGCCCCTCACCCGCATCCGTGGCTCAGTGCTGCAGGGGGTGTCCGCAGAAGGAGGGGCCCTATAGCAGGCAGGGTAGGTGACCCACTTCTAACTGCTGGCACATGCAGGCAAGGCCCTGTCAGGCAGAGAATAACTGGAGACAGCAACCAGAAAGCGCTTTTATGAGCCGAGCAACTTTTAAGGACTTTTCCCGTACCGACTCTGTAAAGCCTCACAGCAGGCATGTGAAGTTGGCTCTCTAATCGCCCCCATTTTACAGGAAAGGAAACTGAGGCACGGAAGGATTCCTGCCTGTGGTCACACAGCTGGTGAGCAGTGGAGCCAGAATTCCAGCCCAGACGTCTGGCTAGGAGGCGGCGGCCAGGAGCCCGTCCAGCCCCTCGCTTGGCAGAGAGGAGACGGAGAGGCTTCAAATGTGTCCTCTGTTCTTATGTGGTTTCCATCATCCCAGGGCTGTCGGAAGCTCCGGGCGCTGTGATCCAGCCATTTCCCAACGTAAACATAACACAGACCAGCCTCTAGTGCAAGAAGACATGTTTGGAAAACTAGAGAAGGGGAGGAGGAGCCCGGGGTAACTCGGCGACGCAGAGCTCGGCGTCCCCAGGCTGGTGTGGGTAGGGCCGGGCCACTGTGGCCGCCTCTGTGTGCAGCTCCCCTACACATACAGCCCCCTCCTGCTCTGTAGCCTCGGGGCCCCGTTGTGCATGTGCGGAGCTTGGCCTCTCGGGAAGGAGCCAGTCTTGGGTCGCGGGCTTTGCCGGAGGCTGAGGCTTTCAGGGACTGAGCCCTCACAGAGCAGAACTCCCAGTGGGGTGGATGGACCCCACACACACTTGCCCAGGTGATCTCCACGGTGACCGGGAGTGCGGGAGCGGGGGCCGCTGCAGGCGGGGGTGGCCTTGTAGAGGAAGTGGGAGTTGAGCTGATACCTGGGTGTGGCCTCAGAGGCCAAGAAATGCAAGTGAAGGGCAGCGGGGTGCAGATGGATGGCGGCTTCTAGTCAGTGCAGGAGTCCTTCAGCCACACCTCTGACAGGTGTCTGACCTGCCGCAGCTTGCACACCTCCAGTGACGGGGAGCTCATCACCTCCAGAGCAGCCCTGACCACATGAGAGCATTTTTTCTCGAGCAGGGCGGTGCAGGTCACAGTTCTGTCTGCAGCAGGATCTGCTCTGTCCTCTGCCTGTCAGCCCATCAGAGGCTTGACCGCAGGCCTCATATCCCCTCTGGCTGCTGCTCTCCTGGCTACACGGTCTCAGCCCTTGGTGGGAGGTCGCCTTGTGCTGTAATTGGGGTTGGCAGACGGGGCCTCTCTCGCCCCCAGCTGGCGTCCATCGTGGTCGTGTGGTGCGCCGTGCTGGCAGATGTGCAGAAGGGAGTCTGTGATGGATTAGCGATGTCTGTCCTGGGCTGGCGGGAGAAGGTGGGAGCGAAAGCGCCCAGGCTTGAGAACCCATCTGGGGCTCAGACGGTCTTCTGCTATGATCCGATACCTGTAATGGACGGTAGGGCTGGGTCTGCTTCTGGCTTTTTGCTCGTTCTTGTTAGTGGCCGGCTTCTTGGCTTATATTAAACTCAGGTCAGCCAAAAAGGTCCCCCAGTCTTTTTCATAAGAACAGCCATCAAGCTAAACCTTCCCCCATCTTGACGTTATTTCCAGCATATTGATACATAATTAATTTAAATCAATCCCTTGTTGACAGGCATTTAGATTATTTCCAAGTTTTTATAATTAGAAACAACACTGCGGTGGAATTCCTTGTACTCGCCTCTTTGCGTATTGGTCTTATTTCCTTCGCGTGGATCTCCAGAAAAGGGATTGCTGGATCAGGAGTGTTTTCTCAGAGTGCTGGCACCAGGCTTAACTGTCATGGAACGTCCCAGAAACTCTAAACTGTCAGGGAATGGCAGGGACTTGGGAAGGCGCCTGCCCATTCCTAGATTTGCACATGGCCCGGGAGTCTGTGCATGATCACGAATTCCAGTGTGCAGCTGAGGACCGACTCGGGGGTGTCCGGTCCTGGCTGACGGACAAAGGCTTTGGGAGAAGCTTCCCCAAGAGAGAAAGAGGACCTGGGTGGCGACAGGTGGAGCTCCCGTCCGTCGAGCGCGGTGGTGAGGAAGAGGCGTGCAGGGCAGGCTGGGAGCCGGGCCAGAGATCTGTGTCCCTGGGGCAGCCTGCAGTGGGCATCCTGCTGTAGGGTGCCTCTTCTGCTCAGGGGACAGACCCTGCTCCCCCAGGAAGGAGCTGGAGGCAGAGGCGAGTGCTAACCAGGACAGAGGGGCTTCGAGCCCTGAGCTCCAGGATGTGGGTAAACGTCTCCATGGGTTCAGGTCAGGCATCTGCAGGACTGAAGGTCGATGACCAGGTCTAGCCGCTGCCCTGAAATATTTAGAGCAGCGTGTCCTGAGAGCATCTGTTGCTGCCCGTGCTTGTCATCAGCAGGCATTTCACGTCAGACGTTGTCCTTGTGTTCACCAGGGGTTTGGCTCTGGTTAAGGAGACTCTCTCGGTGTCTAATACTGTGTCGCTTGTGTTTGGGACCATGAAGGAGTGACGTTCTCTGGCTCAAGACGGGTTCTTGCACTACGTGCCCTGCTCGCTTTTGTCCACTCATTTCTTGGAGGGCAGTGAGTCATGCTGGTTGCAGTAGGATGGCCTGGCCATTTCTCATCGGGATGGTTTGAGGTTTGGATTTGGGGCGTGCAAGGGCTGCCACATTGCACAGCTCAAGGGACCCCATTCACGTAGATTCGGCAGGACTTGGTGACAGATGGAATGGGGTGAGGCCCCATTCCGTCTGTCCCCAAGGGGGGTTTGGCCGTCGGGGAGGGGCTAACTTGGTGACTCCGCTCAGGACTCTGGCTCCGTCACTGCGTGGTGATGGGCGACCGTCACCGGTTAGGTTTGGGGCAGGTGGGATGTACCTGCGGGGGTGATGTAAGAAGCCACGTTCCGGGACCGGCAGGTGGCTGGCCTGGGAAGTGCCTGCACTCACTCGGCAGGTGTCGCTGGGCCCCGTGAGTCTGGCGCATGTGTCAGCATTTGGGGAGCGTCAGCCAGCAACGCAGAAAAATGACCCATGTCCTCACAGGGCTCCGATACTGATGTGGGGGGCAGACGGCAAAGGAAAGACAGGAAGAATACATCACACTCTACAGCGTGCTGGTGGGCAGACCACTGAGTGTGGGACTAGGGATGCTGGGGAGAGGGCTGTGTGGTTTTAACCTGGGCGAGTAGTGGGGGCCTCATTGGAAAGTGGCACTGAGTAGAGACCCAAGGGAGGTGAAGGTGTGGTGCGTGCTGAGATCCGGGGAACGGCGTTCCAGGCAGACGGAACAGCCAGGGCAAAGGCCCTGAGGCCCGCCTGGCCCCTGGAGGAGGGAGGAAGGAAGCCAGTGAGGCTGGAATAGAATGATCAGGCGGAAGAGGGGCCGGCGTGCAGTCAGCCGGGGTCAGGCCTGAAGGGCATTGCAAGAAGGACGGTGTCTTCCCAGTGTGACGGGGAGCAGGGAGGCCCTCGATGTGGCTCCCGTTCGGTCAGGATTGCTCTGACTGCCGTGGGGAGAAGAGAGGCGGGGGCATGAGTGATAATCCGGGGAGCCGCGGTGGCGGTGGCCTGGAACACCTGCTGACAAGTGGGCAGGTAGGGGTGTTTCGAAGGTCGGGCTCACAGGGGAGAGGAGGCTGCAGGTGACTGTCAGCCCCTTCTCTTGGCCTGGAAGGAGGCCTGGCCCTCTCCGCCAGGCACCTTCTGAAACCTGCTGGCTTGAGACGGTCAGGAGCCAGGTCATGGGCAGAGCAGGAACCCCGGGCTGGCACAGCCCCAGAAAGCCCTGGCGTCCCCCCAAGCACCTCCATCCCCATCCGATCCCGAGTGCGCCCCTCCTGCTGGGGCCCAGCCTCCACACGGAGGGACTCCGCACAGATGTCTTGTCCATGAGCTCAGGCGGGCGGCCAGGCCTGGCCCCTCCGCAGGGCAGAGCACGGCCGTGGGTCGGGGGCAGTCCCCTGCCTGTCCTTCCTCAGCTCCCTCTGCCCCAGACCAGCCCGGCCCGGCCCACTGCGGGGGGATAGGGGGACGGCCTTTCACCTGTTGACACCTGTTCACGTCGCTCCGAGATCAGGTGAGCGCGGGCGGGGTAAGGGTAAGGGGCCAAGCCCCTTCCCTGTGAGGGTGGACACCCCCTTTGTCGGGGGGTGTCGGGCGCTGGGGGAGAGCCCAGGCCCCCAGCAGGAGGGGCCCGTGAGGCACGGAGGGACTTCCCTCTCGGACCTGCACAGAACCCGCCCTGTCTCCGTGGCCTCTGCAGACTCAGGGCTCAGAGATGATTTAAAGTCCTGGCGAGCTGAGCCCCAGCTGCTTCTCCTCAAGGACACGGTTCTGTTTGCTGTCACCCTCTTGCTGGGAAAGACAGAAGAGGCTCTGACAGAAGTGCTTCCAGGGGAGGCGTGGCGCAGGCCGGGGCTCCGGTCGGCCGCGGGCACCTCCGGGGCGTCCATCGCCTCTGGGGCCCGTGGGCTCCTTCACTCTCCCCTCCAGCTGTCCGTCCCGGGTGGTGGGCCTTATCAGGAGAACGGGAGAGTCTGCAGTGCTGCCCGTCCCTGTCCCCGTCCGCCACCCCACACAGACCCACGAGGCCCCGAGGAAGCTGCTGCCGGGTGACCACGAGCGGCCAAGGAGGGTCTCGAGTGGTGGTGGGCCTGGGGCACCGAGAGCGGCCCACCTGGGTCACGGACAGGGGCCAGGCCTTGCAATGAGCGTGAGCCCTTGACTCACAGCCGCATTGAGGCCAGGCACCCAGGACTCTTCCCCACGGAAGGACCCTCATCACACCCCAGCTCCTGGGCACCGGCTGGGATGTCCTCTGCTGCAGGAGACCCGCTGTGTGTCCCCGCGGGCCAGAGCGGAAGGCCTGCACTCTTCTTAGACGGCCTGCCGGGAAGCACGTGCTGGGCTTTACAGCCAGGCGGGCTGGGGTGTGCTGGCTCCAGGGCCTCTGTGCCCATGCCCCCTCCCCAGGAGGCACGTTACACGCTGGGCAGTTGGCTCTGCAGGCCCTGGGGCCCGTGGGGACAGTGGGAGAGGAGCTGGGCAGTTGGGCCGGTCACAGAGGCTGCTGAATGCAGGGCGTTCCCACTGTTCTGAAGGCAGGACTCTGGAGGACGGACTGTAGCTCACGGGGTCTGTGAGCCCTTCCCTCCTCTGGGCCACTTCCAGAGGGACCCCACCCTGGCCCCAGGGATCCGATGGACCGGGGAGTGGCAGGGCGCCTCGGGAGAGGCCTCCAGAAGCTGCCAGAAACTCGGTTGCACGTTTCTCCCTGCTCTCTGTGTCCCAAGTCTTCTAAGGTCATGAGTTCGGGTTGAGTAAGCCACCCCTCTGTCCCCGCACCAGGCACTTAGAAGGTTGAGGGATCTGTCTGCACAGGCCTGGGACGAGGGCGGTGGGGTGGAGGGGAGCCCCCGGTGTTGGGCTTTAATCCTAACTCACCTACGTTCTACCTGTGCAACCTCGGACAAGGCCTGTGCTGTGTGGGCCTCAGTCTCCTCACCTGGAAAAGGGGTTAATAATCTGTCCTCTGGAGGGCTAATCTCGCCTTCAGGGACACCGGTCAGTTTGATTAGGACCCTCATGACCTCATTTTAACTCAATTACCTCCTTAAAGACAATCTCCAAATGCAGACACATTCTGAGGTGCTGGCTGTTAGGGCTTGAAGTATGCAAATGTTGGTGGGGAGGGACCAGTTCAGCCCATAACAAACACCAGCACAATGCCTGACTCTCCCGTAGGTCTGCAGTGAAGACTCATTTTGTTAATTATGGTTTTTTTTGTTTTTTTTTTTAAAAGAGTGGTTTACTTATTAAACCAGGCAGTGGGAGTGAGGGAGTGGAGGGGGCGGGACCCGCTGTCCGTCAGTGAATGTCACTAGGCACCTGCTCTGGGCCGGGCCCGCTCGAGGCCCTGGGCTCGTCAGTGGACCCACGGGGCCGACCTTCCCGTGGGAGACGCACAGTGAACAGAGTCCTTCAGGGAGGGGTGTTGGCTGTGAGGAGGGGCGAGCTGTACAGAGAAAGTGGAATCACCGCAAGGGGAGGCAAGGGTCACGGCCCTCGGCCTCCGCCGCCCCTGGGGACCACCTGTAGGAGGGTGGGGGGACGCCTGCGGGGCCCTGGGCTCTGGTTTCCCGCTCACCGGAGGCCCGTCCTCTCTCTGCAGTGTCGAGGGCGAGGCCCCCAGCAGCGAGACTGGCACGTCGCTGGACAGCCCCTCCGCCTACCACCAGGGCCCCTCGGCGCCCGGCTCCGGCCTGGGCCCGGACCACTCCGAGCACACGCCAGGGGGCGCCTATGGGCTGTATGCGGGGCCGCCCGGGCAGCAGCGCACGCGGAGGCCCAAGCTGCAGCACTCGACCTCCATCCTGCGCAAGCAGGCCGAGGAGGAGGCTATCAAGCGCTCACGGTCCCTCTCCGAGAGCTATGAGCTCTCCTCCGACCTGCAGGACAAGCAGGTAGGCGGCCGGCCACGCGGGCCACGGGGGAGAGGCGTTGGGGTTGGGGGAGGCTGCGGTGCCTGCGCGGCCTCGGACGACGCGGCCCTTTGCTGGGGCCGCCCAGGGCCGCGGGGGACCCCGTGTGCTCCACAGCCGCGCCCAGGCAGGGGCTGTTCCCCGCGGACGTGGCCTCTGCCTCAGCCCGGGCTGGCTCCTCCCGAAACGCGGAGGGTTCCGAGGGAAGGAGCCGATGTGGGACGTTCCTGTCCGGCCTCGGCCTCTGCCCGGTTCACAGCCCTCCTCGCTGGGCTCCGGGGCCCACGCTGGGTGTCAGGACCTGGTGCCGCCAGTGCGCGTGGCTTCCGTGGCGGCCGTTGAGGTCCTGGGATCCAGGAGAGAGCTGAACCTTGGGAGGTCTGCAGGAGGGGCCCTCGGGGAGGGGACGGTCAGTTCACGGAAAGAACACGTGCTCTGAACCGAAGAGCGAGTCCGTCCCCAGCCAGTGAGGCCAGGCTGTTCATTCCACCCCTCAGTGTACAGCCCCGTGTCCTGGGGGAAATCGCCTCCTTGCAGGTTGCCCTTCCTCCCCGGAGCCTTGGCCCAGACCCACTGTGGGGCTGGCACGTGTGTACAGAGCGACAGGCATGCATGACATGCTCGCTTGGCCTCTTAGGTTGATGGGAGAGAGGGGAGGGGTCCCGGTTGGGTGGCAGGTGGGGGGCAGAGGGAGTGAGAGCTCGTGAGGGGCCAGAGGCTCCTCACTCCCAGCCCCTCAGAGTGCAGGCACGTAGCAGGCACTGTACCGAGAATTCTTGTGTGAAGCTCTGACAGAAAGCTCCAGGCTTCAGGAGCACCCCCAGGCTGCCGGCGTGCGGGACCGGCCTGCCTGTCGCCGTCCCCAGCTCCTGTGCCCTGAGCTGTGCACAGTCTCCTTGTGAGCCCGGGTGGCTGCCTCTGCCCCGGCCTGGCTGCAGGACCTGCCCGGCAGCCCCTCAGACGCCAGGCTGCAGAAGTCGCCCTGCCCTCTCACCTCCCACACCTACCCTGGCCTGGACCCTCTGTTTGCTCCCCAGTCTAACTGTTTGTCTCTTACAGAGCAGAGGTCCGGGCCTGGTGTAGCCCCAGACTTCTGCGGGGAGCGGTGCGGTGTGTGGGTACTGCCCAGGGCGGGTCTTCCCCCGACACGGTCCGTACCGGCCCCCTCTCCCTGTTCTTGGCGCTGCCCTGTGGCCGTGGACAGCCCTGCCTACATGCCCTGGTCTTCATCTGTCTGCCAGTGAGTTGGGACTGACGGGGGGTGGGGCCCACAAGTGGCCAAAGCCTGAAGCAGATGATCCCCGTCAGGCAAATATTGGGGAGCAGACAGACCCCTGGCCTCGTGGCGCTTGGCCTCGTGGCCAGGCCCACGGCAGGGGCCTCTGTTCCATTTATCAGTTTCGCCCATGGCCAAAGTGGATCACAAACAGTTTATAGTAACAAACGTCTGCAGCAGGACCATTAAAATAGAAGTGGGAAAGGTTAAAACTTCAGAGAGGCCTGTGGAGGTAGTCATATGCTTCCTGCAGCCTTAATGTGGCCACAGCTCTTCATTTTCATCCCTCGCACATTAGCCCGATGCCCACCATGTGCCAGACCCCGTGCTGGGCGCCGGGGAGTCACCAGGGAACAGAGTGCAGGCCCAGCCCTCAAGCGGACGCTGTGGTCCAGAGACAGGTTAACAGTAAAGACACAGGTTAATTCCAGAGCGTGATACAAACTCCGGGGATGAAGAAAGAGGGGAGAGAAGCTGAGCACCTGTGGGAGGAGACAGCTTGCATGAGGTGCGGGGGACCTCTCCAAGGCGGTATCAGAACTGGGTCTTCCAGGAAGAGGTAACAGCAGGCACGAAGGCCAGAGGCAGAACCACTTGGCGGAAAGGATGGCCGGGAAGAGGGGAGGGGTGGGGAGGTGATGCTGAGGGCCACCGAGCATTCGACTCTCTGCTGAGCCTCCTGGCAGTCAAGGTGAAAATAGGAACAGAACAGATGACCCAGGAGTTTCCAGCTGAAGGTAGGGTGCCTGGTTCCACGAGGGGGTAGAGTCTGGGTGACGCAGAGCCCCATTTTAGTGGAAGGGGCCCAGTGCAAGGTCGTGCAGTGCCTGCTGGCCCTCAGCCTCCGCACCTCCTGGCAGTTTCCTGTCTGAGCAGGAGGCCTGAGTTGGCAAGGGTGGCACTTCAGCTTTGTGGGAGGGTGAGCCTCTCAGCTCCTCGTCCCCTCACTTGTCAGAGCCTCTGCCCGCCTCTGCAGGGGGCGGGGGACTTCCTGGGGTCCCTCTGCAGACCAGACGCTGTGTCAGGTGAGGGTGATGCCCAGCAGGCGAGCACAGACAGGTTGGGGTCCCTGCCCTGCACCCCCATTTAGCGTTCAGACTGGGCCTTGGGTTGGTTCTGGCCCGGAAGGAAGAATGAGTGGCCACGGTGGGCCCGGGAGCTGAGTAGGAGCGGACCTGGGTCTGTGTGTCCCCTGGGGGGAGGCCAGGAGGAGGGGCTGAGGGGGCTTTGCTGACGCAGCACAGAGCCCACGTCTGCCTTCCCAAAGTCCCTCCTGTCCCCACCCAGACTTGGGGAACGGTCTCAGGCCAGGAGCGTCGCCCCCGGGGTCGCGAGATCCAGAGTCAGAAGGCGACAAGCAGCCGTGGAGCGCACTCTGACCTGTGCGGTGCCCCTCCTCCTCCTCCCCACACGAGGGGCCCGGAGCCCAGGCCTTGGAGGGCGGAGAGGAGAGGGCTTCCCAGAGCTCAGCCGTGGGTCCTCTGCCGGCGCCGTGGGCTTTCAGAGCTCCACTCCAAACCCAGAAAACAGACTCTGCTCACAGATGCGGAAGTGAGGTCATCTCTCTGGATGCCGTTCAGTAACTTCAGGACGAGAGGAAAAACAGACCCGCCCTGGCTGACTCCAGGGCCCGGCTTTGAAAAGTCATTTTGATCCTCACCCCGCCCCCCAACTCCTCTCGTGCAAGAGGCCGCTCTGCCCTGCCTGCCGCTCCCCCTCCCCCGGAGAGCTGCACGTCTGTGTCGCGGGCGGGGCTGGGGGGGCGAGCTGGCATCCCTCAGGGAGACCAGGACCCACCCTGAGTCCTGAGTGAGGCACGGAGCCCCCCTCCCCCTTCCGGCCCACCCTCAGGCGGCTCTGAGCAGCCGTCTGCCCCACTCAGCCATGGCCTGGGGTTTGCTCAGTGACGCATGTGCCTCTGTTCTGGACGGCCTTGGCCTCTTGAGGGTGGGGACCTTGTCCCTCTGCCACCACCGGTGTGGGCGTGGCGCCTGCATGGAGCAGACAGCGGTGCTCTGCCCCCTCGGGATATGAGCACGCCTCACTCCCAGGGACCCGAGGCCTTTCCACCCACATCGGGGGCCACTCTGCCCAGCACCCAAGGGCTCAGCTTGGCCGACCAGCCAGCTCCCTATCCTGGGCTTTCCCGGGTTCTGAAGAGCGGGCTCTGGCCTCACTCGGGAAGCAGGCACGGGGAGCGGCCCTTGGGGGCTATCCGGAGTCCTCGGCCAGCATGAGCCTGGGACTTCACAGGCCCACGTGGCACACGGGAGTCCCAGCGCCCCTGCCTGCATGCAGCCCGGCCCCATCACCAGGCTCACAAAGCTTGCTCTGCGTCTGGAGGCCTCCAGGGGTGTGCTGGGCCTCTTTTCTGGGCCTCAGTTTCCCCATCTGTCACAGAGGGGACTTGGGGCCCCCCACAAACTGTCTACACCTCCCAGGAGTGCAGCTGAGGGTCCTGCACCTCCTCAGCCCCCAGCCGGCATGTGCCGAGGGCCTGTCTCACCTGTGCCCACCGCTGCCCTGCGAGGTCCATCTGCCGGGACTGAGCAACCGCAGGGTCCAAGGCTTCTCAGTCACTCCACTACCAAGGGCAGGGCCAGGACTAGACCCAGGCCCTCGGGCAGTGCCGCAGGCGGAAGCGGGGCCGGAGGCCTGTGGCCAGTGCTCAGCACCCAGGGCCTGCTCGGGTCTCGGGCCTGTCTCTCGCTTCCATTCGTTTACTTTTTTTGGCTGCCTCGGGCCTCAGCTGCATTACGTGGGATCTTCCTTGCGGTGTGCGGGATCCTCTGCTACAGCGCACAGGCTCCTCGTAGCAGCGCGCGGGCTTCTCTCTAGTCGTGGCGTGCGGGCTCAGTAGTTGCAGCGCGTGGGCTTCGTTGCCCTGCGGCCTGTGGGGTCTTAGTTCCCTGACCGGGAATCGAACCCACGTCCCCTGCGTTGGGAGGCGGATTCTTAACCACTGGACCGCCAGCGCAGCCCCTCGGGCCGGTCTCTTAACCTGCACCTGCCGCGAGCTTCCTCTCTCTGGAGGGGCTGCCTGCACCTCTTCCACCACCTCCAAGTCTCATTCAACTGCATGCCCCGGGTACACCGGGGCCAAAGGCTGCTCTGGCCAGAGCACTTTGGGAAACCACCACCCTTTGAAGGTTCTGAGAAGTCCTGCAGGGAACACTTGCTTTAACTGGGTCTGACCCCCGGGGTGTGCTGGGCCTCCTGGGCCGTCCTCACGCTCCTCTCCTCCCCCCGCAGGTGGAGATGCTAGAACGGAAGTATGGGGGCCGCCTCGTGACCCGCCATGCGGCCCGCACCATCCAGACAGCCTTCCGCCAGTACCAGATGAACAAGAACTTCGAGCGGCTGCGCAGCTCCATGTCCGAGAGCCGCATGTCGCGCCGCATCGTGCTGTCCAACATGAGGATGCAGTTCTCCTTCGAGGGCCCGGAGAAGGTGCACAGCTCCTACTTCGAGGGCAAGCAGGTCTCAGTGACCGACAAGGGTGCCCCGCTGGAGGCCCTGGTGCCGGCCGAGTGCAGAGACCTGGGCCCGCCGCCTGCCCTCCAGGCCCCTGCCCCGGCCGGCGACCTCGCAGATGCCATCACGGAGCTGGAGGACGCCTTCTCACGGCAGGTGAAGTCGCTGGCCGAGTCCATTGACGACGCGCTCAACTGCCGCAGCCTGCACACCGAGGGGGCCCCCGTGCCCGACGTGGGGCGGACCCGGGACGCCGAGCCCTCGCCGGCCCTGCATGGCGCCGAGCACCGCCAGCTGGACGAGATGACCGCCTCGTACAGCGACGTCACCCTGTACATCGACGAGGAGGAGCTGTCACCACCCCTGCCCCCGATGCAGGCGGGCCGCCGGCCGTCCAGCGCCGAGTCGGACCTGCGGCTGCGGCCCGGGGGTGCTGCCCAGGACTACTGGGCCCTGGCCCACAAGGACGACAAGGGGGACACGGACACCAGCTGCCGGAGCACGCCCTCGCTGGGGCCGCAGGAGCCGCGGCTGCGCGGGGAGCACCTCCCGCTGCTCACCATCGAGCCGCCCAGCGACAGCTCCGTGGACCTCAGCGACCGCTCGGACCGCAGCTCGCTTAAGAGGCAGAGCGCCTACGAGCGCGGCCTGGGCGGGCCGCAGGGCAGCCCCAAGCACGGCCCCCATGGGCCCCCCAGGGGCCTGCCCCGTGAGGAGCCGGAGCCGCGGGCCCGGGCGCCCAGGCCCCTGGATGGCCACCTGGCCATCAATGGCTCGGCCAACAGGCAGAGCAAGTCCGAGTCGGACTACTCGGATGGGGACAACGACAGCCTGAACAGCACGTCCAACTCCAACGACACCATCAACTGCAGTTCCGAGTCTTCGTCCCGCGACAGCCTGCGCGAGCAGACACTCAGCAAGCAGACCTACCACAAGGAGACCCGCAACAGCTGGGACTCGCCAACCTTCAGCAACGACGTCATCCGCCGGCGGCACTACCGCATCGGCCTCAACCTTTTCAACAAGTGAGTCCCCGGCCGCTGGCGGCCCGGGCGGGATGAAGGGCGGCTCCGGGGTGGGGGCTGGGGGGGCGCATGGTGCGGTGCCTGCTGTACCGCACTGGCCCCAGCGTCTGGCCCTGGGTGGTGCGGGCACGGGGGTCTTCGAGCAGGGGCGGGCCGGGTGCAGGTCCGTGCCCGTGTCCGTGCGGCCTGGACTCGGGCCCGCACCCAGGAGCAGGGCACTGGTAGGCCCTACGCCCTCTGGGAGATTGTACATTGGGTCCGTGGCGTGGCCGCCACGCCACATTCTGGCAAGGCGCCGTCGGGGCAGCCTTGAGAGCAGGTCTGGGGCAGGAGGCTGGTATTTAAAGCTCACTATTCTTAGCACAGCTGAAAATAGCAAGTGGAAGGGCAGGCGGGCTGAGCAGTCCCTCGGAGAGGACACTGGCGGCTCTGGTTGTTAAACCTCGGATTTCTCCTCACTTCCATCCACAGGGCCTCTGGATTTAGGGTCACCAGACGCCGGCCTGGCACTGGCTCCTCCGGGGAGGGGGACGTGGAGGGGATGTGGCCAGCCTGCTTGGTGGCTACTGACACCTGTCCACTGTGCTTCCCTGCTCCCCGCTTCCTCTGCTAGACGGGGGTGGAGAGTCTTGGGGGGCACTTCTGAGCCATCCCTGGTGCAACTGGCAGCGCCGGCTGGGGGACTCAGAGAGACCTGTCCTGAAGGGCGGGTATGGGGGAACTGTGCAGTCCCACAGGAGCCGCTAGGGGCTGGGCGTCATTGGTCCTCGATCAGCTAAGGACTAAGAGTCTTGGACCCGTCACATCTGCCAGGGGTGCTCTCCTGAGACTCCATCTGCATGTGAGGACCAGTCCCACTGCCACGCAGTCCGTGGCCAGAACAGCGTGCTGAATGGGGAGGTCATGAGCTGCCAAGCCCATCCTGAGGTCGGTCCCGAAAGCCTGCCCCCACCTGCTTCCAGGCACAGCCAGTTCCCGGATCATCTCGGACCCTCATGGGGGAGGCTGGGATGACCTGGGGGCTCCCCCAGTGCCCAAGGTTCCCTCGTCCCTGGCAGACGTTGTGTCCTGACGTGGGAGTCCCAGCTGGGTGGACGGGTGGAGGCCAGAAAAAGTTGCATCCCTCACCCGAGCGGCCTTGGTCTCTGTAGGTTCTTTCTGGCTCTGTTAGTTTTTAATTACACCTGTAACGCATGAATACGCTCTCCGCTCTGCGTAGAAGTTGAAAGCCTTCAAGCTAGGGTTTCTGTGCATGTGTGGTCCAGAGCGCAGCTCCAGGCCAGGCCGCCTGGGTGCAGACCCCGGTCCTTGCACTTCCTGTCTGTGTCCCTGGGCAGCTCGGTCTCTACCACGGCAGCTTCATCTGCATGGTGGCGCTGAGCCCAATAGTGTCCACCTCACGGAGTGTGAGTTGGAGATGAGCGGGTGTATAGTATGCTCAGCAGCGCCAGACGTGTGGCGAGCTGGGCCCGAGCCTCTCTGCTGTCCCCGTGGCCCCTGTTGACGTTACCTGGGCCCAGGCCACACACACTGCCCCCGGGTGATGCTGCCACGCGGTTTGCTGTTGGAGGCCATTCCCATTGGTGCCGCGGGCCACCCGGTCCGTGTGCTGCTACGTGGGGTCCACGTGCGGCTGTCCAGGGTGGTCTGGCCGCTCGCTCCCATGTTTTCACAGTCACCAACCACATGACAGTGACCGTGGACCTGCCCCTCCCACACGCTCCCGAGTCTCTGGGGAAGGGGATAGCTGGAGGAGGCGGTGTTTGGGGCTCACGTGGGCGTGTTGTCCATTGAAGTAGAGCCTGAAGCTGGACCTGGAGGGCCCGTTTCCTCACACGGTGGACAGCACTCAGCCTTGTCTCCCACCCCAATCAAAGCGTAGAAATAGTGTCTCTATTGTTTCAATTTGGATTTCTCTGCCTGCTTCTAAGATGCAGCATCCGTATGTGTGTCTTTCAGCCATTTGGGTTTATTTCTTCTACAAAATGCCTGTTTCTATTTTTTGCCCATTTTTCTGTTACTTCTCATTTTTATTTATAAGTGGTTCTTTATATATTGTGGATACTAATCCTTTGTAATTACAAATATTTTCTTCCTGTCACTGGCCAACTTTTTTTTTTTAACTTCTGAAATAGGATTCACAGACCATAAAATTCACCTTTATAAAGTGTACAGTTCAGTGGGTTTTAATTATATATCTTGTATGCTTTGTTGGTCAGAAGTTACTAATCTTTTTTGCATTTTTTTTATCGAGGTGGAATTGACATGTGACATAGTTTCAGGCATACAACATAATGAGTCAATATTTGTAGATATGTAGTCAATTCATCTGTGTTCTCTTTGTTTATTACTTTGTTTTTTTTATGTTTTATTTTAAAAGGCTCCGCCCCAGGTCATAATATAGTTTTAAAATATTTTCTTCAGGACTTTCTTAGTTTTGTTTTATATCCTTTAGGACTTTAACCTGGCATTTGGTTTGGAGAACGGTACAAGGTGAGGGGTGTCGTTTTTATAGTTCTTTGGAAATTAGCTGGTTGTCCACAGACGGTGTACTGAGTAGTCTGTCCTTTCTCTGTTGACTTGAAATCCCATCTAATTCCTACGTGAACAGGGCCTGTGCTTGGATCCTTTCGTTCACTTGGCGCACATTTATTGAACACCTGCTGCATGCCAGGCCCTGTGTAGAGGGCCTGGACTCAGCCCTGAACAGAATAAAGACCCTTGCGACACTCCACGCTAGTGGGTAGAGGCTCTGTGTGTTCCTTTGCCAACATCAGACTTTCAGTTTTCTATGTTTTGTATTAGAACAGAAACCACTCTTTTGTTCTTTTAAAAAGTGGTCTTGGCCCTTGTTGGTAGTTACTCTTCCACATGGATTGCAGAGCCAGCTCGTTAAGACCATGAAAACTCCTGGTGGACTTTGCACTGGAGCCCCTTGAGCTTGGGGGACCTCGCCCCTTTACAAGTCGAGGGACAGAGGTGAGGTCCAGCCACAGACGGTGTTTAAGTTCAGATTGAAGGTAACCACAGTCCGTCCAGCTCCCCCGGTGGCAAGCCGCAGTGCAGGCGGTCACCGGCCACACGTGCTTGGCGGCTGTGTCCCTGGCAGTGCGAGTCCAGGATGGTCCCCCAGCTGCAGAGCCCGCCGTTGGATGACGCGGGTCTCGCGTGCAGAGAGGGGCGGGTGGCAGGCTGGCTCCTCCGAGTGGCGTGCGGGGCAGGTGTTGGGAGGTCGTGCGGCTACAAGCTCCGGCCGTCCTCAGTCTTCTCCTCCTCGGCCCTGGTTGTCCACCTAGGGGGTTGTTTGGAGGATTGAAGGCGCAACCACAGCGCTGTGGCCACCGGCCGTCTCCCGAGTCTCACCAGGCCCAGAAAGGGCTGGCGGTCCGACCCGAGTAGATAGAGGGCCAGGCCCTGTGCGGGGCTAGCGAAGCTGGGAGCTGGATGCCGCTGAGCAGGCCCTGGAGCCGCTGGGCGAGGATGCACACTGGGCAGCCTGCTGCCCGAGGCCGGGGCCCTCCCTGGGAGGCCGGACCTTAGCGCCTCTGTCCTTTCCCTTCCTGGCACCCTTCTCTCACCCCCACCTGTCCACTGCCCACCTCTGTTCTGCACGCTCTCCCTGTGGGTCTCCTCTCCCCCCACCATTTCCCTCCCTCCCCAGCCCCTACCCAGGCCCACACCCAGGCTGCCTTTCAAACAGTTCTCAGGTCCCACCCATTCCCGAGAGGGAGCTTTCCAGCACAGACACCCACCCCCTCCAGGGGGTATGTGGAGGGCCTGAGCTCTGGATCCAAAGTGGGTGAGTAGCCCGCTGGGGAGGAGAGAGGGAAAACAAATGAAACCCGAGAAATGAAATAGGGTGGTGGGGAGGGGCTGTCCCCAGGGCCACAGAGGAGGCTGCCGCAGTCTGCCTGGCATCCAGATGCGCCTCCCAGGCTCCAGGACTGCACGTCCGGCTCGCAGCGCTGGGCACCGGGCCGGGGCCGGGAGCCGAGGCAGGAGGGTTTCAGCCCCAGTTCAGCGTATCCGCTGCAGGGACTCGGCACCTCCGTGCACCCTGAGCCTTGCTGGCTGCGCCCAGGAACTGGCCATGAGGTTCCTGCCCCCACAGGGCGTAATGAGGGTTAGAGACCGTGAAACCAGGAGCCGCTGTCCAGGGTGCAGCGGATGGCAGCTGTTGTGGTCCGCGGGGCTCCTGCGTCCGGAGCCAGTGCAGGGGGCCTGGGGCTCGGGCCTTAGCGGACCCAGGAGGTGGCTTAGCGGACAGAGCAGCATGGAGCACGGGAGTGGCTGATGCCCGCGTGCACTGACACGTGCCCGGTGCTGTTGTACGAGCCCACCGTGCTCACGGGAGACCGTAGGGAGGTGACCGTCACTAGTCCGCTTTACAGTTTGGGTGAGGTGAGGTGCCCAGAGGTAGCTTGCCCGAGGTTCCACGGTCGGTGGATGGCCAGACTGGGATTCACGCCACCGCCACCTGGCCCCTGAACACACCCTCGTAAAGCCCAGTGCAGGGACTGCGGCCTGGAGCATGGCCTCCGTGGCCCTGCCCGCTCACTGGGCCTCGCGTGTGCACTGAGAGTCCAGGGGGCGGAGCCTCATATTTGCGGTGTCCGCCACAGCGGTGGGAGCTGGGGTCCGCACCCCACAGCCCGGAGGGGCACCCAGCGGGACCTCACCGGGCCTGTCACCTGCTTGCCCACGGAGGGCCCTTGCTCCTGTGCCCCTCACCTCATCCTCCTCCGCTCCTTCACGCCCCTCCCTCTCGCCCTCGGGCGCGGGCCCAGGTGACCATGGGCCAGGCCAGCCCTCTCCCCACTCTGGACGAGTGTCCTCATCCCCAGAGCCGCCCCTGATGAAATGGTGCCGTCGGAAGGGACTGAGGGCCTCTTGTCTGAGGAGCACGTAAGTCGGGCCTTGGAGACTACTTGGTGTGCCGGGACTCCTGACGGGCAGGGAGCTGCTCACCTGGCCTCCGAGGTCCCTCCCCGCCCAGGGCCTGCGTTTGGTTTGGAGGCAGGTCTTCTCCGCCCAGCACCGGGCCGCCACCTGCCTGCTCCTCCGGCCACTGCCCGCTGGAGCTGCTGCAGAGAGCCCTGCCGTGAGGCTGGGGTGCTCCGAGGTTCCATCCTTCCAACATCCACGGGGCCCGGGGATCGGCCAGCCTCCCAGTAAGCGGCAAAGCCCGGGTTGGGCTCCGGGTTCCGTGCGCCTTGGGCGTTACGTTTGTTGTGACCAGTGAAGGGGACAGTGGTGACAGCCAGCCTGCATAGGTGCGTGTTACGTTGCCAGCTGGTGCCGAGCAGTTCGTGTGCAGCATCTTGCCAAATCCTCACGGGGGCCTGGGAGGCGTGGCTGCTGGGATCCCGGCCGCGGGACCCCAGGCGCTGGCTCGAGGCTGCAGAGCCAGAAGTGCTGGCTGTGCCGGGCCGTCCGCTGGTGCGGGACGTGCTGGCGGTTTAAGTGACTGTGGCTCTCTGACGAGCACTCTTGAGTTGGGTCTTTGCAGATCAGGGTCCTATTCCCCTTGACGTGAGCCACTCCTCCGGCCCACGCCACCCTCAGAGTGCTGTCGCGGGTCTGGGCTGGCTGGTGCCGAGGGCCTCAGGGAGGGAGGCAGTGCGGGGCAGGTCCCACGGGTATTCCAGCCATGCCAGTTCCTTCTCTTTTTTCTAAACTGAAGTGTAGATGATTTATAATATTGTGCTGATATACAGCAAAGTGATTTAGTTGGGTTTTTTTTTTTCAGATTATATTCCATTATAGGCTGTTACAAGATATTGAATATAATTCCCTGGGCTTTACAGTAAATCCTTGTTGCTTATCTATTTTATGGATAGCAGTTTGTATCCATTAATCCTTTTCTTTTTCCTTTTTCTTTTTTTTTTTTTGCCTCATTGCACGGCTTGAAGGATCTTAGTCCCCCGACCAGGGATTGAACCTGGGGCCATGGCAGTGAGAACGCTGAGTCCTAACCACTAGACTGCCAAGGAACTCCCAGTATCCACTAATCCTATACTCCTAATTTGTCCCTCCCTCCCCCCTCTCCTCCCCCTAGTAACCATGAGTTTGTTTTCTACGGTATGTCTGTGAGTTTGTTTCTGTTCTGTATATAGATTCATTTGTAAGATTTTTTAGGTTCCACTTATTTATTTATTTTTGGCCACGCTGCACGGCTTGCAGGATCTTAAGTTCCCCGACCAGAGATCGAACACAGGCCCCCCTGCAGTGGAACCACGGAGTCCTAACCACTGGACCAGCGGGGAACTCCCTAGGTTCCTCGTACAAGTGATATCACGTACTATTTTTCTTTCTTTGTCTGACTTACTTCACGAAGTATGATCAGCTCTAGGTCTGCAAATGGCAACGTTTCATTCTTTTTTACGGCTGACATCCCGTTGTATATATCTGTACCACATCTTCTTTATCCACTCCTCTGTCCATGGACATTCAGGTTGTTTCCACGTGTTGGCTATCGTAAATAGTGCTGCTACAAACACAGGGGTGCATGTATCTTTTCGAATTACAGTTTTGTCTGGATATGCCCAGGAGTGGGATTGCTGGATCATATAGTAGCTCTATTTTTCGTTTTTTAAGGAATTTACGTACTGTTTTCCACAGCGGCTGTACCAGTTTACGTTCACACCAATAGTGCATGAGGGCCAGAGGGTAATTCTTCCACCTTGTCTCTGGGATGAGTGCGAAAAAGACCCCGGCAGCCACGTTCAGCTTGGGTTTCTAATATCAGAAAGAACTTTGTGAAAATCAGAGCTGGATAAAATAGGCAGTGTGGGGAGGCGATGGGCTTGCTGGCCGTGCAGGTGTGCGAGCCGATGGGAGGTGGCCGCTTCTCTGCAGGATACTGGAGGGGTTCGAGCCTAGATTCCGGAGTTGAAGGGCATGTCCGGGCGCAGGGCCTCTGGGTGCTGAACTTGGTGAATCCATCCCTCGCCCC
This sequence comes from Neophocaena asiaeorientalis asiaeorientalis, assembly GCF_003031525.2. Classification (NCBI taxonomy): domain Eukaryota; kingdom Metazoa; phylum Chordata; class Mammalia; order Artiodactyla; family Phocoenidae; genus Neophocaena; species Neophocaena asiaeorientalis. The sequence goes on from NW_020175040.1 coordinate 1,181,558, forward strand.
TGCGGCCAGTGAGAACAGCACGGGGATGGCTCGGCCTCCGACCTCGGGGCCTCCTCGGGCGCTGCTGGTGTCTGTGCAGAGCCCGTGCTGGTCTCTGTGTGCATCAGGCCCTTCTTCATTGGAAATGATGGGCATCTGATCAGACTGGTTCAAGCAGAGGGGCCTTACTGGTTCGTGTACCTGAAAAGCCACTGGGCATCTCTTGGCCGTGCCCCACCATCGCGCCCTCAGGGCAGGAGGGCAGCCAGTAGTCCGGGCTCGTGGTCCAGCCTCATGGCAGCCCTGCAGGAAGAGAGGCTCCCGCCGGCGCCCTCTGAACCGCTCGCCGTGGTCAGCGGGGTGCAGCACTCTGACCGTCCAGGCTGGGAGTACGGGCAGCCCATGGGATCAGGGGGCGGAGCTCGAGGGGGGTGTGGGAAATCCAGAGGCCAACAGGGTGCCGGGCAGACACCCACGTCCGTGTCTCTTCAGCTGCTATAGCAAGTGAAAGCGACAGGAGGAGCCGTTGTGGCCCCTGCAGACCCTGCTGGGAGGAGAGGGGTTCCGGCCGGTGGGTGGTCCTTAGGTGCAGAGCCCGGCCTCGTAGTAACCGCCTCCCGAGAGCCCCGGGCTCAGGTTCGAGGACAGAGGTGCGAGGAGGGCAGCACCACTGTGGTCTGCACGTGCTCACCTGGCACAGTCGACGAGAAAAGCTGGACCTGGGGACAGCAGAGGCTGCTCGCAGGCCCAGCGGACGGGCAGGGGGGGTGAGGGGCAGAGGCCCGGGGGCCCGGGATGCAGAAGCGCGTCAGGTGTAGATGGTGAAAATGTCGCCTCTGCACCTCGTTGATGCTGGTCCTGGAGGGTGGAGGTCAGAAAGCTAGAGAAGGAGTCGTCAGGGGAACCCGGAGAGATGGGGAGAGCTGGCTGCGCAGAGGTGGGCAGAGCAGATCTGCAGCCCTGGGCTGGGAGCATAGAGTGGAACTTTACGGACTTCTACGAGCAAGGGGTAAGAACCCGGCTCTCCCTCGCTGGACAGCCTGGTGCACAGCTACTCCGCCTTTCTGTGCCCCGTTTTTTTGTTTGAATTTTATTTTTTTATACAGCAGGTTCTTGTTAGTTATCCATTTTATACATATTAGTGTATGCATGTCAATCCCACTCTCCCAATTCATCCCATCACCACCCCCGCACCACTTTTCCCCCTTGGTGTGCCCCGTTTTGTTACGTGTCCAGTAAGGCTTTCGCGTTGGTCGTTCCCGCCCCCAGGGACCTTCTTCCTGGCTCCAGGTTCAATGCCACCTTCCCGAGGAGACCTTTCTGGACCGCGCCTTCTCACCCCATCCATCTGAAGTCCAGGCCTTCTGTGGTCACTACGGCTTCCCCTTGGTTTAGCTCTGCCCTAGTGCTGACCCTTTTCTTAAACAGCCATAAAACCAGCGTGTGTTCCAAGGGCTTAGAGGCGTTAACTCGTTTAATCTGCACGGTGACTGCTGTGTGCAGTCACTGTCCCCACTACCCAGGTGGGGAGGCTGAGGCACAGGGAGGTGAAGTAACTTGCCCTGGGTCACCCAGCCAGAGAGCGGAGCTGGGATCTGAGCCATGCCTGTGAGCGTCTCTCCTGGGAGTTCATCGCGCTCCAGTGAGGGTGTGTGTTCAAGGACAGGGACTTTGTCTAGACCACAGGTGTGCTGGTGCCACACCCACCCAGAGCAGCGCTGGATGGATGCCTGGGGTGAATGGAGAAGTGGATGAGGGGCGAGGGGCCGGAACTTGTCCTGCAGGCTTGGGAGGCCCTGAAGGTTCTAGGGCAGAGTCCTGGGAACATGGGCCAAAGCAGCCCCTCCCAGAGCCACGTCGACCCCAGCCCCAGACACAGCACGTTCTGTTTCTCTGGTCGGACATGCGCTGTGTGGGCCGGGCCCCCGCTGGCCCCTGAGGGTGCACGGTGAGCAGGGCCCCAGGCTGCGCCTCTTCAGTCCCGAGGGCCTGGAGCCGCGTTCAAGCTCGCAGGCAGGGAAGGGGGAGCCACCGCTGGGGGTGGCGGCGAGCCCGTCTGCCAGGTCGGGTGGGCTCTGTCACGGCGAAGTGCACTTCTCTGTTCACTCGCCGCGTCCGCTGCGTGTGGGCCAGGCCTGCTGCGCTCATCAAGTGTCTCAGGGACAAGGCAGGCAGAGGCTCCTTTCCATGGGGTCCCCTGGGTGCTCTGGGGGATCTCGGAGCCCCACAGGACGTGCCTTCTACCCTGCTGCCTCGGCCCGAGCCCATCCAGTGCCCCTCACTGCCCCAGGGCGGTGGGCAGGGCTGTGGGTGAGCAGCAGACCGAGTGTGTGACTTACCCACGCAGGACATCTGGGCTGCTCCGGTCAGCACGGAGCCCTGTGAGGGGCCAGTGGACCCAGGACCCCTGCCCAGCAGGGCCCACGGAGTACACGTGGGGCAGCTGGGGGCCAGCAAGATCCTGCGGGCCAGGGACTCACATCAGTGCTGGCTCTCCACGGTCAGGGAGATCACTCCCCTTGCCGGCCGCGCGCATCCCGAGCCTGGAGCCCCCGCCCGAACCCCCACCTGTACCTCCGGCCGCAGCACCTTTCCTCTCAGTTTGCTGGGAGCCCCTGGTCTCTGGTCGTGGCCTGGTCAGTCCACATTCCTCTCCTGCAGCATCTTGTGAAGGGTGCCAGGTGGATGCGGCTCCTGCCCCGTTGGCCTCGGGCTGAGAGCTGGAGCCCTCGGGCTCACACGCGGGTTCACTAGCATATATTGTGATCGCTGCCCCCAGACAGTGTCCTGAGCCCGCCACTCCTCCCCCACTCCTGCACCAGTGCTGGGGTGCCTGCGAGGGTCTCCTACCTGGGCTCCCGTAGAACAGCCAGAGGCGGCTTCTTAAACGGGCACCCAGGTCCCTCCACTGCCCTGTTCAGAGCATGCCAGGCTTCCATCCCACTCAGAGGAGAGCCAGATGCCCCTGCGGCCTGTCCACCCCGCTGCCCCGCCCCCAGGGCCCTACTCTGAGCCCTGGAGCAGCCTCATGGCCTCAATCCTACAAAACCCACCCCCACCTCAGGGCCTTTGCATTCGCCATTGCCTCCACCAAAAAGCTCCTTGAGCACTCTTGTCACTGTGTCATCTGCTCAGAGAAGGCCTCTGCCTCCCCTGCCAGAACCCCTCCCACCCTCGCTCGGCCACTTTGCCCTTCAGACTGGGCGGTGGCAGCTGTCGTGCCGGGCGTTCGAGGCCAGCCATGCTCGCCGCTGTCATCCAGAGTGCCGCCCGGCACAGAGTCGGCATGCGGCACTTACGCCGTGGGGAGTCCTCATCCTACGGCCCCTCCCACAAGGCTGTGGGCCCTGAGGGTGGACCTGGCAGCCGTGAGGCTGCGTGCCATGGGCCTGTCAACACAGGCAGGAGCAGCTGGGGCGGAGAGGGGAGCAGCCACCCCAGGGCGGCAGGACAAGGCTGGGCTGGACCAGGCATGGTGTCAGGGCCTCGGTGGGCCAGGCTGGCCCGGGTGGGTGACAAGGGCGCCCGAGAGGGGGCTCTCCAGTCACTTTCACATGGGAGCCAGGCCGGGGGCTGCCACGCTGTCTTCTCAAGAGAAGCCGGAAATCCGGGTTCTATGTCCAAGCTCCCGGTTTCTAAACATTGGCGACCAACTGGAATTCTTTCTGTTAACGCCGTGTGGGCCGAAGAAAACACATCTGTGGGCTACTGTGGAAGTGGGGGGCGGTCAGGTATGGGCTGGGGTCCTGCGGGGGCCGCTGTGGAGCTGGCGGTGAGGAAGCGTGACCCGCCCCACCCCCGACCCCACCCCCGGTGCTCTATCAGCACCAGTAGCCCAGTGCCTGGAGAGCCTGGGGCTGGGGCGGTTCTTGGGTGGAGACCCCAGGGTTGCCGGGAGGGACGGGGCCACTCGGTGACCACTTCTGTGCCAGGACCCAGGCGGCCGGCAGTCGCTCCCTGCCCAGCTCTTGAGCGCAAGGTTGGGGTGTGTGGCCACCTGGGATAAAAATAGCAGGGTCATCTTGAGGCTGGAGGTTGGCCTGCGTGTGGAAATACGGCATCTGCGGGACCCGCTGTCAGCGCACGTATGGTGGTGGCAGGTGGATCCTGGCCCTCACCTCCATGCCCCCAGGGGCCAGCAGGACACTGACTTCTACCACTGGGGCAAGGCGTGGGGTGCCGGGTATACCCAAGGGCTCTGCAGCTCCGAGGCTCCGGGTTCGTCAGCGGAGGACACCACCCTCCGAGGGTCACAGGTGCAGGGGGAGGGGTCAGTGGCGCCTCCCCCTGCCCTGTCTCTTTCGACCACCGCCTCCCTGTGAGGTCAGCTGAGCCGGTACCAGGCCCCGAGGCCGACGGGAAGAAGGGATCTGCTGGCTCACTGCTCGGCCCCTGAGGGCGCCCCGGCCCCCGGGCTCCTGGTCTGGGTGGATGCTCAGCCCCGTGGGGCCGGCACAGCCCCGCCTCAGGCCTCTGACTGCAGGTGGGGCCGGCGCTGCGCCTCCACGTCCTCTGCCGTCCGTCCGTTGAGGTTTATCCTAAACCTTCCCGGTGCTCACCTAACTGCGTGCAGCGTTCCAGGCGTTGCTCACCTACTGCGTGCAGCGTTCCAGGCGCCCGACTGTGTTAACACACAAGTCTCACGACACGGGCACTCGAGTCCCCAGCAAGGTCACGTGGCTGTCGGGCAGCACAGGTGACAAGCGTGCCAACCCCAGGGAGTCGCGTGGGGACTGAGTTGGCGTGCGGGGTCCTCAGACGGTGACGGCACGGAGTACGTGCCACAGGCGGCCAGCGTGTGCTGGGCGGGGCCCTCCAGCCTGCCCGGAAGCTCGGCACAGAGGGGACCACGAAGCGGGGAGGGGGGGCCCTTCTGTGCCCCCCCAGCCCCCGGCACCCTCCGTGTTCCTGCGCTGGCCCAGCCCTTCTGCAGGGCCCAAGCCATCCCGGTTCCCCTGCGTTGCGGGCTGAGGGTGGGGCAGGACAGGGTGCCGTGGAGGAGGAGGGGATGAGGGCTGGGGGAGCTGGAGGGGTGGGAGCGCCCGGCTGAGCCCATCTCTTGTCCCCCAGGAAGCCCGAGAAGGGCGTCCAGTACCTCATCGAGCGCGGCTTCGTGCCCGACACGCCGGTGGGGGTGGCCCACTTCCTGCTGCAGCGCAAGGGCCTGAGCCGGCAGATGATCGGGGAGTTCCTGGGCAACCGGCAGAAGCAGTTCAACCGCGACGTGCTCGAGTGAGTGGGGCTGGGGTCGCCCCACGCACACCCCAGGCTCCCCGCTCCCCTTTGTCTTTCTGACTCCCGGACACAGGGAGATGCCCTGCCAGCAGCACCTCTGGCCCCATCCAGCTGGGCCAGCCCCTTCCCCTGGCCCAGCGACCCCTGGGCCAACCTCCTGCAGGGGCAGCAGGAGGGGAACCGGGGAGCTCAGCCCACTCCTCCTCCCTCTCCTGGCGGGAGATGGGGTGAGGGTCCCACCAGGCTGGCGGCCATAGACTTTCAGCTACTTGGAACCCTGCAGAAGAACAGGTTTCCAGCCCCCTGGGAACTGCTGACAGCCTTGAGAAGTCCTGCCCGCACGTTCCCTGCACCCCCGGTCCTCCTCCAGACTGTCCCGAGTAGAAAGCCACCACACCTGGGTCCTGTGGTCACTGGGCAGGTGCTACGTGCGGGCTGTGTCCTCACCTCGTCCGCGGGGGTGTCAGGGGTCCATAACCCCTTCCGCAGACAAGGAGCCAGGGCCAGCAGGAGGCCGGCTTGGAACAGGTGCCCTGCTCCCCTTTGTCGGGACCTGGGGATGCAGCTCCAGGCCTGCCGTGGGCACATTGCCGACCCAGACACTGCACGCGGGATGGGTGACCCAGCCGGTGGGCCAGGAGCGGGATCAGAGCAGGGTAAAGACTGACCCTCAGCAAAAACGGCAGGGCGGCCTGGCCACGCACAGCTGCCGCCTCCGGGCGCCCCTGGGAGGAGTGGGGCGTGGGCTGCGGCCTCTCTGTTTCACAGGTGAGCAGACCCAGGCTCGGGGAGGGGCGGGGGGTCTGGCCTGGGTGCCCCCTCATACAGACACACCCACGTGCACACACATATATGTACACTAGTGTTCACTCAGTCACGCAGACACACACACCAGAGAGGCAGCGAGCCGCTGGCGGTGCCTGGTCTGTGGCCGGCTGTGGCGTCTGTCCCGCCTGGGCTGCTCTCTCCCAGCCCCGCCTTTCTGCTCTGGCCCCGCCCTCATAGTGTGGCTGGTGCCCCTCCCCCTTCAAAATCCGGGAGGAGCCGTCCCAGGAGAGCATGCTAGCTGCTCCGTGAATGGGGCCCAAGACCATGTGGTCTGGGCCCCTCCCCTGCAGCCACCCCTGCTCTCCCCCCACACCCCCTCCGAGCTGCTTGTGAGTCCGTAGGAAATCCGCACATTGTTCTCCTCGGATCAGAAAATAGCAGCGGCCTCAGGAAGCAGCGAGACCCCCCCCAGGCATCCTATTCGGATGCTGGTCAGCGAATTGTCCTGCGGGGCCCCTGCCCTCACCCTGCCCCAACAGCCTTGAGTGCTCAGAGCGTCGCCCCAGGGGAGGGGGGCCCACGGCCGGGGTCTCTGCAGCCCCACCGGGGGTGGTCAGGCGAGGGTCCCTGTTGCAGACCCATCTGCTGTTCGGGGTCATGGTCAGAGGCAGGAGCAGGCTGTGCTGGGGGCGGGGCTGTGATAAGAGGTACCTGTGACCCGCAGCCTCCCCAGCTCTGCCCTCCTTGTGGGATCGGCAGGTGAGGGCAGCACAGCCCCTCCAGAGGCCCCGCAGAAATGCCCGGGAAAGCGTTGACGTGAGGGGCAGGCCCAGGGCACGGTGGCTGCAGGGCCAGTGGGTGCCCAGGCCTCCATCTCCTCCTGTGGAGGAGGGAGCCCACTCCGGCCGCCCTCCCTCTCGGGCCTCCCTGCGCTGACCCCTTGTGCTCCCTCCGCCCTCTGTGGGCCGTGCTTGCCTCTGCACCCGGCGGGAAGGTGGGCAGGGGACACTGACAGGGCCTTCTCCTCTCGTTTCAGCTGCGTGGTGGACGAGATGGACTTCTCCGCCATGGAGCTGGACGAGGCTCTCCGGAAGTTCCAGGCGCACATCCGGGTCCAGGGGGAGGCCCAGAAGGTGGAGCGGCTGATCGAGGCCTTCAGGTGGGGGCGGGGCAGGTGTCAGGTAGAAAAAGCGTCCCCGTTCGAAGACCGAGGCTCAAGGGCAGACCCCCCCTTCAGGGTCAGGTGGCCATGAGCTATCGGGGGTGCGGGGGGCGGCAGCCCCTCCTCTAACACGTGCTGTGCGGCTCAGTGCTGGAGCCAGGGCCTAGAACGTCTTCGTGGTCCTCTCGTCCCCACTGGTTCGTGAGTCCATCTGTGTCATCACTCGTCTGCTCATTCACAGGGGCATATGCTCCCTCAGTGACGCAGAGGGCGTGGTTCTGGCACCTGCACCACTGTGTGACCTTGCTCTGGTTACTTAACCTCTCTGTGCCTCACATCCTTGCCAGTAGAGAGGGGTTGATGCACGCACCTACCCTAGAGGGGGTGGAAGGATTAAACCACTCAGGCCGTGTGGGTGCACTCCGCCCAGCGCCTGGCCCCCCAGAGAGCCTGCAGTCAAGGCAGGCTGTCCTTGCGCCATCTTCCATGCTGGGATGGTGTGCACACTGGCCGCGTAGGGAGTCCGTGCCCTGCGCTGGGTGTGGGAGACCCAGCCCTCTGGGCTCAGCAGGGGTGGTGGGTTCACAGAGGAGCAAGGTCGCAGGAGGAGGAACCCTGGGCCCTGGGAGGGGAGAGTTCAGACACTTCCATTTAGGAGGGCTTCCTGGAGGGGGCGGCACTTAACAGGGAAGACGAAATTGAAGCCCACATCGTCTAAGCGCCCATGGCTGCTGCCTGCGGGTTGTGGACCTCGGTCACGGTCACGGTCACGGTGCCCCACCCAGTTCCTCTTCTCCATCCCTGCCCCACCCACCTACCCCTGCACAAGGTCGCCGGTGGAGGGAACTGTGGGGTGTGGGGTGTGGGGCGTATTCAAGGCAGTGAGGATGTGAGCAGATGACTCTGTGAGGCAGTCTGTAGCGAGGCTGTTAGTTCGGCTGCCGCAGCAAAGACGTCCGCCACAGCTGCCGTGGCTGAAACGCCCTGGGAGTGGGCCGCCCTCTGAGCTGGCGTGGAGGAGGCCTGGGCTCCTGTCATCTGAGGTCCCCGGGAGCAGATTCAACACCCATCACATTCACGTTCCAGGCAGGCAGAGCACCCCCTGCCTTTAAGGCACAGCCTCGAAGGTGCCCACATCGCATTGGCCAGAACTTAGCACGTGGCTGCGCCAGGGCCGAGGGACGTGGTCCTCGGCCCTGAGCAGCTACATGCCGGCCGAACTACGAGTGGGTGGGACTTAGCTCACATGGTGGGGGGGTGGTGAGTGGACGGTCAGGACCGGCTCTGCCAGACAGGCGACATCCCCGTGTACCAGAGACGGAGGCTCCGAGGTCAGTGACCAGCCTCAGCTGTTCAGGGCCGCTCACGGGTGAGGGGCGGACTGGCCTCCGGCCCTGGCTGAAGCACCGCCCCGTCCTCCCCCAGCCAGCGGTACTGCATCTGCAACCCCGGGGTGGTGCGGCAGTTCCGGAACCCAGACACCATCTTCATCCTGGCTTTTGCCATCATTCTGCTCAACACCGACATGTACAGCCCCAACGTCAAGCCCGAGCGCAAGATGAAGCTAGAGGACTTCGTCAAGAACCTCCGAGGTGAGCTGCCCTGGCTGCGGCGGGACGCCCGACGCCTCCCCGCCAGCACGCACCTGACAGAGGTGCGCGCAGCGCGGCCTCACGTGGGGAGGGGTGGGGCTCCTCCCCGAAGGAGCCCACGCAGTGCAAGTTCCCGTAGAGGGCGCTGAATGCTGTGACGGGGACACTCCGAGGGGGAGGCGGCGTGTTGTCTCAGAGGACTGCAGGGCTCCGCAGGCCCAGGGCGCCAGAGGGCAGAGGCCTGAGAGCGCAGCTGGGCTCAGCGCCCGGGGCCGGGCCGCACACGGTGGATCCAGGCCTGGTTGCAGGGGCAGAGGGAGGATGGACCACAAGCTGGGTGCTGGGCGCCCCGGGGCCTCCGAGCACGGGGGGTGGGGACGGGATGGGGGCCGGGCGGGGGCTGGCACTGTCCTGCCCCCGTCACTGCTGCCCACACAGCGTCGCCCACCATACCCCTCCCTCAGTTGTCCTCTTGGAACAGACTTGTCTGTTTGGTTTTGTCTTCTTATGAAACGTATGTATTTTTAAAAGGAATTTTATGTCATCAGTGTAAGCGGGAAACCGGTAGCATTTGTCACACATGGCATCATTTACGAAAACGAGTGCCGTGAAAAGGCAAAACCACTGTGGGTTCCAGCCAAGCTGTTCCTGGCTGGGCCCAGGGCCCGAGGCTGCCCTCTCCTCCCTGGCAGGTGGGCCCGTGTGGGGCAGGTGACCAGGGGCTGGGCAGCCAGACGGAGGCTTCCTCCTGTGTCGCCAGGCAGGAGAGGGATGGAAAAGGGAACGGCTGTCTCCGTGTTTGCTGCTGGCAGGTCCCTCCTGTCCGTGGAGTCCCGGGCTGGGGGACTGTCCCTGTCCTTGGGAAACAGCTGTAAGGGACTGAAGTCCCTTTAGAAATGGCATCATAATTTTATAAAAGGGAAACAACCGATCTGAATCAAGTCCAACTTTTCGAGCTGTTTAAATTTCTCATTTTGTCCTTCATTTCTGTAAAAGTGCTCCATCGTCGCGTCCCCCAGAGCGGAGGATCTGTGCTGGCGCTCCCTGGGGGTGGGCCCCACCCTGACAGGCGGTCCCGCAGGGAGCTGGGCTCAGGGCCTTCCCCGTGCGGCCCTCCGCAGGCCCCGGCGAGGGGCAGGTCTTAGCTGTGGTTCCTAGGAACCTCGTTGATAAGAGATCCAGTCGCCAGAACAGGTGAGGGAGCAGGGCGGTCAGTGGACACTGATGGTCCGGGGGGCTGCACCCCCTCCCCTCCTCTCTGCCACCTCAAGCCCCTCTCCTCGCTGGGCCTAGTCTGGTCTGGTCTCCACAGCGTCTCCGTGGCCCTGGACGCAGGCGGTTGCTGTGTAGCTGCCGGGAAAGCTGGCCGTGAGCTGCGTGCTGTTGGCAACCCTGGGGAGCTTAAGGGACTCTGACTTTTTTCTCTGGTTTAGCAGCTCAGCCATGTAACTGGGGCCTCTCCTGTGTGAGAAATGAGACAGAAATGAGGCCCGTGGACAGAGGCTCGGGGAAAGACAGGGCTGCTGGGTCAGATACCTGCCGGTCGGCCGCCCTCATATCTGCGGCTTCATGGTTTGTGCGCATCTTGCATCCGCCATCCTGGCCGTCTGGGGGAGGGGGGCTTTGTCACCCCAGTTCCCAGGGCAGGGGCTGAGCACCCCAGAACCAGGAGAGGAAGCCACTGATTCTTTCTTGCGAGCCTGGGCTGTTGCCACCAATCACCTGTTTTCTTCAAGCCAGAGACTCTAGCGTTCTCTGCCCCATCTTCCTTGAGCTTCAGAAGGTTCAGAGAGGGAGGGGACTTGCCCAAGGTCACACAGCAAGTGTGTGTCAGAGGAGGCAGGATGCTGGCCTCCCAAAGCCAGGTCGGCACTCTGCGCTGAGCACACGTCCCAGCTTGTTCTTTTTAGAGAGTGCCCCCCTGCCCCAACATGCACTGGACACACATTTTCTCTGGAATCGCTCAGTGTGCCGGCCGGGTCCAGCAGCAGGGGGGGGGCCTCCGGGAGTTCAGGGATAGGCAGGGGAGGAACCTGGAAGCCAGGCAAGCGGTATTTTGCTTTTATTGCTATTTGCCTTCAGATTTTTTAAATGTATATTTTGAATGGGTCCTATCCTCACATAGTTCAAAAACCAGGAAGTAACATGACCCAGCAGTTGCCCTCCTTGGAATTTACCCAAATGAGCTGAAAACTTACGTCCACACAGAAACCTGCACACGGATGTTTATAGCAGCTTTATTCGTATTCAGCAAAACTAGGACGCAACCAAGCTGTCCTTCCGTAGATGAATGGGTAAACCTTGGTCCATCCAGACAGTGGGATGTTATTCAGCACTGGAAAGAAATGAGCTACCAAGTTATGAAAAGGCACGGGGGAACCTTAAAGGAACATCACTAAGTGAAAGCAACCTATCTGAAAGCCTGCACCCTGATTCCAGCTGCGCCCCATTCTACAGGAGGCGAAGCTGTGGAGACAGTCAAGAGACCAGTGGTTGCCGGTGGTCGTGGGGGAGGGATGAAAAGGAGAAGCACAGAGGGGGTTTTAGGGCAGTGAAAATTCTGTACGGTATTATAATGGCAGACACGTGGCCTCGTCCATATGTCCAGACCCATAGGGTGGACAACACCAAGAGTGAACCCTCATGTGAACCGTGGACTCTGGTGCCTGGGTAGGTTCTTCAGTTGTAACGAAGGCAGCGTTCTGGTCGGGGCGCTGATTGTCGGGGAGCTGGGGGTATATGGGAGCTCTCTGTGCTTTCCCCTGAATTTTGCTATGACCTTAGAACTGCTCTGAAAAAATAGCCAATTAGAAAAAAGCCAGAAAGCATAAAAGGTGCACGGCAGGGCCCTTCCCATCCCTGGAGGTCATCGGCTTTGAGTCCCTGCTGTGCCACACAGAGCTTCTCGTGGGAGCCGGTACAAATGTGCACGGCTGGTTTGACCCTCTTCCGCTCGGCGCCTCACTCTTTGGTTCGGTAAATCTAAGGGCTGTTGCCAAGGCTTGCCATGGCCTTCCTCGTTCCTGCGGGCGTACAATAATCCCTGTCCCAGGAGTCCTCGTATGCGGACCACCTAGCCAGTCCCCTGTGAGTGTGCAAATGGGTTAGCTCCCGTTTTCTGCGATTTGGAAGCAGCGCTGCGTTGAATGTCACGCCCCACAGGACAAATCCCCCAGATCCACTCAGTGGGCCCAAGGGTGTTTGAATTTCTGACTGGCAGGTGGTGCCGGACAGCCCACCAGAGGGCTTGAGCAGTCCCACTGCCTCACGTACCGCCAGCAGCCTGCACACTGAGGGAGGGGGGGGCTTCGCGTCTCTGGCGTGAGCGGGGCTGGGACTTCCTGACAGCACTTTTGGGGCCGTGCAGCAGAAAGGGCGCAAGCTTGTTGTCAGAGCGAACCGGCTTCAAGTCCCAGAACTGGGACAGCAGCCACTCAGACCCCCTGAGCTCTCGTGTCAGGGGTGTGAGGGTGGCCCCGTGAGCTGCCCTGGTCCCTGTAAAGTCACCGTGCTCTTGGTGGCCTGTGTCACTGAGGAGAGGACTCGTAGCTCAGAGAGACCATGAGTCAGGCCGACAAGGGACAAAGTGAGGATGCGGGCCTGGCAGCCCCATCCGCACAGCCTCCCTGCACCCCAGCCCCATCCCCAGGCCCCCGCCAGCCCGTCGGTGCAATGGGGACTGTGGTGCCCGCGCCACGGGGCGGCGGCCGGGATTGAGCGGGGCTGTGTGTGCTGAGCCCCCTGGGCGTGGCTGCAAGGTGGCACAGGCCCCTCCACACTCATCCGGGGGCAGTGCCAGCCTGATCCCTGGTGCGGGGGCTCCGAGCACACGTGTGGTGGACGGGGCAGGGCCGGCTGCGGTGGGTCTGGAGGCCTTTGGTTCAGCTGGGGACTGGCAGGGGGACCGCTGTCCGGATTTGGTTTAGAAGCCGGTGCCTTGGGGTGAGCCCTGCCGCTGTCCCCTACCAGGCGTGGACGACGGGGAGGACATCCCCCGGGAGATGCTGATCGGGATCTACGAGCGGATCCGGAAGCGGGAGCTGGAGACCAATGAGGACCATGTGTCGCAGGTGCAGAAGGTGGAGAAGCTCATCGTGGGGAAGAAGCCGGTAGGTGGTCTCCATCCCCATGGGGGGTGCCGCGCGAGGCCCGGGGCGCCCAAGACCCACCCGCCCCACGACCCCAGGCTGCCCTGCTGGCTCGGCTTCGGCCAGTAGCTGCAGTGCCTTTGGAACCTGTTCCCTTCCAGGTGGGGTTGGTGGATTATGTCAGGTTTGGGGCTTTTTAAGGGAGTCACAACCCTTCTCTCTGGGTCCTCTTTGACGAGAATCTGAGGCTCTTAATAAACCAATGGCCAGGGCTGTGCAGTGGCTCCCTGGCGGCCTGGGCTCTCCGTCAGAGCCCACTGGGGGCGCCCTGGGAGGCGCTGTGGGTGGGGTGTCACCCCGGAGTCTCTGTCAGGGCCCAGATGTGTATTTGGAACATTAACATCTCTTCTTGTTTGTTCACTGCTTCCCCCTGTAGATTGGATCCCTGCACCATGGGCTCGGCTGTGTGAGTTCCCCTCGGCTTCCGCCTTCCGTGATCCCCACTCGCCCGCAGCTTGCAGCTCCCAGACCCACAGTTCTGGCTGCATGAGTTAATTTCCAGAGCCATAGGAAATTTGATTTTCACAGTTATCTCCACTTCAGATCTCTGAGAGCACGCGGGAGGGTTGTACTGTCAGGCCCAGAGCAGGTGGTCCCCTCCCGTCTTGTCTGGGCCCGGTTGAGCTCGGAGATCCCACTTGTCCCTCGGCCCCGAGACCCTGTACCTGAACAGATGACCTTGGTGTGGCGTTGAGGCCTCCCCCTCTCCACCCAGCCCACGCTGTGCCTCTCGGGTCCCTTTCGCCGCCAGGGCTGGCAGTATTGTGCCTGCTGGCCGTCATGTGGTCTGCTCCTTACCCCACCCTGGCAGCCGAGTCAGCTGCCCCTGCAGAAGGCCTGAGACCCCCGGCACGCCCGTGACCTGCCCTCGCCCACCTCCCCAGCCCTGCGTCCTGCCCTCCTTTCTCACACTCTGCTACGGACAGCGCTGCCCCCTGAGGGCACCAGGCTGGGCCCGCGTCCCCTCCCTCTCATCTGTGGGTTGCTGAGCTCGGGCCTGGAGAGCAGCCCCACGTAGGGCCATGTGTGCCCACGGCCGCGTGTGCAGAGGGCAGGGAACAGCCCCTCGAGGTGGTGACTGCCGGCTCGGGACCCTGCAGGGCTCCTCCAGACCCAGCTGTCGGGGCTGAGAGCCTTCAGGAGGGAGGGCCTGGGGGCGGGGAAGCCCGGGCTCTGCAGCCTCCTATGTGTGTGGCTCGGGGCGCACACGACAGGTGCTTTGGGAGCTCAGAAGATACGCGTGGTTCATGGCGGGGGCTCCACAAGCTCAGTGCTGAGAGGAGTCGGAAGGCGGTCTCCCTGGAGCAGGGGCCTCCGGAGGCCCGAGGGAGGGCAGGGTAGGGGAGTCCCTCGTCCCCGAGGGTGCGTGGAGCTGACGCCGCCCCTCCACACAGGTGCTCTCGCTGCCGCACCGGCGCCTGGTCTGCTACTGCCGGCTCTTCGAGGTTCCAGACCCAAATAAGCCCCAGAAGCTTGGGCTGCACCAGCGAGAAATCTTCCTGTTCAATGACCTCCTGGTGGTACGTGGTCCCCACGGGTGAGGGGCTGGGTGTGCAGACCCCAGAACGGCTTGGGAGAGTGGCCCCGGCTGCGCCCAGTGTCGGCTGCCTGGGCTCCCACCTCAGTCAGGCTCATCCAGGAAGGGAGAGTCAGCCTCTGCAGGTCCGGGCCTAATCCTGTCCCCTCGGCCGCCCCGGGAATCCTCTTCCCGAGACTGAGCAGAGGTCTCGCTGCTGCCCAAACCCGTCCCTGGGGCCAGGCGGGGGCGGTGCTGTCTCGCTGGCCCGGGTCTCAGCCCCAGGACTAATGGGCTGAACGTGGCAGAGGTGGGCTCCCCAAAGGGAAGTTGAGCTCTTGCCCCCAAACAGGTAGCACATATGTAGATGTTCCCGCAGGGAGCAGGGAGCCTGCCCTTTGGAGCTCTTGCCTCCTGCAGGCCCCCTTCTTGCCCGAGACCCTATCCCCTTTCCCCACCTGATTGAGGACCAGCTGCTCTTCTCGGGTTCGTGAGGCTGGAATCTAGATGTGTAGGTTCAAGTCCTTTCAGAGTTCCTGACCTTGAGCAGATCGTTTCAGATCTCTGGCCTCAGTGTCCTTCTCTGTAGAACTCATCTCTCAGAGGGTTTCACGGTGCCTTTGGGCCGTGCATGGGGATGTCGGGCGTGAGTGTCTGTCCCTGTATCGGCCCTCCCCCGCCCCGCGGGCCTCCTGACCTTGGAACCGCAGGAGGGTCCTCACACAGGAGAACTCGAACTGAGGGCCCACTTAGAGTCCTGAGCGCCCAGGGCTGCTCCCGGCCGCTCGGGCCCAGTGGCTCAGCCTCTGTCTCTGGCTGCCCCCAGGTCACCAAGATCTTCCAGAAGAAGAAGAACTCTGTGACGTACAGCTTCCGACAGTCCTTCTCCCTGTACGGCATGCAGGTCCTACTCTTCGAGAACCAGTGTGAGTGAGTCCCTGGGCCCGTCCGCACATGGTCTGCACCCCGTGGCAGGAGGTGGCCTCACTTGGTCCATCCGTGTAGCGAGGCAGCTCTCCTCCGCCGTCCCCTCTTCTTCCTCCTGGCTCCATCAGGGACGACCCCAGGGTGGCCTTTCCGGTGTTCTAATTCCCACTTACCTAACAGAGGGCAGGTTGCTGGCTGGGGGTAATCAGGGAGAATTCAGTATCATTGTATGTAGGACTCATCGGGTTTACTTTTACCGTTACTTCTTGCAGGTGATAAGATTTTTAAATTTAGTGCAGAGCGATAAAATGTTGATAGGAAAACATCGAGTGAATGGCACAGGTGATATACAGATATGGCCAAACAATCAGGTGAGGGTCGTGCCGGAGAGACTGCAGGCAGAGGTCACGAGCAGAGCCCCGGTCCGTCCGCTCAGGTTTCAGCGCCATGTGTTCTGGCTGTTGGACCTCTCCGGCCCGGTTCCCTTGGTCCATCGATGGGGTGATGGTAGTGCCTGCCTCAGGATGAGATGAGGCCATTCACATAAAGGCCAGGACAGCCCGTGGCCCAGGGGCGGTGCTTGTTCAGGCCTTTGGGTGTGAGTGGGTCCTGGGCCTGGGGATCCTGGAGGGGAGCTGGCCGCCCCTGCAACCCCGCTGATGGGTCCTTTCGGGCTTGTTCCTTCCCGCCACCCACGCCCTTCCCTTTTCCTCTCTCCCTCTCTGTCCCCTCCCTGTCGGAGGACCTCGAACTGCAGGCTGAGCCAGTGCTCCTGGGGTGGGGTGGGGTGGGGGACGTCCTGCTGCCCCCCATGTTCCGGAGGAGCCAAGGGAAGGGCCGCCACAATGGAGCGTCGGGGCGTGTCCAGCAGCAAGGTCCTGCGGTTCTGTCCCGTCCGCCTTGCCTCTGCAGGCTGAAACGTGCCAGGGACCCGTGGCTGGGCCATCCCAGAACACAGTGCCTGAGGGCTTCTCTGTGCTAAACGGGACTGGACCTGCCAGCTCCTCCTCTTTTCTCACATGCCTATGAGGAGCTCAGGATGCAGAGCCCGCCATCGCTCCACCCCAGGCCAGAAGGGCGGCCTTGCCTTGATTTCTCCCAGGCAGCACCAGGGAGGCTGGTGCCATGCGCACCGTCCTGACCGACAGGCCCCTCTTGGAAGGGTGGCGGTGGTAGTGACCACTCAGCAGCGGCCCGGGCAGACTGAGTCCTTAGGCAGAGGCCGCGCCCAGACGGCTTTCAGGTTCCCAGGGCTCAGCCCTCCGCCCTGGAGGCAGTGCTAGTGAGAGCCGACCCCGACCTTCTGTAGGACATGCCTCGCACCCGGGGTCTCAAGCTGGCAGCCCCTGGTCGGTCGCAGCTCAGTTATGTTATGTTTGAGCTTTATTTTAAATTCGTTGAGCTCATACTAACATCTTCCCATAAGGCTCAGGTATCCGTGGCTCGTCTTGTAAAGCTAGGTTTGGGTGGATGGCGGGCAGTAGCGGGCTGCACACCCTCCACAGGGTCAGCAGCCGCAGTCTTACCCTGCCCGCTTCCTGCATTGAGGAAACCCACACAGGCCTCTAGGCGTTTGAGGTCCCCTCCCTGACCCAGGTCTGAACCGTGGTGGGATTGGTGTTTGGGCCTAGAACCTTCATACACTCAGTGGTGGATGCTCGATTCCCACTGAGGAGAGAGGCTGCCGGTACGCCAAAGCCCCAGAGACCCCGAGAGCGAGCACGGAGGAGGCACCGGGCAGGTCTGAGCAGAAGGCTCTGTTGGGTGTGGGGTGCCCACAGTGTACCCCAAGGGAGCTGGTGGCCTGGAGACCAGTCGGGAGAGGACAGAAGTGTCAGAAGTGACTGGATAAGACTGTCCCCCAGCGGGGACACCACCTCCCCCTCCTCCCAGGCTTGGCGCCTGGCCGAGTGACCAAGGATCCTGACCTAAGGAGTCCAGGCTCCACGCCCTTCCGGTGGGGAAGAACGAGGGCCCTGGCTTTGCCTCAGATCAGTCGGATCTGCCCTCGACTTGAACACGGAGCAAACACAGACCCAGGTCAGGAGACGGAGACTGCCTGGCGGTCCCTCCGGGCTGCACCGTGAAGCCTCTCCTCCCTGGAGGGATGCGTCCTCTGGGAGCCTGGCCTCAGCGTGCCCCCACACCCCGGCTGCATGGAGACCCGCTGGTCCTTTGCCAGCCAGAAGGGAGGTGGCAGGGCCCGCCCTGAGGCCCGCACTCTCCTCCCCTTCTGCAGACTACCCCAACGGCATCCGGCTCACATCCGCCGTCCCCGGAGCAGACATCAAAGTGCTAATAAACTTTAACGCTCCCAATCCTCAAGACCGGAAGAAATTCACTGATGACCTGCGGGAGTCCATCGCGGAGGTGCAGGAGATGGAAAAGCACAGGATAGAGAGTAAGTCACGGGGGCCTGGCGGGGGCCTGCAGGGTGCAGGCGTGGCCTCCCATCTGGGAGCCAAGACAGTGGTGAGAGGCCAGGCTGCAGTGACTCTGTAAGCCCAGAGGTGAGACGCCCTCGGCCTCTTCTGGCCTTCCCACGGCCACGTGACCAGGCAGGCCACCTGCCCAGGTCACGGGAGGCGGCACAGAGGAAGGAGGGGTGGGCAGGGGTCTCTGGGTGGGAGCCGGGCTTCCAAGGCCCAGGCCTGTCCTGCCCAGGGAATTACATCGTGTGCCCTGAGGGGGCCTCTCGGAGCCATGGTCGCCCCGTGCCCAGAGCCCTGGACCTGAGCCCTTTGTACTTGAGCGTGGTTGTTGGTATTTGTGTCTTCTGCACCCGACCACCCGGAGGGCTTAGGGCTAGGGCCATCCCCTGGCTTTCGTTAAAGCCGAGGATACCCCCGCTTCTCCTGGCTCTAAGCCTCATTCCTGGAGGTACATGGGTGCCCCCACCCCTGGCCTCCATCCACAGCCAGGCCGCGTTAACTCCTCTCCAGACGTGGGCAAATCCACCTCCTAGGAAAGTGACTGACCTTCCTGCAGACCTCGGGCACTCTGGCCTCTCCAGCCTCCTTTCCGGGGTCTCCTTTCAGCCCCTTTGGTCACAGGTGCCGTCGCTCCTGCCCTTTCCCAGACGACCTTGCCCCTCACTTGCCCCCTGGAAGGAGGTGGCGGCTCAGCCCGGTGCCACCCTAAGCAGAGGGCCCCCCGAGTCGTCTGCGTTGCCCTCCGGGGGGTGCCCAGCCCCTTGCCCTCTCCAAGCCACCCTTGGCTGGGGGCCATCCTCCCCTCACTGGGCCCCTCGGGCTCTGTTCCAGCGGAGCTCGAGAAACAGAAGGGCGTCGTGCGGCCCAGCATGTCCCAGTGCTCCAGCCTCAAAAAGGAGCCGGGCGGCGGGACACTGAGTCGGGCCTGCCTGGATGACAGCTACGCCAGCGGCGAGGGCCTCAAGCGCAGTGCCCTCAGCAGCTCCCTGCGCGACCTCTCAGAAGCGGGTAAGAGCCGGGCCCAGGGCCGCCCCCTACCCAGCGCACGCGGGACTCGGCCGCCCGTGGCCGGCGGGGCTTGCGTCGGCCGGAAGGGGCTGTGTTGGAGGCTCGGACAGTGGAGGGGCTCGGACGGAGCTCACTTGGGTGGCCGTCCCCAAACCACAGCAGCATGTGGCCACGCGGAGAGGGTGTCCCCCAAAGCCAAAGGAAACGGGGCCGAACGGTCACAGGCAGGACAGCCGGGAGGTACCCCTGGTCTCCCTTGCTTATTGGTCTTATTCTCTTATTCGTTTTCTGAGGTTTGCTCTCATGCAGAGTGCGTCGGGCCCCGCTGGTGGGTGTGTCCCCTGTACTCTGCTGCCCCGTCCCTGTGCTTCATGCTGATGAATGAGATGGAGTGAAGCCCTTGCTGCTGTGTCTGGGAGCCCGTCTCCCACTGTCCCAGGTCTTGCTTTCCCCACAGAGGTCTCCCTTCCTGGGAAACCCGAGCCTCTGTCCAGCCCAGAGACGCGGCCACACCTGGCCCTGGGACGTCAGGGGAAAGCCCTGGCGGAAACGTGATTCTCGTTGCTGTTTCTTTGTTTCTGTGTGTGTCTGATTCGCTGCCAGCCTCTTAGCGTGCGTGCAAGCAAGCAGCACCCCTCGAGCCGCCCAGGTTTCCTGGGGCGGGGGCCGTGCGTGGAGCATCAGTGAGCAGGGAGCTTCTGCTGGCGGCCCTGCCTGACCTCGGCTGGGGGAGGGGGCGGGGAGGGGAGCGCTGCTGCAGCCTGCTTTGCCTGCCAGCGCTGTCGGTCGGAGGAGCCAGGAGCCACGGGGTGAGGGGATGCACGCCGGCGGCTCTTCAGCCCCCCACTAGGCGTATCTAGCCAGGCAGCTTCTCCCATGAGGAAGCTCAGGGGCTGCGGCGGAGCGGAGGGAGCCCGACACGGGGGCACGTGGCTGTGCCAGGACCCCAGGCTCCCACCCCGAGGCCCCAGCTGTCCCAGACGCAGGAGCCTGACGTAACCGCGGCTCTGCTGGTGAAGACCCTCTCAGGCTGAGACCGGCCTCCTCCTCTCCAGGGCCCAGCGGACCCCTCCCCACCAGGGCCTCGCCCACGCCCCCGGCCTCAGGCATCACCGCTTGACCAGCTCTGGGCCCCGTAGAGAAGCTGCTGATGACCCCATCCCTCCCTTCAGCTTATTCATTTCCCAGAATTTTTTTTCTTTTTTTTTGTTTTGAGTTGGATTTTTTTCTTTGTTTCTGTCTTGTCATTTTTTTTTTCCATAGTGAAAATCCGAATTGCATGGCCAGCGTGAGAGTCAAGCAGGGCTTCTCAACCCCGGCTCTGCTGACATCTTGTGCCAGATCATTCCTGGCTGTGGGGACTGCTCTGTGCAGGACGCTTAGTAGCATCCCTGGCCTCTGCCCACTAGATGCCAGTAACACCCCCCAGTCATGACAACCAGTAATGTCCCCCCAAATTGCCAGGTGCCCTCGGGGAGAAATACCACCCCTGGTTGGCAGAATTGCTGTGGTTGAGAACCACTGGTTTTCCCCGTGGCTTGTTACTCCCAGCTAATCGTAACCAGACTGCTCGGGGCCTCTGCAGGCTGGGGGCCCAGGGCCTGTGTTTGAGTTTGTGCAGTGGGGCAGGTTCTGGCCTCTCCGGGTCCTGCCCAGCCCCCTCGGGTAGCAGTGGCCTCAGCCATCCACTGTCTGCTTAGGGGCCAGACAGAGCCGCGTGCCCGGGCGCATGGCCATGTGAAGGACGGAGCCCCGAGGTCTGGCTGATTTCTGTTTATCGTTACCGTTGCCATTTTTGTTTGGGGATTCTGAGCCGAGAAGGATTCCAGGCAGCGAGTCCTCTCAGGTCCTAAACCACCGTGAAGAGAATCCCCGGGAAAGCGATCCCAGCACCAAAGGTGAGAGGGGCGGTAAGGTGGGTGTTTGAGCCCTGATGACCGCCAAAGCCCCAGGCTGGGACAGCCCCCCTGCGACCTCCAGAGGAAGACGGGCCAATGCCAGCTGCCTGCCGGAACATGCCGGAGACGTGCCCCTATGTGCTGGACTGGGTCGGGGCGAAGCTCTCCCGCACCCGCCGTGCCCCGGCCGAGATGGGCTTGTCGGGAAGAGGTGAGGCTCAGGGCCAGCCTCTCCCCTCGGGACAGTGACGCCCAGCAGCCGGCTTGTCATCGCTCCCAGAGCAGCTGCCCCAGACCTGCGACCACACATCCATCCAGGAGACAGCACCCGGGAATGTGCCCTCGGCCCGGCACGAGCCTCTGGGATCTGGGAGGCAGTCGTGGTTTGACGGCCCAGGAAGAGAGGGGCGGCAGACTTTCCTAGAGGTGGGGGGGGGTGTGCCTGGCCCCCAGCCCAGCCCCCCTGCTGAGCTGCGAGGCCTCGCCCCCTATCTCCACGTGGTCTTCCTTCAGCTGGGCCCCCTGCTCGCCTCAGTGGCACCAGAGCCCTGCCAGCCTGAGATCAAGGACCCACAAGGACCTCTGACACAGGTGCGACTACTGAGCCTTAGCTCCTGCCGCAGATCAGTCAAGTCACAGTGGACACTGTCCACGGACCCCGAGGCCCCCAGCCCCTCACCAGCCGAGCTGCCCAACACCAGTCCCCACGGAGAGGACATCTCCCGGGCCCGCGGGGTCTGCTGTCGTTACCCGGGGCACAACTGGAAGACTGCCACGTCCTGCACCTGTTGGGGAAGAGCTGGCGGCTCCTGGCGACCAGTTTCCAAAGCAGCCCCTGCTGTCCCACGATGGGTGCTCCACACGTGTAGCAGCCAGTGGGCCAGCGGCTGCCTCTCTTGGGGTGGGGGCCACGCTCGGGGCGGCCTCCCAAGCAGAGCCCATCAGAGGGCCGTGCAGCACGCCGATTCCGGGGTCTTTGGCTCCAGGCCCTGGTCGAGTTACACCTCTGGGCCTGGGTTCCCCAGATGCAGGTGGGACTAGCGCTGCCCTCCAGAATCTGTGAGAGTCAATACCCACAGAGTGTTGGGGGTGGGGCCTGGCCCCGTGCTGGCTGTTGTCACCCTCAGCGTTGCTAGGGCCGTGGTGCGAGGCCTCGGGCAGAGCCCTGTCTGCCTGCTGTCCCAACGCTGAGAAGCCAGGAATGCTGGGACGAGCCGCCCTGGGCGCCCCGTCTGGATGTGGCTCCCAAGCTGTCCGTGGCCAGGCTGGCAGGGCCTGCTCTGGCCCTTGAGAGGCACCAGCTGGGGCAGGGCTCACCTGAGGCTTGTGCAGGATCCGGAGATGGTTGGGGGGACCCCCAAACAGGGCAGGCAAGGAAGGAGTGGTGGGGATACGTGAGTGGGAGCAGCTGGCCCGGCTCCTCCTCCGTCAGTAGGTGGTATGCAGGTGTGCAAACACCCACACGTGCGTCTGCCGTGGGCAGGTGTCCGTGGGTGTGCCTGGGACTGGAGTGCAGAGGACTTCTGCAGGGACGTCCCGTATCTCCTGCTGAGTTCAGAAGTTGAAAAGGTGAAGTCTGAGAAACTCAGAATCACTCCAAGACATCCAAGTTAGAGCTCTCCTGAGTCTTGGCCCACGGTGGGCAGGAGGGGGGCCTGTTCAGCTCCAGCGGGGGCAGCATATGAAGCCACAGCCCCCAGCCCCGGGCCTGGCCCAGTCCTGTCGGGAGAAGCAGGCCAGCTGGAGCGCGCTGCTAGCCCAGCGGGGCCTCTGTCTTCCCTCTCTGTCCCTGGTCCTTAGTCAGAGGAGTGTCCCCAGCCTTATAGGGGCTAGAGTGCAGATTGAGACACCCCAAGGACAGCAGAGGTCTGAGCATAGCCATCCCAGGGAGCGGGGGCCGTGCCTAGTGGACAGATGTGGAAACTGAGGCAAAGAGTGGATGGCGTGCCAGGTAGGGTCACCCCTCCAGCTGCAGAGCCCCCCTTCTGGAGGCTGGACTCTAATTCTGTTGCATGTCCCCGGGCCACCGCGTTGGGACCGAAGGCAGGAAGGAAAGGTCACCCCTCTTCTCATACCGGCGGAAAGAGGAGGAAGGGAAGGGTCATTTTCAGCTGGGAACGAGGGGCCAGTTCCCGCCCGGTGGTCCGTGGTCTTCAGCAGCCTCATCCAGTGTGTGGCGCAGTTCCGAGTGGGCTCTGAGACTAGGGTCCAGCACGGCCCTCAGTGGACCCCAGGCTCCCAGCTGGAACTCAGGTTTGGGGGTCAGCAGGCAAGGCAAAGTCACCGGAGCTCCCCTGAGCCTGCCGTTGTGATCCCAGGCCCGAGGGCCTGTCCCAGGCACGCGCAGCTGCCACCATGAGGCCGGAAGGATCCAGACACACCCTCTCCACCCAGCGCGGGTCCGGGATGTGGGCCACAGGGCGGCACGAGGCAGCAGCTTCCATCTTCCAGGCTCCTGGGTCCAGCCCGGGTCCAGCTCAGAAGGCAGCGTGGCCAAGATTTCCCGCCTCAGGTGAACCTGCTCACTGTGGGGACTGAGCCAGTCAGTCCATCGGCCAGAGCTTCCGTCTCCTCCTGGTGTGGACAGAGGGACACCTGTTCTGCACTGTGGGGCTTGGCCAGGCCTGCACAGGTGGAAGCTGGAAGAACGTCTCGGAGCCACTTCTCTGCCTCAGCCTCGGTGTCCTGCAGAAATGCCTGGAGAAGTCGTCCGGGGGACCTGCGGGGGCCAGGGCAGGCGCTGGACGTCCAGAACCAAGAGGAAGACTCAGTCTCCTCTGGCACAGCCAACACAGGTTGCATGCCTGCTACGTGCCATGTGCGGGGGACACAGAGGTGTTGGCAGTGAGGGCTCACGACTGGAGAACGTGTGTGGCGTCCCAGTGGGCCGTGCCCACAGAGGACTCCAGGCCCTGGGCTGGGAGGAAGTCCCAGCATCCCTGTCCCTGGCCAGACACTGCACAAACCAAACATGGCCCCAGGGTGCGGCCCCTCTGCTCCACCAGGAGAAGGAGGATGTGGAGTTTAGTCTCCTAACCGTCAGGCCCACCAGCAGCCGGGGAGGCAGACGTGTGTGCGTGTGCGTGCGTATGTCCATACATACGTATGTGAAATCCACCGAAGGTCAGGCCGGGCAGGACCATGCTTAGCTCGTCTTAGCTGTGGGAGAAGCTGCCCTTGCCCGTCCCCGCGGGTAGGCGGCTGAGGCCCCCTGGAGCTCGGGGTCAGCCGGGCCTGTGTGCCCGCCCCAGCCCCCCGGAGGCCCCTCCCCCCAGGCTCCTGGTCCCGGGGA
>NW_020175040.1:1205718-1206750 GCF_003031525.2 Neophocaena asiaeorientalis asiaeorientalis
GAACCCCATTGTCTTGTTAACTCATTACTGCCCTGCCACCGGCTCCCCCGGGCCATCCGGCGGCAGCGCCCCGCCCCGTGTCGCGTCTAACCTGTGGTATTGCATGTTCTGGGCAGGGAAGCGAGGGCGTCGCAGCAGTGCGGGATCGCTAGAGAGCAATGTGGAAGTAAGTCGGAAGCCCCCGTCCAGCTGGCTGTCGTGTGTCGCCTCCTGGTGTCTTTTTGTTTTGCTCCTCCTCCCCTTCTGCACAGAGGCTCAGACACCCCGCCTGCCTCGTCCGCGCATGCCGCCCGCCTGGCGTTCCCATGCCCCTCACCGCTTGTTTGCGCTGCAACGGAGGGGGTGGGTGTGGATGTTGTGGTTTAGTGTCCGCCTAACCCATCCCCGCGGTCCCGAGCATGGTTGACACCCCGGCTTCCCACTCATCCTGGGCCGGAGGCGGCGGCCGCCGGGCACCCTCCCCCGCCCCCTCGCTGTCGGGTTCTGCCACCTCGGGACTTCCATGCTCCGCCATCCCCATCGCTTCCTTCCTGGAGGTTCGATTGCTGTGTGTCTGCAGTCAGGGCACCACGGAATTGCTCAGCTAGCTCGGGGGAGGAGAGCCATGAGAGCGAGAGGAATTCAGTGTGGATTTCATGAGATTTCATTCATCCTCCAGCCATCTTAATATCCCTGTTCACATCTAACCTCAGCTTGCAGACCTTTCTGTTTCCTTCCTTTCCCGTGTTTGGTTTGCAGTAGGTAGCTGCAGTGAAATGCCTAGGCGGTGCCCAGCCCCTCCTGTCCCCCTCACCACCTCCCCAGAAACCTCGGGACCGGCACAGACAGAGCACACGCCCCTGGACGTTGAGAGGACCCAGGAGAGCTTAGGGCAGGAGGCGGCAGGACCGGCCCTTCCCCTGCACGCAGCTAGCCTGCCCCGCCCCAGCCAGCACACACCCGCAGACACACGGTTCTGATCTCAAAGCTCCGGCCGCCTCCGGCAACAGGGTGCTCATCAGGCCAAGAGCAGAGGTCAACTTTGACCCGCAG
>NW_020175040.1:1207037-1207253 GCF_003031525.2 Neophocaena asiaeorientalis asiaeorientalis
GGTGGCGCCTGAGCCCAGCCTCACACGGCCCGGCCTCTGCGGCTAGCGAGTTGAACTAAGGCTTAGCAGTCAGTGGGCGAACTTTTTTTTGACATTTCTTAAGAATCATTCTGATGTAAGTGCTCTAAGCTCTTTTAATTTTGGTTTCTATGAATTTCCTTTTTAGGGGTCCATCATTAGCAGTCCTCACATGCGCCGGAGAGCTACATCAACACG
>NW_020175040.1:1207288-1207574 GCF_003031525.2 Neophocaena asiaeorientalis asiaeorientalis
ATGCCGTGCACCACCACGGGCAGCCCCCTGCCCCGCCACCCCTCCCCAGCAGCAAGGCCAAACCCAGCGGCATCAGCACGATTGTGTAGACAGCCTGGGCGGGGGTCCCGGGCCCCTCAGAACAAGTGCACACCACACAGGCGCGCCCAGGGGTGGCAGCCCCAGACCAGACCCAGGGCACTTTCTGTTTCCACCTCCCCGTCTGCTCCCGGCCCGGACGGAGCCCCCCAAGCCCCGGGGCTTGTGTCACAGGGAACACCCCCACCCCCGCCCCCAGTTTCATTTA
>NW_020175040.1:1207703-1263477 GCF_003031525.2 Neophocaena asiaeorientalis asiaeorientalis
TGTAGAGCTCCCCGCCCTGTCCCCCCACCTGCAGCCCTCAGCTCTCTGCTCCCTCACTATACACGCAGATGAGAACCCAGCCTAGGAAAAGAAGAGACGACACAAAAAACCAGAGACAGAACCAAACAAAAAACCCAAAACTTGCTGCATTATTGCTCTTTTATTGACAATGGGCAAAAATTAAGTAGACCTGATATGGTTGATGAAAATACGTAAGTAAACTTTATATAATATAAATATATAAATATATAAATATATATATATATATACTGTATAGGTAGTATTTGTGTGTGAAAGGCAAACGTTTCAGTCCACGAAATTAGCAATATAGACTTTACAAGGAGCTCCACTTACCTGATAAGAAGACAGTACCTTAGACAAACGTGTGAGAGGGTAGACCAAAAACTTAAATGCTAGGGACAAAATTCATATTCTTCCGTATTTTCATAAAAAGAAGAGAAGCCCCCCTAGGACTGGCGGAAATCTTTACACGATCATTACTAACTGTGCCAAGTAACGTAGCATCTAACTGTTTTAAAAGTCCGATATTGCTTTGTATAAATCCTTATTTTATTAACAGAAGACTAACATAAGTAATCAGTATTATAACTGCTCTGTTATTTCAGGTAAGCAAATAGATAAAGTGCAGTAAACTCTACAGTAGCAACTCGAGACAGCTAGTTAAGAACTGGTTGCCTTGGACTATTGGTTACAGATTCTTAGACACTTTAATGGCTGCAATAACTGTGAATTTCCATGATCCATGTTTCTTCTGTATGCATTTGATTTAATGCACACTCATTCAGAGCCCTCTGCGGGGGGCCCCATACACGGCCGAGGTATTCATCTCCAACACGAAAACGACCAACTCATCCTGTGTCCCCAGCACCATAGCTCCCTCATCCTGTTTCCAACCGCAGCAGGCAGACGCCCCGGAACCCGAAGGCTTCTCTTAGCGTTTAGCAACCCAGGGCGGTGTGTGTGTTTTTCCCGTTTTGTTTTCTGAGTGGTGGCCGTGGTCATCGTGATTCCATGTGGCCGTGTGCTAGCACGACCCCCGTGTCATCGCCGTGGCCCATCTGACCCCAGCCGACGAGTGCCCGGCCCCGCCAGCGCGGCCCCGCCACCTCCTCACGGTCAGGCGGCTGCCGGGGCATCACATGACTCTCCGCTGTGCTCTTGTCGCTTCCATGTTGTGGTGACACCATCCGCTCCCCCGGGGCTGGCGCCGCACGCGCCTGGTTCTGTGCCTGAGTCACCCACGGGCCGTACTTTGTAGTTTCAGCCCTTCGAGCCACTGCAGCAGCCAGTGCTGTGCTCCTAAGCCGTGGACCCGAGGATCGCCCCCGGCGCCTGCCGGGCAGGGAGCTCTTCCAGAAAGGGCGAAGCTGGCGCGGGACTCCACGGGCGCGGGGCTCTGGACAGGCGGCAGCGGGACGACGGAGGGGGGCCCACCCTGGAGGCGGCCGGGGCTCTGCCCGCCCACCGCCCCCTTTGTCGCATCATCCAGGTCACCAAACCAGCAAATCTGCAAACCGAGCACTTTGTTAATCTCCATAGAGAGCAAGTACAGCAATCTAGAGTTTAGCTTTTTTGGTTTTTTTTTTTCCTTTTTGGAAAGAAGTGTGACTTTAACCTGCCCGCCTTTATCTTCCCGCCCGTGTCATCCTTCTCTCTCATCTGCTCAGAAAGAGGGAAACGAAAAGCACGGGCGTGTCTGATTTGGTCCAGGCCGGGCTGGTGGGAGGCTCCCCGGTTCCGCGGACCCCGAAACTCCTTGGTTTCCCTCCAGAGTCCCGCTCCCGAGGCGTTCTCTGTCTTGTGGTTTAAAGGGCGTTGTGATGACAAGGAACAATCGAATTGTACTGCATGTCCTCTGGCGTCAGGCACGAGGCCACACTTTGTGTTCTGTGTATTTGCAAACTCTCTCAGTGTTACTGTTGACAAATAGTTGAAGTAAAGTGATAACATATTAAGTATGTCGGCTTTTCTTCACCCTCTGTACCAATCGTAGGATCTAACTGTAAACTCCAGGTTGTTCCAGAAAAGATGCAGGCAGGCTGATTGACACCAGGTCGCCCTTCCCGAAGGGCAGTCACTGATGGAAACAGAGCCAAGCTGGGTAGAGCCGGTGGGAAGGGTGCCCTCTCTCTGCAGGCCACTCGGGACCCCCACCTCCAGACTGTCACCGGGCTGGGTCCCTAAAGTGGGGGGAGTCTTTCCCTGTGTTCCCACCTTTCTGCTGGATTGGCTTCTGGTCAGTGAGGTTTCATCAGTCTTTGTGTTTCGTTTCCAAACTTGTCATGGAATAAGTGTTCCCAAAAGATACACTGTTCCCTGGAGGAGTCTGGAGCCAGGCTGCCCCGAACTCGTTTGGGAAGCAGCTGCTCCTGGAAAGCTTGTGGCCCCATGTAGCTTTCTTGAGACTGCGCTCTCGGGATCCCAGCCCGTCCCAGGGTTGCTGTGGGCACCTGTGGTTCACGCCCTGGCACGGGAGGTGGGAGGCTGAGCATCACCGGGATGTGTGTCATCCTTTCTCGCTGTCAAGATAACACGTGGGGCATTTTGCTCAAGTCACAAATTATTTCAGCAGGTGACCCTTAGAGAAAGCAGTTGGTACCATCACAGACATCTTTTCTGGGACAACGATTAAATCATGTTTGTTTTTTCTTTTTAAGTTGATGAATGGATTGCAACAATGTAAAAATAAAGTTCATCCTAATATGATGTGCACATCTTGCTTAAAAACATCCTCGGTCATCCTGTGTAGAGCGATTTTTCCATCTCACACTGCATGCAGCAGAAACCTCTTGGTTTCCTTTAAGATGAGCTGAAAAGACAGCAGATGTTAAACATGACCCTAGGTGTTGGCTCAGCACCGTTCGAGGCTGTGTCGCTACAGGTAAGCATGCATCTTACAGTCCGTTGTAAAATACCATCACCCTTCCTGCCTGAAAAACGAGTCCTTTTGTAAGTATTTTCAATACAACAACAGTAATCCAGGAAGCGGGTTGCGGAACGAATCGGCGTGAGGTGAGGGTGGTGAATGGGCACAGCGAGGGGGGGTGGGGGGGCGTCACCGTGTGACCCGCCTGCGGTCATGCCAAGGTCGTGTGTGGGACCATCTCTGGGGCGCTGTCGTTCACCTCGAGTCGTTTCACACGCTTAGAACCAGGTCTTGAATGCGGGCTCTTCAGACCTCAAGGGCCACCTCGCTCGCAGGAAGCCCGGCACCCACGATGTAACTTTGGGGAGGAAAGAAGTGCTTTTGTTTTCCTATGCGTTCTGTGTGTAAGTAGTAACAGACTCTACTGATGTAAAACCATAGCTGTGATCATTTGGAGAAATCAAATAAATGCTTCAAAACCCTCGAGTTCTTTCTTTTTCTGGGAAGTCCAGCAGCTTCCCTGTTGGCCACACACAGAGATCTCCAGGTGACAGGGTGGCCCATCCCTTGTCGTGACTGCTGTGGGCTCCGGCTTTCCGGGAAGACGTTAACTTGAGGATGCTGATGGACGGCTTAAGATAAAGGTACACAACACGACGTAGGCACTGGTAGAAGATTTCAGAGGTATTTATCATTTCTAGCAACTTTGGACAAAATTTTGTGCTTTCGTTGAGTTAGAAAGAGACAGGAGGTGGACATAAAGTGTGCAGGTGGGCTGGGAGCGACTGGTGGGGGCAGAGAAGCACCCAAGGGCCCGGACCCCATCACGTGATGTGGAAGCCAGGGAAGGAATTCTGATGCTGCCGAGAGCAGGCGTTCTGTGGGAACGTGATTGGCTTGTCCTGTTTCTCCTTTCCTCGAGCCGGATTCAGTTCCAGAGAATACCCCTTAAAAGTTTCAGTACGTGTCATAAAACCAAGTAAGACTGGTAGACCTAGTTTGTGGGAAACACGAAGAGGTTGACGTCAGCGGCCATAATGGGCTGTGGCCCACCCTTTACAGAGAAGTGGGTCCCTGTGGGAAGACGGTCTCAGGTCTCTGCAGCGGGGAGGCCGTCCCTCTCCCAAGCCCTCGGGGGCCTCCGAGGGAGGGGAGCCGGTTCCCGGAATTCTGGGAATACTTGGGTCTGCTTCAGCGCGCGATGCCACCCCACACGGGGCTGCTGACACCTGCCGCTCGGGGCACCCGAGCCGCTCAGCCAGTGCTGCGGTGCGACCGTCCTCTGGGTTTCGGGTTTGTCTCCCCAGCAGACCGCAAGCTCCTGGGGCAAAGGGTGCATGTGGTCCCCTTCTGTGTGTCCAGTGGCCAGCACAGGACTGCTCCCGTCAAGATGCATCTGAAAACGAATTGGTGGTTGGAAGGGGGCCGGGGTCACAGCAGATCTGAGGGTGTGTAGATCGTCAGCCTCCCAAACTGATGGACAGTTGTTCGCTTGGTGCTCTGCTGCGCCTGCCACCGGGAATCTAGCTGGGGATGCAGGTGACACAGTGAAACTTCTCCGAGACTGTTTCCTGCTCACTGACCGTGTCCTTTAGCCCACATTTTATTTGACCTCTCAAAGCTTTCGACGCTGTTCACACGTCCCTTCGTGAAACGTGGTGTCTTTGGTCGCACACTCTCTCCTTCCTCTCCGGGGGAGGGGTTGGGGAGCTCCTCCTGTGTCTCCTTTGCAGGCTGACACCCCTCCCGGAGCCATGACGTGTTGGACTCAGGGACGCAGAAAGCCCTCTTCCTTTCTTCCTACCTCTCGGCAACGTCACACAAGCCCACAGCTTCGGCTGGCTTTCTGTTTTCCTATAGAGATTCCCAAATCCGAATCTCCAGCCCAGACCTCTGCTCCCAATACCCACATCCCTTGGATCTTTCAGTAGCAGCTCTCTCCAGGAGGACCAAATCCATGGTCGCACATGGACACACAAGGTGGAGCTGGGGCCTCCCTGGGCCCCCTGCATTGATGAATAGCATTCCTGTGAGGGGTGTAAGTTAGAATTTAGGAATTGTTCTGGAACACCTGTCCTTTCCCTGACTCCCCAAGTCTGTGCTGTCACCAAGCCCTTTTGCTTTTTTTAAAAATAATATTTATTTATTTGGCTGCGCCTGGTCTTCGTTGCAGCATGTGGGATCTTTAGTTGCGGCGTGCATGCGGGATCTAGTTCCCCGACCAGGGATCAAACCCGGGCCCCCTGCGTTGGGAGCGCAGAGTCCCAGCCACTGGACCACCGGGGAAGTCCCTAGCCCTCTTGATTTTTACCTCCTGTGTGTTCTTGAATCTACCTGTGCCTCTTCACATCTCTCACCTGCCGTCAGGCCGTTGTCTGTCTGTCACCCGGTCGGTACCTGGGCTCCTGATCTCCACGGTGGGTCCCTCGACCCCGTTCTCCACTGGCACCAGAAGGGTCTTTTTAAGATGCTGCCTGCTTGAAGCCATTAAAAAGAAAATAACAGAAGACGCTTGACGTTGGGCTGTGTGAGGCCTGCATGTTCTGGCCCTTG
This sequence comes from Neophocaena asiaeorientalis asiaeorientalis, assembly GCF_003031525.2. Taxonomy (NCBI): domain Eukaryota; kingdom Metazoa; phylum Chordata; class Mammalia; order Artiodactyla; family Phocoenidae; genus Neophocaena; species Neophocaena asiaeorientalis. Next base: position 1,213,144 of record NW_020175040.1, read on the forward strand.
ACCCTCGCTGTCCCCTTTCATTCCAGCCACGCTAGCCCTTCAGACGCCCAGGGAAGCCGTGTTCCCCCTGCCTCCGGGCCTGTGCAAGTATGACCCTGGCCGTTCCCCGAAGGTAGGATGCTCTTCCTTGCGTCTTTGTTGAGCTAGCTTCTATTTCCTGCATCAAATTTCAGCTCTCTGCAATGCGTTTGCATACTTGTATATTCAGTGACGTGACTGTTCCGTTGCCAAAGCGTCAACAAGGTCAGGTCCTTGCACGGCTGCAATCCTAACACGTGGCACAGAGGGCTTCAGCCAGTGTTCGCTGAGTGAATAGATGAGTACCAACGCCCGAAGAAGGAGACTTAGTGCTGAAATGCACAATGCACTTCGGTGGTTCACGGTGAGATCAGAGACCTAGGGAAGCGGCACGAGCCAGAGGCAGGGAAAGACTGGGTCCTGCCGCTTCCTTGTTAATTCAAGGAATAATTTGGGCGATGGCTGGAGGCTTTTAATCACTGTGTTCTAACTTCATCAAATATGTTTTTAACATTCAGAGGATTTGGAAAGAATAGATTCATAACAAGCAGGGGGAAAAATCACCCACAATCCCACCACCCCAAAACAGTTATAATTGAGCGTTTAGTCTCCCTCCTTCCCACCCTGTCTTTGGGCATGTTTCTCGGTTACCTAGTTCAGATTTTTTTTTTTAATGGTAACTTTATTAGTTCGGATCTTTGATGTGTGTCCCAAACAGTCTGTAAGTGTTATTCGGTGCCCCTCGTGAAGAAAGAGTTTCACGGTGGAAGCCATCTAGGAGACGCCAGGTCTGATCAGAGTTAAACTGTCTCTGTCCTGCAGGACGTCTCAGAGTGTTACCAAAAGTGGGATCCGGCTGCCCGGAGCTCAAAAGACAATAAAGAGGCAAGGTTAGTGGAAAGGAAAGTTTGCTTTATTTCGGAGGCCAGCATGGGAGGGGGCGGTGGGGGACAGACGCCTGTCCACAGGTCAACTCCCTCCCCTGTGACAATCAGTGGAGAAGAGCTTTTATAGACAGAGGGAGGGGGCTCCAGGCAGAAACAGCACAGTCAGCTCTGACCGTCGTCTTGAGATCGGTCCTGCAGTGGTCTGGTCAGCATCATCTTGACTGTTTTAAGTACAATTAGTCTTCAGTTCCAGGGTCGGTTTGTTCCCATTTCTTTGAGGCCAGTTCCAGGAACTGTGACAGCTTGTGTCATGACTGTGGTCTGGTCATCATGTAGTTCACTTCTTCCACCTGGTGGAGGTTTCAGTGTCTATAAGACAGCTCGCAGGATATGGCTCAGGATATTATCTATAACCCTTGAGGAGGAGCTAAAGGTCCTTGACTTCGTTTAATGACTAAACTATTGTTATTTGGTCTCCTTTGACGGTTTTCCTCTGTTTCTGCATTTTCTCACTTCTCTGATTAAACTTACTCTTTGGCTAAAGCTTTTCTACAGACAAGACTCAGGCTGAGGACATGGGGGGCAAGGACCATAGGGTCCTGCTCTGTTTCAGGAGCCTCTTAGAAAGATGACATTTGTTGTAAGTCTCCGAAAGATAGTCTGTGCCACGTTTCCCAAACGGTGGAACTCTGTTGTGTTCTGCGGCATCCCGCTTAGTTGAAGTTTGTATGTGTAAATTGTATTTCCTTTTTTCCTTAATATATCCTGATGTTGTAGAAGATGCCACAGTCGATGACGTTTGCGCACTGGCCCATCGTATGGGTGGCCTCTGATGTGCTTGCCATCAGATAGTGTTGTTTCGGTGAATAAGGAACAGATGGTTGGAAATCATAGAGTTTCTGAGCAGATTTGGTGACTCTGGTAGGGACTGGGGCCTGGGGGAGTGGGGCACCCCTGAGTCTGACTTTAGGCCAGAGCTCCTGGGATGAACAGTGACACCACTTTGGTGGCCCAGGGCAGCCACGGCGTCACGTGAGAAGCCTCTCCTTGGGTGTATTCATTCAGCGCTCCCCTCGCGCGGGAACCCACCTCACCTTTCAGCACTGAGTGGGTCTGCAGTAAAGATGTACCGGCTGCCGACGCAGGTGTGTCGTGAAGGATGCTTTCCCCATCTCTGACGTGTACTTTGAGACTTCTAAGGCCCTTTTAGGGAACTGCCTTCTCCCCTTTCTATTACTTCTGACCACGGTCCACCTGCACCTCCACGACGTGACCGGTGTCCTATATGGAAAAAGTCCCATCTAAATCTGAAAGATGGGGACTAAAGCTCTTCAGGTGTCATCTTCCGCGGGGTTAATAGGGAATAAAACATTCTAAAATAAAAACACCAGCGGGGGAGGGCTTCCCTGGTGGTGCAGTGGTTGGGAGTCCGCCTGCCGATGCAGGGGACACGGGTTCGTGCCCTGGTCCGGGAGGATCCCACATGCCGCGGAGTGGCTGGGCCCGTGAGCCATGGCCGCTGAGCCTGCACGTCCGGAGCCTGTGCTCCGCAACGGGTGGGGCCACAACAGTGAAAGGCCCGCATACCGCAAAAAAAAAAAAAAAGATGGGGACTAAAGCTCTTCAGGTGTCATCTTCCGCGGGGTTAATAGGGAATAAAACATTCTAAAATAAAAACACCAGCGGGGGAGGGCTTCCCTGGTGGTGCAGTGGTTGGGAGTCCGCCTGCCGATGCAGGGGACACGGGTTCGTGCCCTGGTCCGGGAGGATCCCACATGCCGCGGAGTGGCTGGGCCCGTGAGCCATGGCCGCTGAGCCTGCACGTCCGGAGCCTGTGCTCCGCAACGGGTGGGGCCACAACAGTGAAAGGCCCGCATACCGCAAAAAAAAAAAAAAAAAAAAACCAAACCCACCAGGGGGTAATGGAGGCCACCTAAATCGGAATCTCTTCCCACATCCTGAGAACTGTTCAGAAAAAGAACAAACAAAACCACCTATAGCCCAGACCTACAGTGTAACCAAAAAAGACCAAAGATCACAAATCTCAATGAGAGGTCAGTGGGAAAACAAACATCTTGGACTAGCAGAGTTGCCAGGGAATCTCACACCAGAATGTAGATCCAGGTGAGGACTGCGCGGAATAGAGGAAACGTCATCAACTAGGGTTCACACCCATAAGGACAGACCGACCCTCAGAGGAAACGTGAGGGCCGGTGGGTGAGAGTACTGGCTGCTTCAGAGTCAAGGGGGAGAGACTGAGAAAGTTCTGAGACCAGAGGTGCAGAAGCCCCGCTTCCGGAGAAGAGGGAAGCACCCTGGAAACGGGAGGTTCCCGGAGGCCTGGTGACGAAGGGAAAGAAAGGAGCCGCTAAAATAAGTGCCCTATTCGAACGAGGTGCTGTCAGAGAATCAGATAAGTAAAGTTGCCTAACCTACAGGTAACCAAATCAGGATGAAAAGAAAGCACAAACACACAGAATAAGAAATGATAGGAGGGAAGAAACTATTACAATGAAGGAAAAAATGTAAAGCAATGCTACTTTGAACAACTTTATGCAAATCAATCTGAAAAACCTAGACAAAATGGATAATTAGCCAAAACTGACCCCCGGAGAGACAGAGATTTTAAACAGACAAATACCCATAAGAGAAATAGAAAAAATAATCAACCTTGCCAGGTCCGTGTTGCTTTCATAGAGGAATTCTTGCAAACTTTTGAATTTCAGATAATCTCAATGCTACTTAAACTGTTTCAGATCACAGCAATGGGAGGAAAACTTACAAATTCTTTTTTATGAAGTGACTCTAGCAACGTTTTCTAAACCTGATAAAGCTTGCGTAAATACAGAACTACAGACAACCAAAGCAGAAGTGCGAATAAAGCAATAGCAAACATCTAATGTCGCATAAATGTAAACTAATATACAGTTGACCGTTAAACAATGTCGGGGTTAATCCACCTATAATTTATAGTTGGCCCTCCACATCTGTGGTTTCAACCAACCTCGGACTGTGTTGTACTGTAGTATTTTGTTTGTTTTTTTTTTGTTCTTGTCCTTTTATTTATTTTTTTTTTGTTTGTTTTTATTTTTAAAATTTTTAATTTAAATTTTGTTTTATATTGGAGTATAGTTGACCTACAAAGTTGTGTTCATTTCCGGTGTACAGCACAGTGATTCAGTTATACATATACATAGATCCATTCTTTTTCAGATTCCTTTCCCATATAGGCCTTTACAGAGTACTGAGTAGAGTGCCCTGGGACAGCAGGTCCTTTGATTATCTGTTTTATGTACAGTGGTGTGTATGTGTTAATCCCGACCTCCTAATTTACCCTCCCCACCCCACCCTGTGTGTAGTATTTACTACTGAAAAATATCTGCATATGAGTGGACCCTCGCAGTTCAAACCCGTGATATTAAGGGGTCAGCCGTACTCCATGACCCAGCCAGGCTTCCGTGTCTGGGGGAATGAGTCAAACCATCATCCCGAGTGGTCCGAGTCTTCAAGCGTCCTCCCTGTTTTGGTTGCTGTAGTTTTGCGTTAGCTGTTACTGTTGCACACGGACGTACTAAGAGGTGCCGCAGGGGACCCCGTGGGTTGCAGACGTAACCCTTCTTGTCCCACTGTGTGGCCACAGCCCACGCTCCCCTTGGTCATTGGGACCCACCCATCCAGCCAGTAGAGTAAACCCTACTGCTTCCTGGTGGTTTGGGGGCAACAGGGAGCCCAGGGGCCAGGTGGCCGTCCCACCTCCCTCTGAGCAGGACCATCGCTCCATTTCCTCCGGTGGAAGTGCCGCCCGCTCCCCCCGCTCCACCAGCGCCCAGGATCTAAGACCTCCAAACACGCAGAGCTCAGAGTTGCTGGGATGGGATGTAAAAACTCTGTGCACAGGCCCTTGGGTGTAATGGTGAGAGGAGCCACACCGCCCGTCGTTTCTGCACCTGTGTGTGCTGACCATGGGGGTGACATCACCACACAGTGGACGCTGGCTCAAAGCGTGGCCTGCACCCTGTAATACAGAACCTGTCCTCTCAGGGTGCTGCCCCCCGGGGGTGTGGTAACTGCGTTTTCAGGAAGCCCTTCCACCTCTGAAGTGGACCAGCTAGTCCTTAGTGATGGTGGATCTATGGTGAGACCGGTTAAGGTTTGCTTTTTGTTTTTTTAATTCTGTTTTTTGGACACACGGTTTGAAAGTCAAAACCGCATAAGAAACTGTTTTCAGGGGAGTTCCCTCGTGGTCTAGTGGTTAGGATTCCACGCTCTCACTGCCGTGGCCCGGGTTCAGTCCTTCGTCAGTCCAAGCCGCACGGACAAAAGGAAAAAAAGCAAAGCTATTTTCAGAAATTGTCACCTCACTGCTCTCCCCATCCTTATCTCCGTCCTGGGGGCTCCATGTAACCATTTGTGTTCCTTTCTAGGTTGATCATCCCGTGTGTCCTTTCACAGAGTTAAGCAGAGATGCACAGAGTCCTTCCCAGCCTTTCCTCCGCAGAAGGCAGCACACGGTGTGCATTTCTGCGCTTACAGTCACTCCGGTGTTACCAATATATTGGCCCCGCTGCACCCCACTGGCCCAGCTCTGTGATCCAGACTGGACTCTACCTCATCTGCTGCCTGGCACGATGCTTCGCTTTGTCGCTTTGTCGATGGAGGGTGCGTGGGGGGCGCTGCCGGAGGAGGATTTTCTTCCAGGTTCTGTAGGCGGCTGACTTTGTGGCACTGTGTGCCTCTGACCAGGCTTTAGCGCTCACCGACCCAGGAAGCGGTTCCCTGCCCGAAACCTCAGCACCCCTCGCCCACCCCAGGTGGGAGGTTTCCTGCCTGCTGCTCCTGCCTGAGGTCCCCGCCTGCCTTTGACTTGGTGACTGTAGGCCCTTCGGAGCCCAGGGCACCCAGCCGGCTGCAAGCAGAGCTCCGATGGGCGTGAAGTGCGGTCTTCGGAAGGGCCCACGCCCCACAGTGTGTCTCTTTCAAGGGTATTTTTTTGAGAATCCTTTTTCTATCCCTTCTTAGTATTGAATCCCCCCTAAATCGTTTAAAAGCCTTTGTATTAAACCTTCCCTGATCAAATTACCCTGAGGTTTCTGTCCCCTGGACTCCGACAGATGCAAAACTGGTGCTGTGAGTGGTACGAGAAGGTAGCCCCACAATGACGAGGGGATTTGGGAGCTACTTGTGGGGAGGCCTGGGCTTGAGTGCATCCCGTGAGAAACAGGATGCTGGCCGTCCAGGCACGCAGCGGCCGTCATCTGTGATGACTGGATGAAGTGTCATTGAAGTGAACGCCTTTGGAGCCTCAGGAGGGCTGCCCTTGAGGGTAATGACAGTAATGACAATGGCTAGGACCTCTGTGTGGGGCAGGATCTGCTGACACCAGGTTGGGGTGAAGGAAAGTGCAGCGTTTATTGCAGTCCCCAAGCAAAGAGTCAGGTAGCTAGTGCCTAAAAGGCCCAAAGTCCCAAAAGGCTTTCAGGGAAAGGTTTATAAAGACAAGGTGAGTGAAGGGGTTTGTGGGGCGTGGTCAGTTCGTAGATATCCTTCTGATTGGTTGGTGGTGAGGTAATCAGGAGTCGGCATAATCAACCTGGTTCCAGCTGGTCTGGGGTCTGTGGGCTTGCGGGCAGCAGGCAGTTAACTTCTCCCACCCGATGAGGGTTTCAGTAGCTGCAAAACAGCTCAAAGGACATGAGTCAGAATATTACCTATCGCCATTGAGGAGGAGCTAAAGGTCCTTGACTTTGGTTAATGGCTAAACTGTTACTATTTTGTCTCGCTTGATTGTTTGCTTTTCTTTCTGCATTTTTTCACTTCTCTGATTAAATGTATTCTTCGACTAAAGTTTTTTTCTACAGACAAAAAAAGGCAGGCAGAGGACATGGGTGTTGGTCCTGTTCTAGAAAGACCCCATAGTGTCCTGCTCGGTCACAATAGTATTCCTCCGGTAGATCCTGTTAGCCTTATCTGGCATCAAAGCCATAACGAGGGAGAGGTTTGAAAGAGGAAATACCTTTGCATCAACCTCAGGTCTGAAGACCATCCTTTACCCCACGGTCTTCCTTCTCACTTTGCTGGTTAAAACCCATTTTGCATGTCATGAACTCAAGCTAAACTCATTTTTTAACACCCATAAGGAGCTAGCGTAATACAGCTATGATGTATGTTGAGCATTTATTCTCTTAAAAAACATCTCTGCTCTCCACAGGAAAAGTGTTGGTGACGAAAGTCTGCTTTATCTCACAAGCTGGATTCATATGCTTAACCGGACTTTGCATCCAAGCTGGGGAGGTACTTACTCATCCACATTGGGCGGGACCAGCCTTCATTCTATAGGGTATTTCTTAGTCAGTGGCACCCCAAATGGCCCTTTCCTTGTGACCTGGAGTCCAAACCGGGATGTCTGACACCTTTGGCTAGACTTCCTGAAAACCCACTGCTGTCGGCCTTTTGTAACCAACAGCCAGGACGGGAGCTGTTTGTAGGGCATTGCTGGGCACATACAGTTTACATACTGCAACCTGGCCAGCGAGAGAATATTGGATCTTCAGGAAAAGAAGAAAAAGGAAAAAAAAAACAACTATTAATTACAGTGTATTGCAGGGAAAAATACAAAATGAGGTCCTCAGATGAGTTTCACTTGGTTATCTCTCCTACAAATTACAACTGGGAAAAAAATGAATTTGAGTAAATGCCAAGTTCTATTAAGTAATTAAGAGGAGTGGGACTTCCCTGGTGGGGCAGTGGTTAAGAACCCATCTGCCAATGCAGGGGACACGAGTTCAAGCCCTGGTCCGTGAAGATCCCACATGCCGCGGAGCAACTAAGCCTGTGTACCAAAACTACTGAGCCTGCGCTCTAGAGCCCACGAAATACAACTACTGAGCCCACGTGCCACAACTACTGAAGCCCGTGCACCTAGAGCCCGTGCTCCGCAACAAAGACAAGCCACCGCAATGAGAAGCCCGCACACCACAATGAAGAGTAGCCCCTGCTCGCCACAACTAGAGAAAGCCTACGCGCAGCAATGAAGAGCCAATGCAGCCAAAAATAAAATTTATTTTAAAAAATCAAGAGGAGTAGTTTTCCTTAAAAGAGAAAAGACACAGCAATTACCAATAATTTTTGACTTAATGCCAACTCTCCATGGTCCTGTAATCGGCATTTACAACATCCAGGAACGATGGAAAGAGGAATTTTTCGTGCATTTCATTCTCGTCATGGTGTGTGAATATACAAGCCGGTCCCTTCTTGGAGGCAGGCAGGGTAGAAATGATAAGTGAACAAATGTGGAGAGCAGAGCTGATTATCAGTCTCTGCCTAAGAAATCACAGTGTGGTCCGCTAGATATTTTTATTGAGCTTTAATGGCGAGCAAACTTTATTCTTTATCATCTCATGCTGAGTGAGCACTGAAAGCTTTTTGAAACGCAGGGACCGACTTGGGGCCTGAGCTGTCTCTACCTCCCGGGATCAGTGGGTGAACCATTAAGATGAATTCTCCCCCGTAACGCTTCATTATCTGGTTTGCAGCCCCACAGTCACTGGCTTGAAGGATTACAAAAAAATATTGTTGTTGGTTTCAAAGAAATGTTAGTGCTGAGTGCCAAACGCCTTTGCAGGGGCTCCCAGGGTTTTCTGGCAGGAGGCTGACTGCAGAGCTTCCCGACAATGACCCAGCCGGATCTCGCTGTGCGTCAGGATTCCGCTACTGCAGGCATCGGGGTGATGGACTGTGCGTCCCCCAGTATGTTTCCTGGGAGTTATTTGTTTGAGTTGAAGAAGAATAGTCCACAGTAAGTCCCTTCAGCAAGGACTGGCATCGCATCTTCCTTTAGGGCAGTTTCCCATGAGTTAAGGATGCTGGCTCTGCCACTTGGGCATCTTGAAATAAGATTTCAGGCTCTACTGGCTTTTGTGCAAACAGATAAGACCCCAGTGAGTTAATGTGCTTGTTTGGCTCTTACATTACAGCAGTTGCTTTGGGAATGCTGGCCGTTTCAACACAGCGTTTGTTGCATGTTATTTTAACATGCTTTTCATATTGTAATAGTGGGGGACACACGCTCTAGAACTTGGTTGAATCTTAGGTTCCTTTGGCTTTTGAAGCATAAGGAAAAATCAGAGGTATTTTGTTTTTGTCGTTGTTAACGCGGTTAAAATTTCAGCTCTCCTGAGATTTTGAAAAACTGTTATCACTAGGACCAAGTCTCAACTTAAGAGCCCCTATTTTTAGACTCTTTTTTTTTCAGGGTTGCTAGACCCTGAAGTCTACAGTGTGTAGCGTGGGAGGAGAACTAAATGTTAGAACAGTTAGTTTGCATAAAAATCCATGTTTTGTGTTGATTTCATCATCCGATAGGTGAGGAAACTGGGCCTCTGGAATAGGACGCGCCTTGCCCGAGGTCTGGAGGTGGAGGATGATTATGAAGGGGATTGGTGAAAACGCATCACTGAGCAGAAGGACCTCTCAGACACGTCAGTCCGAAACATTCAGACTGACAATCCCACAAAAGAAAGAAGAGCCAGGACACACGTAAAAGGGGCACCTAAGTACCAAGGGCCGTGCTTGACCCTCCTTGCAACTTGACCTAAGGGTGTGTCACCCCATCGAGCTGGCAGAGGTGAAGAGTGACACCAAGGTCTGATGGGGTTTCTGACCTCCGTCAGGGTAATTTCACCTTACTTCAGGTCAGCCAGTAATGGGGGCGAGTGATGACAGAGAAGGAGGTCATTTTTCACCCACCCAGTCTTGCCTTGCCGCCTTCAGGAAGGCAGCGCAGCCGGGGGGATGAGGACACAGGCCCAGGAGCCAGCCGGCGGGGCCCGGAGCCTGGCTTTGCTGTTTAGGACTGCGAGCTTTCAGTGCCTGTGTTTCCCACTTGCAAAATGGGCATAAAGTGTCTGAATTCACAGGCTCGTTTAGAGGATGAAATGATATTGACACATGTGAAGCACATGAGCCAGCCAGTGTCTGGCATAGAAGGGCACTCATCCAATCTGGTTGCTTGGGACTCAGTTGACCTGCATGGCAGGTGTGACTGGCCCCTAAAGTGATGACTCTTTATGTTTATACTGTTCCTTATAGTGTTTTCCTTCACACTTGGAAGGTGTTTTTATTAGTTGGGGGCTGCCGTTAAGAAACCCCTAAATGTCAGTGGCTTCATACAGCACATATTTCTTGCTCCTGTTAATATTCAACATGGGTGTCCCCATTCCGTGGCTGGCTTTCCTCCTTTGGAGGAAAAGACCAATATTCAAAGACCTAGGCCTTTCCCATCTCATCCCGCCGCCCACTAGGGCCGAGTCCTCTGCTTCCAGCTGGTGGAAGAGGAGGCAGCAGAGAATGACCACTCATTTCTTAAAAGCTGGTAGGAAGCCATTGATTCTAAACCGTAGCAGGAGCCCTGGGTGCGTGGGCTGTGAGACACGGCCCCAGCCCCGTGGTCGCTGTTAGGCCCTGTTTATTGATGTTGCCGTGTGCCAAGAATCACAGGCCCTCATGTCGTATGTCTGCAAGGGCCGCTCTAACAAAGAACCACAGACCGGGGGCTTAAACAGTCTACTGTCTGCCACTTCTGGTGGCTAGAAGTCCAAGATCAAGGTGTTGGCAGGGTTGGTTCCTTCTGAGGGCTGAGAATCTGTCCCAGGCCTCTCTCCCAGCTTCTGCAGTTTGCTGGCCTCTTTGGCCTTCCTCAGCCTGTAGAAGCGTTAACTTGATCTCTGTCTTCACCCTCACATGGCATCTCCCTGTGCGCACGTCTTTGTCTACATTTCTCCTTCTTGTAAGGGCACAGCGGTTGTACTGGGGCTAGGAGTCTACACCACCCCACTATGACCTCTTCCTAACTTAGCTCATTACATCTGCAACACAATGCAATAGGAAACCCTCATTCCAAATAAGGTCACATTCCCAGGCGCTGGGGGTTAGGATTTCAACAAATGAATTTTGGGGGACACAATTCAACCCATAACACCTCGTTACCTTTGTGGCTTTCAACAAGCCAGTGACTTGCATGTTTCCGTAATAAAGTGGACAAATACACATCAAAAAGGAAGGAAGTAGTAGTGGACAACATAATTTAGTGTATGAGACAACATTATTCTTTGAGGGACACCTCTCTTCTTGCAGGTATTTGATGTCTGGACAGTGAGGTGTCAGCCAACTTCTCTGAGCAGGAAATGCACTGGTGATAACTGTGCATGATTTATCTGTGAGCCTTTAGTTAGGACGCTGACGGCTGCGAGGCAGGAACCTTGACTAGACTCTCATTTTTCACATGACTGACTCTTGACCTGGTAACCTTAGGACAGGAGACAACGCTACCGCTTTCTTCTAATTCTGTGTTCGTAAATGTCTCCATGACCTTCCCCGGTGTATGGCTTTCACACTGAGGGGTGTAGGAATAGTTTCCTACTCAGAGGATGTGCCAGAGGCCCAGAGCCAAGCATCCTGGCATGCTAACACCAACACGATGGCCACACAAGAGTGCCAGATTATTTGCTGGTAGGTCATGTGTGAGAACCAGTTGTACTGACATGATCATACAGAAGGACATTCAGAGGTACTCGGTGAGAGTGTCTTAAATATGAAATGTGGAAGTTCTATGTGTAAAGCAAACTTTGAAAATGGCATCCTATTTCTCAGAGGCTAATACTCAAGTATAAGATGGAAATCTCAGTGTGTAACCATTTTTTATTTTTATATTATTACAAGAAAAACATTGATCATTTGCTGTGGTAGATGCTTTTGTAAGGATTTAGTTAATCCTCACAAAAGTTCTGTGAGGTAAGTGATATTATACTCATTTTTACAGATGAGAAAACTGAATTTAGAAACTGGCAAAGTTGTAGAACTCCAAAACTTTTCCCATTGTACATGCTACTAGAGTACGTAGAAATTATGCCTTAATTTTTTTCTAATTTTTGTTTTGGAAACTGTGTGCCACTGAATTTCTCACTTGTTTAATTTAGGGAGGATCCAACCAAATTAGGATCCACTAAAGAGGACCCAGCACATTATCGGATGACTTGATTGAATTGACTACATTTCTTTTGGCCAAAATGTACACCAGCTCAAACTTAAAACCCAACAATGGCACTTTTTCTTTGTTTCACCCGCAGAGTTAATTCACAAAGGCACTTGTTACCAATGCCTTCTTGAGAAGCTGAATGCTGAAACGGGCAAATACCACTGATGAAGAAACCAGGTGACAAGCCTTTAAAAGTGAAAGACAAAAGAGAGAACACATTGCAGAAGATGCCTGCAAGTACAGGTATTTTGCAACCAAGAAAGTTTTTGAGCTCTTTTTTCCCTGATGCTATGTCATTGACCGGGATAGAGTAGGATAATCAAATAGTCAGTTTAGAAATCCCACTAGGGGATTAAAGACACAGAGGGAATTTTAAGGGAGTTTGGGAGACTGTGTAAGCTAATGACCACTCAAGAGAGGAATCCAGTAACCTAGCAACGATCTACACGACCTTGAAGGAAGACAGGTGCCTCCAAGCACCAGGCACACTCAAGCCACAAACCCTCATAGTTAAAGCACAAGACAAAAGACATGGGGTCTGAATCTTGTTACATGAAGGCAGGGAGTTTAATCGTCCTTTAAGAAGAGCATTTCTGTGTGTAGCCAAGACAGAAATATAGGTGAAAAGGAAAGAAACTAGCTGAAAGGGGACATTATACTGAAACCTGAGATTAATTACCATATTTTAGTCTATGTTACTACCCTTTTGCTAATATAAATATGAATTAAATAGCGCCATGACAGCCCTGGTCAGACCATATAGGGTCACAGGAGGAACTAATGATGTAAGCCTTGACGTTTGCCCAAGAATGAGGAAAAAGGTGGTCTTCTCCCCTCCCCACTTTTTCTTGGATGATAAAGATGTAGCCCTCTTGGTTCTCAGGGCTCCGTTCCCTTGCCAGCCCGCTCCTATCTCTCACAAGCATCCTATGCTAACAGACTCACTCTTTGCCTATCACTTTGCCTCACACCGACTTCCTTCTGCAACCAGACAAAAGAAGCTGAGCTTCAGTTAAGTCCTAACACCAGGTGAGAGGTTTTAATTAAAAGACAGTGGGTTCGCGTCCACATCTGAGATGCGGGGTGGGGGTGGGGGTTGAGGCCCCAATCTGAGTTTTGGCTGCGTTCGAGTCCCTCCCGAGAAGGACTGCGTTTTCATCATCAAGTCTTTACCCAAACAAGTGTACCTTTTATTGGGTCTGGCACAGCACGTTGAGCTGAATGCGATTCCCACTGCTCTCTGAATATTGACGGTGGCAGAGAGCATTTCCAGTGAGAAAAAGGCGTATTGTTACTACCCTGTAAATGCGACAGGCAGGGCGCAGGCACAGGTGAGGAGGGCCTTCAGGGCATCGCTGGGTGTGGGGAGGGGGGCGCCCTCCCCGCTATCCCGTCCCTGCCACCGGTCCCAGTTCCAGCTTCTTCCCCACCCTTGCCCTTCAGGTTGGCGTTTCCCAGGGACGTAGTAACTACAGGGTCTCATCCAGACCTCTCTGGTGGAATATCTCTTTCCTTTTCTTCTCCCCACCCCCCATATATGTGACAAATACGTAAGCTATGAAGCAAAACCAAAGGAATCCTCACTAATCACCCACTTAAAGCAAGGACCGTAACCCGTGTGTGCGCTCCCTCCAGAGATAACCAATATCGTGAATTTCCCCCACCCCCCGCTTTGTAGTTCCACCATGTCCGCGTCGCCCCAGCTGGCGAGAGGGAGGCAAGTGGAGGCAGCTGGGCCACCGCTTAGGTTCCGGCTCCCAGAGACGCTGCCCCGGCTGGTAATTTACGGCATTTAGGCAAAACCACTGCAGGTGTTTGAAAACAGCACGCCGCCGCCGCCCAATCGCGAAGCCGCCCATTCGCGAAACCGTCAAGATTGGCCGCGGCCCCGGCCAGGGCCCGAGGCCGCGCAAGCGCGTTGGCGGCCGGCGGAGCGACGCAGATGGGTGGCGTCATCGGGAGGCGCGATCCCGGGGCAAGTGACTGAGGCGCTGGGGAAGCGGTGGCGGCGGCGGCGGCGGCGGCGAGAGCGACTCGGGACGGTATGAGCGGCTGCGGGCTCTTCTTGCGCTCGGCGGCGGCGGCGCGCTTGGGCCGTGCCCTGGTGGCTTTCACCGCGAGTCGGCGCCCGCTGCGCACCAGTCCACCGAGCCAAGCTTTCGCCAAGGAGCTCTTCCTGGGCAAAATCGAGAAGGTAACGCCGAGCCCCGGCTGGCCATTGCCCTTCCTCCTCGCCTTTTGCCCTTTGCGGGAAGGGCCCAGTCGAGCCTGGTTAGAGTCCCCACACCTGCCTTAGAAACGAACCTGCGGGCCGGTGTGCTAACCCTGTGGCTCTGAGGAGCTATGGTTTTGACCTGTGTTCGAGGTAACGCCTGCCGGGACACCCTGGGAAACCCTAGGCGAGGTGGTCGCTAAGTGATCCGCAACTCAACACTCCGGCCGCGAACTGGGGGGGCTGGAGGGGGTTTCCTGTTTCCTAAGCACAGCCCATGCCGCTCCTCTCTCTGTTGGCTTCCACGGCCGAGTCTCAACGGCTCACCCCACCTTTCAGGTTCCCCAGAAGCCCGGCTCAAAGGTGCCTTCCCCGCCCGTCCCTTCCACGGGTCGCACGACCTAGTGTTACTAAGCACTCACCGGACTCTTATAGTCAGAAGGCTTGGATTTGACCTTGACTTTGTGACTTTGAGTCCCAGTTCTTTCAGCCTTAAAACGGAGCTTGCGATGTGTTCTGCGTCTCAGATGTGTTGTAACGAGACGTATATACGTGGAAACGCTTTCTAAACTGTTAAGATGCGGTACAGGTTCATGAAGCAGCAAAATGAGTGGTCGGTGCTGGCGTCAACACCTGCTAGTCTTGTGACCTTGGGCTAATAGCTCCTGTGAAGTGCCTCAGTGCTCTCATACAGAAAATAGGAGTAAAAACAGCCCTCGCCCCCTCCTACAGGTGGCCCACAAGCCAAAGAAGAATGTGTGTAAAGTGCTTTGAGCTTGGCTGGAATGTTGACTGATTCTCTATTACTTTAGGAGTTATTCCCTGTTTTTTCTAGGACATTCTCTAAGGTCGTCAGACACGGATGCAGACACTCTGACTGGAGTGGTTTGCCCTGCTAGAAGTAGGAAGCTAGGTCTTAAAAGTTTAGGAAGCCGTTTCCTCCAGAACCTGGGGCTGTGTGGTGCTCTGTCGTGGGACCCCCGTGGCTCCCAGCAGCTTGGGGAAGAAAGAACACACATTTTTCTGTTACCGACCAGGGTTTTTGGCCTTCCCCAAGAGATAGAAATTTACTAGAGGCCAGACAAGAAATTCAGGCAAGGCTTTATCGGGGCCTCTGCTGCAGCAGGGGGGAAGAAGAACAAACAGCATGTTCCCTTGCTCGCTCAATCCCCGAGAGGGGCAAACTAGTTTCTTATATGGGGTGAGGGTAGAAATGTGTCCAGGGGTCAGGCCGGAGGGGTGGCTTAGGTGTTTTGTCCACCCCTTAGGTGGTGGTGTGTGCAGGGGGCATGTGGGGTACCCTGTTTTTGCTCCAGGCTCTTCAAAAGTGGCAGTTGGTTTTTTTTTTTGGTCTTTTTGTATCTGTTGGATCCAGAATTTGCCCCAGCTGCGCATGCACGCAGTTATTTTTAGTCCCATACAGCTTCTTTGTGTTTTGTTGCTCAAGGAGAGGTGTGTCCAGGTGCAGTGATTGCAGCACTGCAGCAAAGAGTCCCAGGTCCCAGCCTGTCTCATTTCATGCTCCTCTTTCTCCAAACCTATGGCGCCACCTCCCCCATCCGCACTCTCACCTGTCGGCTTTGCTTCCTGTTTCACTGAGAAAATACACGCAGTCAGGTAAGAACTTCTACCACCACGCTTACCCCCTCCTCCCCACATGTGTGCCCGTGTGGTCTGCGTTCTCTGCATTGATGTGGGGAACCGTCCACTCCCAGCAAAGGCCAACTGTACCCCAAGCTTTCTCAGCTACTCAAGGACATTGATTCCTTCTTGGCTCCTTGACAAGTCCAAACATTAGACAACATTTCCAGCCAGCTCAGTCGGAGTTGAAGTTTTCTAAGGCTTAGTCTGTGGACTTCTCTTTTCATCTACAAGCATTCCTCTGATAATCTAATTCAGTATCATGCTGTCAGTATCCAGAAGATGCACGTTTACTTCTCCAGCTGAGATTTCTCCCCTGAACTCCATACTCTTCATATCTACCTTTCTACTCAAAAGCTACACTTGGATGTTACTAGGCATCGCCAGTCAAGCCCACCCAAAGCCGAGTTCCTGGTCTGTCCACCCAATCCTGTCTTTCCTCCCGCTCTTCTTATCGGAGAGGGTGGTGACTCTGCTGTTCCACTTGTTCAGGTCAAATACCTGGAGTCAGCTTTGACACCTCCTGTTCTCATAAGCCACGTCAAATCCAACAGCAAATGCCGTTTTCTCTACGTTCTGGTTCTATTTAGAATCTGACAGCTTTTAAGCACTTCCGCCGGTACTTCCCTGGTTCAGGCAGACATTGTCTCTCTCAGCATTGTTGGGGTTTGAGCGGCAACGTGGTATCCGAGATGCTTAGAATCTCGGAGTAGAAGGAGACCTTCATGATCACGCAGGCCAGCAGTTGTCCCCCTGCCCTCAGTAGGACCCAGGCTGTTCCTGAGAGCACCCCGAGGGCTGCTGCAGGGACTAGCAGGGGAGTCAAGTGGGAGGGATCTGCGTGACTTTTCTCCCCGTTCACAGCCTCAGCCAGAGCAGCTTGGCTTGCATCTGTTTTGCATATTTGGTTTCTGCACTGGATTTATTTGAAAAACCGGTTGTACTTTCAAAAATTTGAAAAGTGCTGATGAAATTGAACCCATCGCCCATGAGGCACCCCATTTAGACTCTGAACACTGCCGTCAGAGATTTGTTCTCACATGTGCACGAGATCTCTCTCCTGGGGACAGTTGTCCATTGGTTGCAGTTGAGGCCACCTGGTTCCCAGCCTGTTCTCTCCTCTCACCTGGCTGCTCGCTGGTACCAGAATCATCTCCCTCTAACACAGCCATTGCACCAGGCCCAGGTGAGCCCGTGCAGGCCGGCGCAGTGGACGTGGCCTCTACATTCGGCTAAAGAGCCGGCTTTGTTCTAAGCGGCTGCGGGGTGGTGACAGCTCAGTGTAATTTCCTTGTAGACCACCTTAGGGGCAGGGTCGAAGGTGGCCTGGAGGCAGGAATTCTTTTAAGTTTGGGCATGGCACCCACCTATCACCTGTACAGGTGGCCGGAAAGAGGAAAGTAGATTTGGGAGCCTGTAACTAGAGTGGCTGATTATTTACAGGGCTCTAGAGGAGACAGGACTACTCTGCTTTGAAGACCTTTCTCAAGACGCTTGGTGAGAGGTGCTGTGAGGAGAGGCAGGGCCCCTGGGGGCGGCTTAGGGCCTGGGACATCACTTCTCAGCAGGTGTCAGTCAAATCCAGATACTCGGGTCACGCTGGCAGCTAACGGGGAGGGGGGGGAGGGTGGAGCCCAAAACCAGAGGGCACAGCGGGATGATTTTAGGCAGCATATAGCGATGGCCTGGTTGGGAATCCAGGGTCAGTTGGAAACATTGTCCACTCCTCTGTCAGTTTGAGGTAGACTTGAAACAGAGTCGCTTTCCAGGCTGTGGGGACAGGAGCAGAGCCAGTACCCAATACAGATAACTGCAGCTATTTCGTGTTCAGGACACCTCATCTCCTTTGAGCCTCACAGCTGCCTTCTGAGGCGTCACTTGTAGCAGGAGAGAAACTGACACTGAGAAGGGATGTGACTTGCCCATCACAATCTAAGAATCGGCAGAGCCGGGGCTGCATTCCGGGTGATCTGGCTCCTCGGCTGGGCCTCCTCTGGTGGCCCTGCTCAGCGCACGGAGCAGGGCTCATTAGGCGGGACGGGCGGGTGCTGGAGCAAGCAGCCAGGTGGGAACCCGGCAAGATGTCAGACCCGTGACCACAGTACGTTCTTGTCGGTGGCAGCGTCTTTGAGCTCACAGGATAACTGAGGTGGATTTCTGTGTTCTGGTAATGAGCTTGCTCATGCATTATCTTACATGGTCCTCACAACGACCTTGAGTAAATATTACCTGCTCATTATAGGTGAGAAAACGGCAGTGTGGACAGGTGATGGGATGTGACTAAGGCTGCCCAGTTAGTAAGCTGCAAATCAGGGCCCAGACTGGGGTTTGAAATGTTAGTCCAGGCTCTCTGCTCCATGGGGCAAGCTGACCAAAATTAGGAACAATTTTGGATCAGGGAGGAGGATGAACCAAGGTGCTGGAGTCTAACGCCATTCCTTGTCTTAAGCTCCTTCTGAAGTTTGCTTTCCGGTTCCTACAGCGAGTAAGGCCCTGCCCGCCGATGTGGAAACTAGCAAGTCTTTTTCCTTCCCTTAGGGTTGATATTGCAACTATGGGAGGTTGCCAAAACTGAAATTTTTACTACATGTTTATCATTTTTAGAAAGAAGTTTTCCCATTTCCGGAAGTTAGCCAAGATGAACTTAATGAAATTAATCAGTTTGTGGGACCTGTAGAAAAATTCTTCACTGAAGAGGGTATGTATGATTTTCTTTATCATTACCGATTTCCATTTTAATGGCAATGCTTTGATACTTATATGAGGAGCAGTGTACGTTAATCATGGAGAAATAGTACTATCGACATATTTTGCTTAAAAGATCGTTCCAGGGCTTCCCTGGCAGCTCAGTGGTTAAGAACCCGCCTGCCAATTGCAGTTGGACACGGTTTGAGCCCTGGTCCGGGAAGATCCCACATGCTGCGGGGCAACTAAGCCCGTGCGCCACAACTACTGAGCCCGCATTTTACAACTACTGAAGCCCGCACACCTAGAACCTGTGCTCTGCAACAAGAGAGACCACCGCGATGAGAAGCCCGCACGCCGCAACGAAGAGTAGCCCCTGCTCACTGCAACTAGAGAAAAGCCGGCACGCCGCGATGAAGACCCAACGCAGCCAAAAATAAATAAATAAGTCCAACTGCTCTTTAATTATATGATATCTAGTTCAGTGCCCTTTTTTTTGGGGGGGGCTGCATGTGGGATCCAGTTCCCTGACCAGGGATTGAACCCAGGCCCCCTGCATTGGGAGCACAGAGTTTAAGCCACTGGAGCATCAGGGAAGTCCCGACTTTAGTGCTTCTTAATTTATCTATGGTGAAGGACCAATTGAAACATTTCAAACTGTTGCAGGCTAACACTTTTGTAAAATACAATAAAAATGAACAATTCGAAAAATGGAATTAAAAAACATACAAAATACATCGATCATTGCTTGGTTGTGTGGCAATGTAAAATTGCTGTAAATGTTTCTGAAGGTTTAATCTTGATTTCTGTACTTAGCTTGTTAGGAACCAGGCATGATCTAGGGACCAGACCATAGGTTGAGGGCACCAGTGTGGAGTGCAGGGTCCCTCACTCAGGGGTCACTGACCTTAGTGAGGGTAGTGACCTCTGCCTACGGGAGTCCCTTAGGGGGTTGAGCAATGACAGATTGACAGCAGTGCTTCCCCACCGCTCAGGACGCCAAGGAGTTTTGTTTGTGTGGGTTTTATCTATCAACTGGTGCCTTTTTACAAATTAAAACTGAGGAATTTTTAAAATGCTGTGTTCATTTATTACTTCATTTAAAAATAATAAGCCCATCACATGTTAACATAAACAATGTCTTTTTTCAGTTATTAAACTATTTTTTTAATTTTATTGGAGTGTAGTTGATTTATAATGTATTAGTTTCAGGTATACAGCAAAGTGTTTCAGTTATACATATATTCATTCTTTTTCAGATTCTTTTATCATATAGGTTATCACAGAATATTTTTTTGTATTTCAGGTGTACAGCAAAGTGATTCAGTTATAAATATATTCATCCTTTTTCAGATACTTTTATGATATAGGTTATCACAGATTACTTTTTTAACAAGGTTTTATTTATTTTTTATAAATTTATTTGTTTATTTTTTGGCTGCGTTGGGTCTTCGTTGCTGCGCACGGGCTTTCTCTAGTTGCAACGAGCAGGGGCTACTCATTGTGGTAACTTCTCTTGTTGTGGAGCATGGGCTCTAGGCGCGCAGGCTTCAGTAGTTGTGGCTCACGGGCTCAGTAGTTGTGGCACGCAGGCTTAGCTGCTCCGCGGCATGTGGGATCTTCCCAGACCAGGGCTTGAACCTGTGTTCCCTGCATTGGCAGGCAGATTCTTAACCACTGGACATCAGGGAAACCCTATAACAGATTATTGTGTAGAGTTCCCTGTGCTATACAGTAGGTCCTTGTTGGTTATCTATCTTATATATAGTAGTGTGTGTATGTTAATCCCAACCTCCTGATTATCCCTCCCTCCCACGTTTCCCCTTTGGTAACCATGAGTTTGTTTTCGATATCTGTAGATCTGTTTCTGTTTTGTAAGTTCATTTGTATCAGTTTTTTAAAATTAGATTCCATATAAGAGTGATATTTGTCTTTGTCTGACTTACTAGACTTTGTATGATAATCTATAGGTCCATCCATGTTGCTGCAAATGGCATTATTTCAATTTTAGTAATATTCCATTGTATAATACTGAGCAATATCCCATTGTATATGTGTGATATTCCATTGTATACGTGTACCGCATCTTTTTTTAAAAAATAAATTGATTTATTTATGGCTTCGTTGGGTCGTCGTTGCTGCGCGTGGGCTTTCTCTAGCTGCGGCGAGCGGAGGCTACTCTTCGTTGTGGTGTGCAGGCTTCTCATTGCGGTGGCTTCTCTTGTTGTAGAGTACGGGCTCTAGCCTCACGGGCTTCAGTAGTTGTGGCACACGGCCTCAGTAGTTGTGGCACAGGGGCTTAGTTGCTCCGCAGCATGTGGGATCTTCCCAGACCAGGGATCGAACCCGTGTCTCCTGCATTGGCAGGCAGATTCTTAACCCCTGCGCCACCAGGGAAGTCCACCACATCTTTATCCATTCCTCTGTTGTTGGACATTTTGGTTGCTTCCATGTCTTGGCTATTGTAAATAGTGCTGCAATGAATAAACAGTGTTTTTGATGAAGAGTGGCATTGTTTTACAGTTTCGGAAATTTTTTGGCTTATTGGAAGACGTTGGATTCTTAAATCTGTTTCTACATTTAATCTGTGATACAAACCACATAGGCCCTGGAAGACTCCACTGTAGGCTCATGAGAGAACTAGGATTAAAAAGGCAAAGAGCATCTTTCTTTTATTAAAATAGTTTTCTTCTGTGGACTCCCTGGAAGTCTGGCGGGTCCCCTGGGCACCCTTTGAGAACCGCTGATCTACAGAGCTATCATGTTTCTAGTTTTAAAAGTTGCTGAGTTGTGTATAAATACGTTTTGTTTCTATTCTATTTTTGTTCTAGTGGTTATCTTCCTACTCCTATCTGTTTTTAGTTCCTTAGTTCCTTGTTCTTCTGTTTATACTTGCTATCTCATTTGTCAGGCTTTTCTTTTTTTCTTCCTTTTATTGAGGTATGATTAATTTACAATAGATTACACATATCTAAAGTGTACAGTGTGATAAATTCTGGCATGTAAAGTGTACTGCCAAGGAATCATCCATACAGTTAACATAATACACTTACCCATTACCTCTAAAAGTTTTTTTTTAAGTTTAACAATTAAAATTTATTGTTAAACTTTTTTAAAATTATAGTTCATTTACAAAGTTGTGTTAGTTTCAGGTGTACAGCACAGTGATTCAGATATATATATATATTCTTTTTCAGATTCTTTTCCCTTATAGGTTGTTAAAAAATAGTGTAGTTCCCTGGGCTGTATGGTAGGTCCTTGTTGGTTACCTGTATTGTGTATAGTAGTGTGTAGGTGTTAATCCCAAGCTCCTAATTTATCCCTCCCCACACCTTTCCCCTTTGGTAACCGTAAGATTGTTCTCTATGTCTGAGAGTCTCTTTCTGCTTTGTAAATAAGGTCTTTTTTTTTCCCTTTTTTAATTGAAGTATAGCTGATTTACAGTGCTATGCCAGTCTCTGCTGTACAGCAAAGTGACTCAGCTATACACATATATAGGTTCTTTTTTTATATTCTTTTCCATTATGGTATATCACAGGATATTGAATATAGTTCCCTGTGCTATATGTAGGACCTTGTTCTTTATCCATTGTATATGTAATAGTTTGCATCTACCAACCCCAAACTCCCAGTTCATCTCTACCCTCCACCCCTGCGCTGGGGCAACCACAGGTCTGTTCTCTATGTCTGTGAGTCTGTTTCTGTTTTGTAAATAAGTTCATTTGTGCCATATTTTAGATTCCCCATATAAGCGATGTCATACGGTATTTGTCTTTCTTATTCTGACTTACTTCACTTAGTATGATAATCTCTAGTTGCACCCATGTTGCTGCAGATGGCATTATTTCATTCTTTTTTATGGCTGAGTGTATTCCATTGTGTACATGTACCACATCTTGATCCATTCATCTGTCAGTGGACATTCAGGTTGTTTCCCTGTCTTGGCTATTGTGAATACTGCTGCTATGAACATACGGGTGCATGTATCTTTCTGGATTAGAGTTTTGTCTGGATATATTCCCAGGAGTGGGATTGCTGGGTCATACGTTAATTCTATTTTTCGTTTTCTGAGGAACCTCCATACTGTTCTCCATAATGGCTGCACCAATTTACATTCCCACCAACAGTGTAGGAAGGTTCCCTTTTCTCCACACCCTCTCCAGCATTTGTTATTTATAGACTTCGTAATGATGGCCATTCTGACCAGTGTGAGGTGGTACCTCATTGTAGTTTGATTTGCATTTCTCTAATGATTAGAGATGTTGAGCATCTTTTCATGTGCCTACTGGCCAGCTGTATGTCTTCTTTGAAGAAATGTCTATTTAGGTCTTCTGTCCATTTTTCGCTTGGATTGTTTTTTTGTCGTTGAGTTGTATGAGCTGTTGGTATATTTTGGAGATTAAGCCCTTGTCTGCCCCATCATTTGCAAATATTTTCTCCCATTCCATAGGTTGGCTTTTTGTTTTTTTTATGGTTTCCTTTGCTGTGCAAAAGCTTGTAAGTTTGATTAGATCCTCTTTGTTTATTTTTGGTTTTCTTTCTGTTGCCTTGGGAGACTGACCTAAGAAAACATTGGTAGGATTTATGTCAGAGAATGTTTTGCCTATGTTCTCTTCTAGGAGTTCTGTGGTGTCATGTCTTATGTTTAAGTCTAAGCCATTTTGAGTTTATTTTTGTGTATGGTGTGAGGTTGTGTTCTAACTTCATTGATTTGCATGCAGCTGTCAAACTTTCCCAGCGCCACTTGCTGAAGAGAAAGTCTTTTTCCCATTTTATATTCTTGCCTCCTTTGTCGAAAATTAGTTGATCATAGGTGTCTGGGTTTATTTTGGGGCTTTCTATTCTGTTCCATTGATCTGTATGCCTGTTTTTGTACCAATAACACGCTGTTTTGATTGTAGCTTTGTTTTGGTTTTTTTTTTTAATATTTATTTATTTGGCTGCACTGGGACTTAGTTACAGCATGCAGGATCTTTGTTGTGGCACACAGGATCTTTAGTTGTGGCCTGTGGGATCTCTAATTGCAGCATGCAGGACTTGGTTGCCACATGCAAACTCTTAGTTGTAGCATGTGGGATCTAGTTCCCTGACCAGGGACTAGACTAGATCTAGTTCCCTGACCAGGGACTAGCCACTGGACCACCAGGGACTAGCCACTGGACCACCAGGGAAGCCACTGGACCACCAGGGAAGTCCCTGTAGCTTTGTAGTATTGTCTGAAGTCTGGAAGAGTTATGCCTCCTGCTTTTTTTTTTCCCCCCCCCTCAGGATTGCTCTGGCAATTCTGGGTCTTTCATGGGTCCATATAAATTTTTGGATTATTCTACTTCTATGAAAAATGTCATGGGTAATTTGATAGGGATCACATTAAATCTGTAGATTGCTTTGGGTGGTATTGCTATTTTAGCAATATTAATTCTTCCAATCCAAGAGTGTGGGATATCTTTCCATTTCTTTGAATCCTCTTTTATTTCCTTTATTAATGTTTTATAGTTCTCAGCGTGTAAGTCTTTCATCTCCTTGGTCAGGTTTATTCCTAGGTGTTTTTTTTTTTTTATTGGTGCAATTTTAAACGGTAGGTTTTTTTTTTACATTCCCTTTCTGGTATTTCATTGTTAGTGTAAAGGAATGCAACTGATTTCTGAATGTTTATCTTGTATCCTGCTACTTTGCTGAATTCATTTATTAGATCTGGTAGTTTTTGTGTAGAGTCCTTAGGGTTATCTATATATAGTATCATGTCATCTGCATGTAGTGACAGTTTTACCTCTTCCCTTCCAATTTGGATGCCTTTTGTTTTTCTTGTCTGAAGTCTTTCAGCTTTTCACCGTTGAGTATTATATTGACTGTTTGTATTATGTTGGGTATTATATCGGGATTTCTCATAAATGGCTTTTATTATGTTGAGATATGTTCTCTCTATTCCCACTTTGGTAAGAGTTTTTATCATGAATGGATGCTGAATTTTGTCAAATGCTTTTTCTGCATCTATTGAGATGATCATGTGGTTTTTTACTTTTCTAATTTGTATGACATTGCTTGATTTGCATATGTTGAAGCATCCTTGTGAACCTGGGATGAATCCAACTTGGTCGTGGTGTATGATGTTTTTTATGTGTTGTTGGATTCGGTTTGCTAATATCTTGTTGAGAATTTTTGCATCTATATTCATCAAAGATATTGACCTGTAATTTTCTTTTTTTGGTGGTATCTTTGTCTGGTTTTGGTATCCAGGTGATTGTGGCTTCACAGAATGTCTTTGGGAGTGTTCCCTCCTCTGCAGTCTTTTGACAGAGTTTGAGAAGAATCCGTGTAAGTTCTTCTTTGTATGTTTGGTAGAATTCACCTGTGAAGCCATCGGGTCCTGGACTTTTGTTTTTAGGAAGTTTTTTTTATTACCGATTCTATTTCTCTTCTAGTGGTTGTTCTGTTCAAATTACCTATTTCTTCTTGATTAAATTTGGTGGGCTGTATGTTTCTAGGAGATTGTCCATTTCTTCTAGGTTGTCAAATTTGTTGACATGTAATTGTTCATAGTATTCTCTTATGGTCTTTTGTATTTCTGCAGTATCAGTTGAGATTTCTCCTTTTTCATTTCTTGTTTATTTGGGTTCTCTGCCTTGTCTTGGTGAGAGTGGCCAGAGGTTTGTCAATTTTGTTTACCCTTTCAAAGAACCAGCCCTTATTTTTGTTGATTTTTTTCTATTGTTTTTTTAATCTCTAATTAGTTTATTTTCACCCTGATCTTTATTCTTTCCTTCCTTCTACTGATGTAAGGTTTAGTTTGTTCTTTTTCTAATTGTTTTTAGGTGGTAGGTTAGGTTGTTTACTTGAGATTTTTCTTGTTTTTTGATGAAGGCCTGTATCTCTACGAACTTCCCTCTAAGAACTGCTTTTGCTGCGTCCCATAGACTTTGCATAGTTGTGTTTTCCTTGTCATTTGTCTCAAGGTATTTTTTAATTTCCTTATTGACCCATTGGTGTTTTAGTAGCATGGTATTTTGTCTCCATGTAGTCTTTTTTCTCGTTTCTTATCCTGTTGTTGATTTCTAGTTCCATGCCACTGTGGTCAGAGAAGATGCTTGAAATGATTTCTGTACATTTCTTTTTTTGGTGGTATCTTTGTCTGGTTTTGGTATCCAGGTGATTGTGGCTTCACAGAATGTCTTTGGGAGTGTTCCCTCCTCTGCAGTCTTTTGACAGAGTTTGAGAAGAATCCGTGTAAGTTCTTCTTTGTATGTTTGGTAGAATTCACCTGTGAAGCCATCGGGTCCTGGACTTTTGTTTTTAGGAAGTTTTTTTTATTACCGATTCTATTTCTCTTCTAGTGGTTGTTCTGTTCAAATTACCTATTTCTTCTTGATTAAATTTGGTGGGCTGTATGTTTCTAGGAGATTGTCCATTTCTTCTAGGTTGTCAAATTTGTTGACATGTAATTGTTCATAGTATTCTCTTATGGTCTTTTGTATTTCTGCAGTATCAGTTGAGATTTCTCCTTTTTCATTTCTTGTTTATTTGGGTTCTCTGCCTTGTCTTGGTGAG
The DNA here is from genome assembly GCF_003031525.2 of Neophocaena asiaeorientalis asiaeorientalis. Lineage (NCBI taxonomy): Eukaryota > Metazoa > Chordata > Mammalia > Artiodactyla > Phocoenidae > Neophocaena > Neophocaena asiaeorientalis. The sequence continues at coordinate 1,239,161 of NW_020175040.1, forward strand.
AGTGGCCAGAGGTTTGTCAATTTTGTTTACCCTTTCAAAGAACCAGCCCTTATTTTTGTTGATTTTTTTCTATTGTTTTTTTAATCTCTAATTAGTTTATTTTCACCCTGATCTTTATTCTTTCCTTCCTTCTACTGATGTAAGGTTTAGTTTGTTCTTTTTCTAATTGTTTTTAGGTGGTAGGTTAGGTTGTTTACTTGAGATTTTTCTTGTTTTTTGATGAAGGCCTGTATCTCTACGAACTTCCCTCTAAGAACTGCTTTTGCTGCGTCCCATAGACTTTGCATAGTTGTGTTTTCCTTGTCATTTGTCTCAAGGTATTTTTTAATTTCCTTATTGACCCATTGGTGTTTTAGTAGCATGGTATTTTGTCTCCATGTAGTCTTTTTTCTCGTTTCTTATCCTGTTGTTGATTTCTAGTTCCATGCCACTGTGGTCAGAGAAGATGCTTGAAATGATTTCTGTACTCCTATTAAACTTGCTGAGCTTAGTTTTGTGCCCTAGGATGTGGTCAGTCCTAGAGAATGTTCCATGTACGCTTGAAATGAATGTATATTCTGGTTTTTTGTTTTTTGTTTTTTTTTTGTGGTACACGGGCGTCTCACTGTTGTGGCCTCTCCCATTGCGGAGTACAGGCGCCACCTTATTGATTCTGTCTGGAAGATCTGTCCATTGATGTGAGTGGGGTATTAAAGTCTCTTACTATTGTATTCCTATCCATTCTTCCTTTATGTCTGTTAGTGTTTGTTGTATGTATGGGTGGTCCTATATTAGGTGCATATATGTTGATGAGTGTAAAATCTTCTTGTACTGATCCTGTTATTATATAGTGTCCTTCTTTATCTTTCTCTATAATGTTTGCTTTAATATATTTTATCTGATATGAGTATTGCAAATCCTGCTTTCTTGTCATTTCAGTTTGCATGAAATATATTTTTCCATCCCCTCACTTTCAATCTATGTGTTAGCCCTCAGGTGGGTCGCTGGTAGGCAGCATATGGTAGGCTCTTGGGTTTTTTTATCCAGTTTGCCAGTCTCTGTTTTGATTGGAGCATTTAGTCCATTGACATTTAAGGTAATTACTGTCACATAAGTATTTATTGCCATTTCAAACCCTGTTTCTTCTTTGTTCCCTTTTCTTTTTTTCTTTTTGAGGTTTGATGATTTCCTTTTATGCTTGTGTTCTCCTCTACTAGGTTTTTGTGAATCTATAATATGTTTTTGATTTGTGGTTGCCCTGTTTCTCAATTATTATATGTTAACTCTTTCCTATATCTGCTTTCTTTAGACTGATAGTCATAAAGGCTCAAACACATTCTAAAAAAAAAAAAGAATCTGCATTTTTTTTACTCCCCTTCCCCACATTTTATGATTTTGATGTCCCTTTTTGCATCTTCATGTTTATCCTTTTGCTATTCGTTGTGTTTATCATTGCTTTCACAAATAGGTTTTTTTCTTTTCTTTTTGATCTGTATACTGGCTGATTTACGTGATTTACTTCCAATTGTGTTTTCCTCTCTCCTATTTCTTCCTGCTTCCTTTCTGTTTAGAGGTGATGACCTTTCAATATTTCTTTTAGGATAGGTTTAGTATTGCTGTATTTTTAGTTTTTGCTTGTCTGAGAAATTCTTGATTTCGCCTCCTATTCTTAATGATAATCTTGCTGGGTAGAGTATTCTAGGTTGCAGATTTTTGTCTTTCAAGACTTTGAATATATTTTGCCACTCCCTTCTGGCCTGCAGTGTTTTTGTAGAGAAATCAGCTGACAGCCTTATGGGGGTTCCTTTGTAAAGAAATGTTTTCCTCTTGCTGCCATTAGAATCCTCTCTTTAACTTCTGCCACTTTTATTATAATATATCTTGGTGTAGGTCTGTTTGGGTTCAACTTGTGTGGGACCCTCTGTGCTTCCTGTATCTGGATATGTTTCCTTCTTTAGGTTTGGGAAGTTTTCAGCCATAATTTCTTCAAATACATTTTCAATCCCCTTTTCTCTTCTCCTTCTGGAATTCCTATTATGTGTAAATTGACCCACTTTATATTATCCCATAGGTGTCTTATCTTGCTTTCATTTTTTTGCATTTGGTCTCCTGTCTGCTGTTATGATTGGGTAATTTCCATTAGTCTGTCTTCCAGGTCACTTATTCTTTCTTCTGCATTATTCATTCTGCTCTTCATTACCTTGAGCTTGGCTTTCGTCTCGGCAAATGAATTTTCTAACTTTTCTTGGGTCCTTCTTATAGTTTCTAGTTCATTTCTATGGTAATCTGAATTTCTGTCAATCACCTTTCTTAATTCCTTCAGTATTTTCATTATCTCCTTCTTGAACTCAGTGTCTATTTTTTTTTTTTTTTTGAACTCAGTGTCTATTTTTAAATATTTATTTATTCATTTATTTGGCTGTGCTGGGTCTTCGTTGCGGCATGCGGGATCCTTTAGTTGTGGTATGGGGAATCTTTAGTTGCAGCATGCGAACTCTTTAGTTGTGGCATGTGGGATCTAATTCCCTGACCAGGGATTGAACCCAGGCCCCCTACATTAGGAGCATGGAGTCTTAGCCAGTGGACCACCAGGGAAGTCCCTTGGTGTCTATCAGACTGGAGAGGTCTGTTTCATTGTTCCTTCAGGGGAATTTTCTTGGTCTTTTAACTGAGAGTGATTGCTCTGCTTCTTCATTTTGCTTATGTTTCTCTTCGTCTGTGAATTTAGGAGAAACAGTTACCTACTGTAATCTTGGATGGCTACTTATATGCAGGAGCGTCCCTGTGTAGCTCGTGTGGGTTTAATTTTTTTTTTTTGGCGTGAAGGCAGTTTTTGTTGTGGATGCTTGCTGTCTCTTTCCTCAGCATATGCTGGCTCATATCCCTTTGGTAGGGCCGTGCATGTACGCAGGTGCACAGCTCACGTGGGCTCCCAGGGAGGCGGGAGCAGTGGTTGGCTTCCGGGCCTGGGTCCCTCCGCAGCGGTGATGGCGGGTCACATGCCCCTGGGTGGTTGGCACCAGGTCGCAAGGTCCTCGGCAGGGTGAGGCACGCAGACTCCTGGGAAGGTGGGGGCAGTGATCTGTACCTGCTCCCAAGATCGTTGGCGGTGGCAGCAGCAGCAGCCTGCGCCCACCTCTGGAGTCCGAGATGGCAGCTTGCTCCTGCCTTTGGAGCTCATGTAGGCAGTGACCTGCCGCCTGCGAGCATTCGGAGAAAGAAGCTCCTATGGTGGGCCCGCCCCTCTCCTCGCACGCCCCCTAGCAGTGGTGCCTTGCCTCTCTGGCAAGCCCAGGCTTCTTCCTGGACTCCCTCAGTGGTGGCGCACTACACCCCGGCCCCCTCAGGCTGTCTTTATCCAGCCAATCCCGGTCCTCGCCCCAGGGTCTGAGCTCAGTAGCCCGAGCTTCAGTACCCAGCCGCCAGACGCCCCAGTGGGTAGTGACAATTGTTTCAGGCTCGCGAGTGCCGGTCGGCACCAACCCTTTGTGCAGGTCTCTTTCCACTTTGCTCTCTACACCGCTGTTGGTGTACTCTGCTCCAAGGCTTTGGAGCTCACCCTCCGTCCCCACCAGTGAGGGGACTTCCCAGTGTGCAGAAACCTTTCCGCTTCACAGCTCCCTCCCAGAGGCGCAGGTCCCATCCTGATTCCCTTCTCTCTCTTTTTTTTCTTTTTTCCTTTGTTCTACCCAGTTACATGGAGATTTCCGTGCCCTTTTGGAAGTCTGAGGTCTTCTGCCAGCATTCAGTAGATGTTCTGTAAGAGTCGTTCCACATGTAGAAGCATTTTTAAAATTTTTTAATTCATTTAAATTTAAATTTATTTTCTTAAGTTTTTCAAAACGTTTTTATTGTGGTAAAAGATACATAATAAAATTTAACTATCGTAATGATTTAGGAGTGTGCAGTTCGGTGATATTACGTACATTCACATTGTTGTGCAGTCACCGGCATTCATTTTCAGAGCTCATTTCATCTTCAGAACCGAAAACTTGTACCCATTAAACGTTACCTCCCATCACCCCTCTTCCCAGTCCCTGGCAGCTACCATCTGCTTTCTGTCCCTAAGGATGTGACTACTCTAGATACCTCACTGAAGTGGAATCATACAGTACTGTCTTTTTATAACTGGCTTATTTCACAGCTTAGTGTCCTCAGGGGTCATCTGTGTTGTACTGTGTGTCACCATTTCTTTTCCTTTTTAAGGCTGAATAATATTCCACGTATATATCTATATCATAGTTATATATCTATATGTCTGTTCACAAATCTATAATATCTATTCAATGGACTATATATGTCACATTTTGCTTACCCACTCATCTCTTGCTCGACATTTCAGTTGCTTCCACCTTTTGGCTATTATGAATAATGCTTCTATGAACATGTGTGTACAAATATTTCTTCAAGACCTTGACTTCAATTTTTCTTTAATATATTTATTTATTTATTTTTGGCTGCATTGATCTTCGTTGCTGCTCACAGGCTTTCTCTAGTTGCGGCGAGTGGGGGCTACTCTTTGTTGCAGTGCACGGGCTTCTCATTACGGTGGCTTCTCTTGTTGTGGAGCTTGGGCTCTAGGTGTGTGGGGTTCAGTAGTTGTGGCACACAGACTCAGTAGTTGTGGTGCATGGGCTTAGTTGCTCCAAGGCATGTGGGGTTTTCCCAGCCCAGGGCTCGAACCTGTGTCCCCTGCATTGGCAAGCAGATTCTTAACCACTGTGCCAACAGGGAAGTCCCGTAGATGTATTTTTTTTTTTTTTTTTTTTTTTTTTTTTTTGGCTGCATTGGATCTTCCTTGCTGCAGAGCACGGGCTCCAGTAGTTGTGGTGCACAGGCTTAGTTGTTCCATGGCATGTGGGAAGTTCCCGGCCCAGGGCTCGAACCTGTGTCCCCTGCACTGGCAGGCGGATTCTCAACCACTGGGCCACCAGGGAAGTCCCCCCGTAGATGTATTTTTGATGTATCTGTGGGGAGAAGGTGAGCTCCACGTCCTGCTCTTCCACCATCTTGATCCAATCCCTCAAGGTCTTTTGTATCATTTTGTCTTTTAACCCGTAAAAGTTTTCTTGTGCCCCTTTCATTCTCTCTCTGTCCGCAGGCAACCACTAATGTGCTTTCTGTCACTGTAGATTAATTTGCATTTTCTGGAATTTTATTTAAATAGATTCATATGTTATGTATGTTTTTGTCCAGCTTTTTTGGCCTAACTTTGCATTTCATCCGTGTTGTGTGCATCAGTAGTTCTTCTTTTTAATCAGTATGCATATACCAAAATTCGTTTATCCATTAACCTATTCATTGACAATTGGTAGGTATCCAGACTTTAGCTATCACAAAAAGGGATGTCGTGAACATTTTTCTGTGAGTCTGGTATAGACATGTGCTTGCATTTCTCTTGGGGAAATACCTAGGAATGGAGTGTCTGAATCATATGGTAGGTTCATGCTGAAATCTAAGAAAGTGCCAAACTGTTTTCCAAAGTGGTCACCACTTCACATCCCCACTAGTGCATTGGAGTTCCAGTTGCTCCACATTTTTGTCAGCACTTGGTATGGTCAGTCTTTTCAATTCTAGTCATTCTAGTGAGTGTGCTATGGTACCTCATCATGGTTGTAATTTTCATTGCCTTAATGACTAACAAGATGTTGGTCATCTTTTCATGTGCTCGTTTGCCATCTGTATGTCTTTTTTTGGTGAAGTGTCTCTCAGATATTTTATGCATTTTTTAGAAACTGGGATTTAAGACTTTTAATTGGTATATGTTTTACAAAAATTGTCTCCTGGTCTGTGGCTTGACTTTTCATTTTCTTAACAGTGTCTCAAAGAGCAAAAGTTTTTAATGTTGATTAGGTACACATTTTTTCTTTTGTAGTTCATGCTTTTTGTATTGTACACAAAATATCTACCAAACCCAAGGTCATGATGATTTTCTTTTTTTTTTTTTGGACGTCTTTATTGGAATATAATTGCTTTACAATGGTGTGTTAGTTTCTGCTTCATAACAAAGTGAATCAGTTATACATATACATATGTTCCCGTATCTCTTTCCTCTTGCATCTCCCTCCCTCCCACCCTCCCTATCCCACCCCTCTAGGTGGTCACAAAGCACCGAGCTGATACTAGGTTGCGTCCATGTCCTGGATATTGTAAATAGAGCTGCGATGAATATTGGGGTGCATGTGTCTTTTTGAATTATGGTTTTCTCTGGGTATGTGCCCAGTTGTGGAATTGCTGGGTCATATGGTAGTTCTTTTTGTAGTTTTTTAAGGAAAAGCTTGTGTTTCCTTATTTATTTTCATTTTGGATGATCTGTCCATTTGAGAGTGAGGTGTTAAAGTCCCCTACTATGAATGTGTTACTGTCGATTTCCCATTTTATGGCTGTTAGTATTTGCCTTATGTATTGAGGTGCTCCTGTGTTGGGTGCATAAATGTTTACAATGGTTATATCTTCTTCTTGGATCGATCCCTTGATCATTCGTCATGGTGATTTTCATTTATATCTTCTTTTAGAAGGTTTATATTTTTATCTGTTAACATTTAGATTTATGATCCATTCCCAGATAATTTTGTTCATGATGTGAGGTAACATTTGAGGATTTCTTTTTTGCATGTGGCTATCCAATCGTTGTAGCAACATTTATTGAAAGGATGATCCTTTCCCTATTTAACTGACTTTGATACTTCTGTCAAAAACCAGTTGACCATAAGATTCCCGGAAGATGGCAGAGTATGTAGCAGCAGGAATCTGTCTCCCCCCCAGACAACAGTTGCACTGGCAGAATCTGTGTGTTGTAACTGTTGAGGAGCTCTGGAGTCTGGATTGGGGGGCAGGGTGCCTGGACAAAAATGTGGTTAATTTCAATCAGTTTCAGCTCTGAGCACAGAAGCAGCTACCCACCCCCAGACCCAAAGCAAGCTGCTATGCACTTGTTCCTGGAGCAGCCTGTACACAGCTTGAGGGAGCCAGAGTGGGCAAAACGGACCCTGTGCATCAAGTATTAGGGATCTGTGCTGGTTGCTGATTGCTGCTTCTAATCAGAGGTACAGACAAAGAGGCAGAGGCCATGGTGTTGCAGCTTCTTACAGTGTTGCAAGCCCCTCCCCCTCAGGCAGAAGTCACTTCTTAAGGGATTTAAAGGGCTAGTGCCTTTTTTCCTCTTCATTTTCTTTTTGCGTTTTTTTTTTTTTGGCCGTGTGGCATGTGGGAATCTTAGTTCCCCAACCAAGGATCAAACCTGTGCCCCCTGCAGTGGGTGGGTGGAGTCTTAACTACTGGACCGCCAGGGAAGTCCCTCTTTTTGTTTTTTCAGGAGCCAGATGGAATACTAGGGCCTTCTAAAGCAAATGCATATATGGGCAGCAAATGAACAGGGAAAGGGACAGGCTCAGGAAAGACCTGAAAAGACCTTAAGTTCACACCTCAGGCTAATCCTTGGCATAGACAAAGCCTACAACAATTAAAAATCAAAACAAAACCCAAAAGCACAAACGACAAAAATAGAAATCAACATGTGGAATATCAAACCTAAAATCTTCTGCACAGCAAGGGAAATAATCAACAAAATGAAAAGGCATCCTAAGAAATGGGAGAAAAGATTTGCAAAGCGTATGTTGGATAGGGAACTAATATCCAAAATATATAAAGAACTCATGCAACTCAATAGCAAAAAAAAAAAAAAGTTTAAAAGATGGGCAGAGGAACTAAATAGACATTTTTCTAGGGAAGACACACAAATGTCCAACAGATACATGAAAAAAGTGCTCAATATCACTAAACAGGAAAATGCAAGTCAAAACCACAATGAGATAACGCCTCTCACCTGTTAGAATGACTGTCATCAAAAAGACCACAGATAACAAATGTTGATAAAGATGTGGCAAAATGGAACCCTTGTGCACTGTTGGTGGGATTGTAAATTTGTCAGCCACTATGGAAAACAGTGTGGAGGCTCCTTTAAAAATTAATATCAAACTACCATATCCAGTAATTCACTTCTTGGTATATACCCAAAAGAAATGAAAACACTGGGACTTCCCTGATGGTGCAGTGGTTAGGAATCCACCTGCCAGTGCAGGGGACACGGGTTCAATCCCTGGTCCAGGAAGATCCCACACGCCGTGGAGCAACTAAGCCCGTGCACCACAACTGCTGAGCCTGTGTGCCGCAACTACTGAAGCCCATGTGCCTAGAGCCCGTGCTCCACAACGAGAGAAGCCACCACAGTGAGAAGCCCGTGCACCGCAACAAAGAGTAGCTTCCACTTGCTACAACTAGAGAAAGTCTGCGTGCAGCAACGAAGACCAATTCAGCCAAAAATTAATTAATTAATTTTAAAAAATGAAAACACCCAAAGAGATAATATGCACTCCCATGTTTATTGCAACATTATTCACAATAGCCAAGGTATGGAAACAACCTAAGTGTTCTCCAGTTGTTGAATGGATAAAAAAGATGTAAGATACCAAGATACATGTAAGTAAAATAGAATATTATTCATCTATGAGGAAGGAAGTCTTGCCATTTGCAACGACATGGATGGACCTTGAGGATACAATGGTTAGTGTAATAAGTCAGAGAAAGACAAGTATTGTGATAATCACTTATATGTGGAATCTAAAACTGAACTCCTAAAACAGTTGAATATGGGATTACTAGGGGCTGGGGAATGGGGGAATTGGAGAGGTGTTGTTTAAGGGTATACACTTGGAACTAGTAGATAAGTGAGTCCTGGAGACCTAATGTACATTATTGTGATTATAGACAACAACACTGTACTATAAATATCAAATGTGCTGACAGAGTAGATCTTAATTATTACCGCCTCAAAAAGAAATGATAATTGTGTGATGTAGTAGAGGTATTAGCTAAGTCTATGGTGGCAATCCTATTGCAATATATGAATGTATCAAATCAACATGTTGTACATCTTGAACTTAGACAGTGTTATATGTCACATATGTTTCGATTAAGGGAAAAAGAGCAAACCCTGGGCATCTCCCTGGTGGACCAGTGGTTAAGACTCTGTGCTTCCACTGCAGGGGGCGCAGGTTTGATCCCTGGTCAGAGAACTGAGATCCCACGTGGCACACAGCACGGGCAAAAAGAAAAAGGAGCAAACCCTGGGAAGAGGGAAAATCTGATTTCCAGAGTTACCACATTATTAATTCACATGTCCAGTTTTCAGCAAAAGCAGAGCAGAAAAGTATGACCCATTCAAAGAAGAAAAAAAAGAACCAACAAAAAACTCTTCCTGTAAAACACCTGATGGAGGACCTACTAGACAAAGACTTAAAAATAGCCATCTTAAAGATGCTTAACTAACAAGACATGCAGGAAGTGAAGAATGTGTGAACAAAATGGAAATATCAATAAAGAGGTAGTAAACCTAAAAAACAAAAATGACATTTGGGAGCTGAAAAGTACAGTGACTGAAAGGAAGAGTTCACTAGAGAGATTCAAAGATAGATTTGAGAAGGCAGAAGAATCAGTGAACTTGCTGATAGGATAATGGAAAATAATCAAGTCTGAAGCACAGGAAAAAAAAAAGATTGAAGAAAAGTGAACTTGAGGGACCTGTGGAACACTGTTAAATGCATACATATTGTGGGAGTCCCAGAAAGAGAAGAGAGATTATTTGAAGAAACATTGATTGAAAACTTCTCAAATTTCGTGAGACGTGAATATAAACATACAAGAAGCTAAGCAAACTCCAAATAGGATGAATCATAGAGACCTACACCAAGACACGTTATATAATCACACTGTCAGAAGACAAAGACCAAAAGAGTCTTGAGAGCTGTAAGAGAGAAGCAACAGACAAGGAATCCTCAATAAGATTTTCAGCAGATTTCTCATCAGAAATTTTGGAGGCCAGAAAGCAGTGGGCCAATACATTCAAAGTGCTAAAAGGAAAACATTCTCAGCCAAGAATGCTATATCTGGCAAACTGTCCTTTAAAAGTAAGGAAGAAATTAAGACATTCCCAGATAAAAGCTGAGGGAGTTTGTTACCACTGGCTCTGCCCTACAAGAAATGCTCAGGACACTAGATAGTAACTCAAGTCCATGTAAAGAAATAAAGATCTCATTGAAGGTAAATACATGGGCAGGTGTAAAACCTAGTATTATTGTAACAATGGTTTATAACTGTAGTTTTTGTTTTCTACTTGATTTAAGAGTCTAATATATTTTCTAGAAAAACATCAGTCTAAAAGCTAGTATCACTGTAACTTTGTAACTCTACATTTTGTTCTCTGTAATAATTTAAGAGACTAAAAATTGTTTGAAACAATTATTTATGTTTTTGGACATGGTGCATAAAGATGTAATTTTGTGACAACAACAATAAAAGAAAAGGGTGGATATGGAGCCTTTAAAGGAACAGAATTTTAATATGTTATTGAAGTTAAGCTGGTGTAAATTCACATGAGGGTGTTACAGCTTTGAGATGTTCAATGTGATCCCCATGGTAACTACAAAGAAAATACCTAAAGAATATACATGAAAGCAAATGAGAGAGGAATTGAAATGTTTCACTGCAAAAGATCAAGTAAAAAGAAGACAGTAATGCAAAAAAAAAAAGATGGACAAAAAAGCTATATAAATAACAAAATGACGGAAGTCTTTCCTTATCACTAATTACTTTAAATAGATTAAACTCTTCCATCAGAAGTCAGAAGTTGCCAGATTTAAAAAATAATCCAGCTATATCTTGTCTACAAGAGATTCAGTTTAGATCCAAAGACACAACCAGGTTAACAGATAAATGGGTAAATAAAATGTATATGCATACAATGGAATATTATTTAACCTTTATAAGGAGGGGAATTTGGACCAATGCTACAACATGAACCTTGAGGACGTTATGCTAAGTGAAATAAGCTGGTCAGGAAAGGACAAATACTGATTGATTTCACTTGTATGAAGTATTGATACTGAGAGCAGTCAAATCCATAGAGACAAAGAAATAGAATGGTGGTTGCCAGGGGGTGGGGGGGGGAGGAGGAATGGGGCGTTATTGTGTAATGAGGGCAGAGTCAACTGTTTTGAACCTGAAACGAGTTCTGGAGATGGGTGGTGGTGATGGCTGCACAATAGTGTAAATGTACGTAATACTACTGAATTGTACACTTAAAACTGGCTAAGATGGTAAATTTTATGTGTATTTTGCCACAATATAAAAAAATGGAAAAAATCAATCATTTATGTGAGGGTCTGTTTCTGAATCCTCTGTTCTGTTTGTCTATTTTGATGCAAATATTATGTTGCCTTCTTTACTGAGCTTTGTAATAGGCTTGAAAGCAAGAAGTGTTAGTCCTGCAGCCTTGTTCTTTTCTGAAGTTGTTTGGCTCCTCTAGGTCCTTTGCATTTGCTTATAAATTTTGGAATCAGCTTTTCAGCTTCAACAAAAAGGCCTTTGTGTGTTATGATTGGGGTTACAATAAATCTGTAAATCAGTTTGAGGGAGAATTGAGATTTTAACAATACTGAATTTTCAAATGCACGATCATGGGATATCTCCCCATTTATTTGATTCTTATATAATTCTCTCAGCAGCATTTTGTGTGTCATGGTCAGTGTATAGACCTTGGACATTTTTTTTTCCTTTTTTTTTTTTTTTTTGGCTGCATTGGGTCTTCGTTGCTGTGTGTGCAGGCTTTCTCTAGTTGCGGTGAGCAGGGGCTACTCTTCATTGCAGTGCGTAGGTTTCTCATTGTGGTGGTTTCACTTGTTGCAGAGCATAGGCTTCAGTAGTTGCTGCATGCTGGCTCAGTAGTTGCGGCATGCAGGCCCTAGAGCACGTGGGCTTCAGTAGTTGCAGCGCGTGGGTTTCAGTAGTTGTGGCACGTGGGCTCTAGAGCGCAGGCTCAGTAGTTGTGGCACACAGGCTTAGTTGCTCCGTGGCATGTGGGATCTTCCCGGACCAGGGGTCAAACCCATATCCCCTGCATTGGCAGGCGGATTCTTAACCACTGCGCCTCCAGGGAAATCCCAACCTTGGACAAATTTTGACAAAAGTTTCTGATGGTGTCTCAACTGATAATGTTTTTTTGATGGTTTGTAAAATGTATCCATAAGTATTTAAAATTCTTTGACATTATCATAAATGGTATTTTTTTAAATTCCAACTTCTGATTGTTCGCTGTTTGTATATAGAAATACAGTTGATTTTTTACACATTATTTTTACAGTGGTATGGAAGTTCACTTTTTTCTGTATATACTTGTTTCTATTTCTGAAATTTTTCTTCATAATCTATATTTTATTTCATTAATAAAAGAAATTCACAGTTGTTTAAAGGGGATTTAGGAACTAAACAAGATGAAAGAAAAATGTCACCCATTGTGTCATAGTTTTTGTTGTTGAAAATCAGTTTTAGTTGAACTTCAGCAGATGTGGGTGTTTTCGTGGGGATTTCTTAATTCAACCTCAGGGTTATACCCATTAAATTTAATATGTATGTAATATGATAACATTTCATGATGACATTATTTGCTTTAAAAAAACTTTAGTTTGAGATAATTGTAGATTCACATGCAGTTGTAAGAAATAATTCACAGATCAGTTATACCCTTCACCTAATCAGTTTCCCCCAATGCATAGCTTTATGGAATACGTCTTGCATAACCACAGAACGTTATCACAACCAGGAAATTGACATCAACCTTATTCAGATTTTGCCAGCTGTACGTTTACTGATTGTGTATGTACTTATGTAATTTTGTCATATCTATAGATTCATGTGACAAGCACCACAATCATGGGACAGAACAGTTACATCACAAGAATCCCTCATGCGTTCCTTTTATAGACATAGCCCCTTCTTGCCCTCTCCTCCCCAGCTTCTGGAAACCACTAGTCTGTTCTCCATTTTTATAATTTTGTTATTTCAAAAATGTTATATTAATGGAGCCAGACAGTATATAAACTTTGGGATTGGCCTTTTTTACTCAGCATAATTCTCCTGTAAGTTGCCGTGTATCAGTGGTTTGTTCTTTTTTATTGTTCGGTAGTTCTCCATGTTACGGGTTAACACAATTTGTTGACTGTTCTGACGTTGAAGTGCATCTTGGTGGTTTCCAGTTTTGAGGCTCTTACGAATAAAACTTCTGTGTACATTTGTGTACAGGCTTTGTGTGAACATATTTTCTTTTCTCTGGGATAAATGCTCAGGAGTGCAGTTGTTGGGTCCTGAGGTAGTTCTGTGTTTAATTATTTTCAAAGTGTTGGCTGTACCGTTTTACGTTCCCAATAGCAGTGTATGTGATCCAGTTTCTGTGCCTTTTTTTGCCAGGATTTGGTGTTGTCACTGGTTTTGTTTTAAAAAAAAACTTGTAAAAATTTTGGCCATTCTGTTAGATGTGGAGTGTTACCTCATTGTGGTTTTAATTTGCATTTCCCTGATGCCCGATGATGTTGAACATTTTTTCATGTGTTTAGTTGTTCCCTTAATGAAGCCTCTTCAGTGAGTACAGTTGGTTTTTGTATATTGACCTTGTATCCTGCAGCCTTCTTAAGCTCATCTATTAGCTCTTGCAACTTTTTTGATCGATCCCAGAGGGTTTAGTACATAGACAGTCACGTGGTTGGTGATGAGGGCAGTTTCATGTCTTCATTTCCAGCCTGGTTTCCCTTTCTTTTCTTTGTTTAATTCAATGGCTAACATCTCTAGTATGTCGAATAGGAGTGGTCAGAGCCAACGTCCTTGCCTTGTGCCTGATTTTAGGGAGAAAACATTGTCTTTTACCATTAAGTATGAGTTAGCTGTACATTTTTTTGGAGCGCCCTGTACCAGGTTAAGGAAGTTTCCCTTTATTTCTGGTTTGTCGCGTGTTTTCATCATAAATTGTATCAAATTGTGTCCAGTGTTTTTTTGCATCTGTGAAGATGATTATGTTTTTTTACTGTTTATTCTGTTGACGTAGTAAATTACATTGGGTTTTGAACACTGAATGACACTTACATTCCCAGGATAGTTCCCCTTGGTTGTGATATATTATCCTTTTTTGTATTGTTGGATTCACTCTGGAGGATGTTAAGGGGACATGACAGCTAAATACAGTTGGGATCCTGGATTGGATCCCAGGAAAGAAATAGGCTATTAATGGACAAACTGATGAAATTCAAATTAATTCTGTAACTTAATAATATTGTATGAATGTCCATTTCTTAATTTTGATAGTTTCCCCATGGTTCTATTAGCTTCTGTTAGGAGAAGTTGGATGAAGAGTATACGGGAACCCTATACTATTTTTGTGACTTTTCTTTAAATCTAAAATTATGTGAAAATAAAAGTTTAAAATAAAAATGAAAAAGTGATTTCTTATGGGCAGCGTAGTTGAATATTGTTTTTTTAATCCAATTTGACAGTCTTTTTTCCTTTTTTCTTTTTTTAATAAATTTAATTTTTTTATTTTTGACCGCGTTGGGTCTTCGTTGCTGGGTGCGGGCTTTCTCTAGTTGCAGTGAGCAGGGGCTACTCTTGGTTGTGGAGCGCGGGCTTCTCATTGCGGTGGCTTCTCTTGTTGTGGAGCATGGGCTCTAGGCACGTGCGCTTCAGTAGTTGTGGCACATGGGCTCAGTAGTTGTGGCTCATGGGCTGTAGAGCACAGGCTCAGTAGTTGTAGCACATGGGCTTCGTTGCTTCACAGCATGTAGGATATTCCCGGACCAGGGCTCAAACCCGTGTCCCCTACATTGGCAGGCAGATTCTTAACCATTGTGCCATCAGGGAAGCCCTCCTTTTTTTAATTTATTTTTTATCGAGGTAATGTTGGTCTGTAACATTATAAGTTTCCTGTGTACAACACTATATTCCTATTTCTGTGTATATTATGCCATAGTACCAAAACTTCAGTTTCCATCTGTCACCATACACTTGATCTCCTTTACCCATTTCACCCTCCCCCATTCTGTGCCTTTTAATTGGTTTTTGATATATGATTATTTTAATGTAATTATTGACACATATATAGTTGGGTTTAACGTTAGCATCTAGCTGTTTATTTGTCCCATATTGTCTTTGATCTTTTTCCCTCTTTTCCTGCTCTTTTTGGATTAATGGAGTATTTTTTATGATTCCATTTTATCTTTTTGGTTGGTTTATTAGTTATACCTCTTGTGTTTTATAAGTGGTTGCTTTAGAATTTATAGTATGTAAACATATACTATGTATCAAAATCTGCTTTCGGCTAATATTATACCACTTCATGTATGGTGTAAGAACCTTACATTTCTGCTTTCCCAGCCCATGTTCTGTTTCATACATTTTATTTCTACATTCTTTATAAACCCTACAATACTTTATTTCCTTCCTTCCTTCCATCCTTCCTTCCTTCCTTCCTTCCTTCCTTCCTTTCTTTCTGTCTGTCATAAAATGTACATGGAATAAAATTGACCATTTTATGTATTGACTTCCTCTTGGTACCATCATTCTTCTGTGGGAGGGACTTCTTTTCAGTTTTCTTGTGGTGCAGCTTTGCAGGGGTGAGTATCTACAGCTTTTATGTATCTGGAAAGTCTGTTTCATCAGAAAAGATTTCTGTGTTGACAACATTTTTCTTTTAGCGGTCTCTTCTGTTTGAGCATTGTTTCTGATGAGATGTCTGCTACCATATTATCTTCGGTTTTTTTCATGTCTGTTTCTTCGTATCTGGCTGCTTTTAAGTGGTTTTAGAGAAACTGATATTAGTGTAGTTTTCTTCACATTTTTCTCAGGGTCCTTTGAACTTCTTGGATCTGTGTGTTTATCAACTTTGGTAAATTTTGGTCATTATTTCTTTAAACATTGTTTTATCACCAACCATACCACATTCCCACACTCCTTCCTCCCTGCTCTCCTTTGGAGATTTTATATATATATATAAAGCATACATATCTATAAAAAAGATATACATATATAAAGATATATATATTTGCTTGAGGTTGTCCCATGACTCACTGACGCTCTGTTGTTGCTTTTTGTCTTTTAAATTTTGTATAGCTTTTATTATTATGTCTTATGTTCACTAATCTTCCTTTCCCCCTGGTATTTGGTCTGCTGTTAATCCGATCCAGTGTTTTTCATCTTAAGCATTGTTTCATCTCTGGAAATTTGATTTATGTCTTTTTATTTTTCCATGTCTCTCCTTAATATGCTCATATTTTCTTCTACGTTTTTGAGCATTTGGTTATAATAACTCTTTTTTTAGAATAAATTTATTTATTTTTGGCTGTGTTGGGTCTTCGTTGCTGCATGTGGACTTTCTCTAGTTGCAGCGAGTGGGGGCTACTCTTCATTGTGGTGTGCAGGCTTCTCATTGTGGTGGCTTCTCTTGCTGTGGAGCACGGGCTCTAGGCACACGGGCTTCAGTAGTTGTGGCATGCAGGCTCAGTAGTTGTGGCGCACGGGCTTAGGTGCTCCGCGGCATGTGGGATCTTCCCGGACCGGGGCACGAACCCGTGTCCCCTGCATTGGCAGGCGGACTCTCAACCACTGCGCCACCAGGGAAGCCCCTGTAATAACTCATGTGATACTCTTGTCCACTGGCACCTTTGTTACTTCTGGGTCATGTTCAGTTGATTGATTTTCTTCTCATTATCACTCATATTTTCCTGCTTCTTCATGTGCCTGGTGGTTTTCTCTTGGATGCCAGTCATTGTGGAGTTTACATTCTTGGTGCTGTGTGTGTGTGTGTGTAGTATGGTCTTAAGCTTTGTTCCAGGGCTCGATTAAGTTACTTGGAATAGTTTGATCCATTCGAGACGTGCCTTTAAGTGTTATTAGAAGGAGCAGAGGAAGCCTGTAGGGCACTGTTTTCAACTTTTTTTTACTGCTCTCTCTTCCCCCAGAGCCTTTTTAGACATCTTTTTACCCTAATCACATCCCTCTGTGAAATTTTAATGCCACAACTATATTATTATCTGTTTATGTATTATACGTGTTACTGTGCTTTATACATAAAAAAATATTTTTTTGCTCCCCTTCCTCCAGAACCGTTTTCACCCCCTTGGGGGTGATGTTGCCCTGTTGAGAATGCATGGTCTCAGACTGATTCTTTACTACTAGTAACACATGACTCTTCCTCCTCGTATCTAATATCCTGTATTCTAAGGTAGCGAGATAAATCCAGTCCCTGTATCTCCATCTTGCGGGAAGGAAGTCTTCCCAGATCCTGGCAGTTTCTTCAGAGTTGAACATACCCTACCGTACAGCCCAGCCACTGCGCTCCAAAGTGAAATGAAAACATGTGGTTGCACCAAAACTTGAATATGAATGTTCACAGGATCTTTATTTCTAAGGGCCGAAAACTGGGAACCAACCAAATGTCCTTCAAGGGGTGAACAGATAAACAATTTTATACCCATACAGTAGGTAGTGAAAAATAAAAAGGAATGAAGTATTTATACTTGCAACAATATGGATGAACTTCAAAATCATTAGGCCAAATTAGGCCAGATCAAAAAAAAAAATACCTTGTGATTCCATTTATATAAAAACTCAAAAAATGCAAACCAATTTGTAGCCGAAAAGATTAGTGGTTGCCTGGAGATGGAGGTGGAGGGAAGGATTGATCACAGAGGGACATGAGGAAATTTCGGTGGAAAAGGAAAGGCTTTTGTTGATTGTGCGAATGGTTTCGTGGGTGAACAGATGTCAGAACTCAAAAGATTATTCTAAATATGTGCAGTTTATTGTGTGCCAATTACATATGTCAGTAGAATTGAAAAAGTAAAAAATGGGGGGTTTGGGGCTTCCCTGGTGGCGCAGTGGTTGAGAGTCCGCCTGCCGATGCAGGGGACGCGGATTCGTGCCCCGGTCCGGGGAGATCCCACGTGCCGCGGAGCGGCTGGGCCCGTGAGCCACGGCCGCTGAGCCTGCGCGTCTGGAGCCTGTGCTCCGCAACGGGAGAGGCCACAACGGTGAGAGGCCCGCGTACTGCAAAAAAAAAAACAAAAAAAAAAAACAGGGGTTTGGACTCCATTTGGGGAACCTATATTTCTCATTAGTGACCCATATGTATAAAAATTTATAAGCGTGATTATGGTTGTTTTTATGATTTATAATAGTGATGAAGTTTAATTTGTTGGCAGTTGATGAAACACTTTTACTTGGTTCTTATGAAAGTGTGCAGCTGCAGACCTAACACAGTGATGGTTGAGTTTTGCTGTGATGATTGTGTGTGTAGGTGGTAAACAGACTGACCTGTTCTCAGGAACCTGTGGACTCTGGGGAAAGGGTGTGGTTCTGAACACTGGTGGCGCTGGGTCCAGAAGCTGCCTGGAGTCTGGCCACGTAGCCAAACGTTTTAGGGCAGTGCTGGCAGCTGCGTGCTTATTGTCTAATTTTCTAGAAGGTACAGGTGATAAAACAAAAATTCAAGTTTAGTCATAAATGCCTGCAGAAGAGTTTAGGTCTCATAAATGTATAGTTTCTGCAGTTTTACGCAATGAATACACCCAGATCAAGAAACAGAACATTACCTGGTAGTGGTAATTTTCTGAAATGCAATTCTTCCTGGGCGAATAAGGTAAAATTGAACACATGCTGAATAACCATGGCTAGACAATTTCCAGGTCTGAAGTTTCTGACGCTGCGATTGTATAACATAGAACAGTTGTTCTGTTTATTTCTATTTGTGTAAACATAGGTTATATTTCGTTTAATCAAAATATTTCCTCTTGGCAGTGGACTCTCAAAAAATCGACCGAGAGGGAAAAATCCCAAATGAAACTTTAGAGAAACTGAAGAGCCTGGGGCTTTTTGGGATGCAAGTCCCAGAAGAATACGGTAAGTAAAGGAAACCGCCACCCAACCAGTTTGGCTTTTAAGAAAACCCTCCGTATTTGTCCAAAAAAGGGTTCTGTTCCAGAAAGGTGGCCTTGGAAAATGCACGAAGTCCAAGGTCAGGCTGTAAAACGTCCCTTTGTGGGTTAAATCCAGGGTGGCTGGCTGGTGAGTGTGTGGCCCAAGAGGCTTTTTAGCAGGAAGAGCTATCCAGTTCCCTGCCTTCCTCCTCGGAGGTGGGGAGGGACCCTGCAGGATGTCTGTGCTCTCTGGGTCCCTTGGGTGAGGAAGGAGGGGTGGGTATCACCTCCGGCCAGCTCGGGCCGGTGCAGCGTGGTCTCCACTGTGAAGCCCTGTGGTCTCTCTGGCAGAGGAGCTGCCCCAGGCCCGCAAGTGCTTTTGTGTGTAGGGAAGGCCACGCGCTGCGCGCCCAGGGGCCAGGGCCCAGCGGCCAAAGGAGTGGGTGCACGGCTGTGGGGCGCGGGCCGCCTCGGGGAGGTGGAGCCCTCTCGGGAGCTTGCGAGCAGGCCTGTTGTCCTCTGGGCCATGCTCGTTGCTCTTGGAGGTTTACAGTGGAAGGCCCTGCCTTCCCCCCAGGATCCCCGCCTGGTGGCTGTGCCCTGTTAGACTGAGCCCGTTGTGCAGCTTGTGTGTCTCCTGCCTGATGTAGGGGTGGTCCTCTCAGTTCTGTGGGAGCGAGGGGACAGGCATGGAGTGTGTGAGGGAGGAGCAGGGACAAAACACAGTCCCTCGCAAGCACTGGCACGGACGCACGTCCCTGTATTTTCACTCTCGGGATCTTTTGACGAAGACGTGTGGCCTTCACCCCGCACCCCCTGCTCTCTGAGCCCTCCCGCCGAGCCCAGGCTGAGGCGGCTTCCGGCTTCATGAGCACAGGGTCAGTGGTTTGGACCCGAGAGCTGTAGGTGGTGTGTGACACCCGGGTACGTTCTCCCAGCCAGGCCGTGGGTTAGGCCTGCACGGCGAGGCCCGGACGCGGGAGCTGTCCTTGACGTTCTGCCTCTGCCGGGTTTATCTCAGTGAGACCTGTGCCCCCCGCACACCCCACCCCACAGCCAAGGGTGGGGGCCCTCGCTGCCTATGCAGGAAGTCCCACTGGGACCTATCCTGCAGAGGCTGCAGTCTGAGACAAAATGTGAAAACATAGAACAAACGAGTTTGATGTCTGATTTCCTTAATTGAGAGGTGCGTTTTAATCAGGTTAAATCTTCGTTTACGTGTGTCTGTCGCAGCGTATTAAGCTGTTAAAGGACGTCTCCTACTCGTCATCCTGTGAAATCCCTGTCACCGCGTTTCCAAATACATGGAAGGAGTTCCAGTCTGTGCAGAAAACAGGAAATAATTGCTGTTGCTGCTCCCTCTGGTGGCGGGATGCAGCACAGGCCTCTTGGGGGGAGCTACACCTGCAGCCTCTGGGGACCGGGGACTGAGCTCTCCCCACACCTGGAGACCTGTCGGTGTCACTTGTCGGTAACTCACAGGCCCCGAGGAACTGTCTGCCGTAAGGTGGGGGCCACGTCGAATATTAGAGTAGAGACCAGGTGGGGCTGAGCCACAGAGCGGCAGTTGGTGTCATGAGCTGAGAAAAATAAGTGTTTGGAGAAAACGGATAGTGGAGGAAAGCTGGCAGACACAGCCAGGTTGGTGATTGTACGTTTCCCCTTCAGAATCATTAAGAAACGACTTCTTGACTGAGGAGAAGCAGCAGTTAAGTTTTCCTCCAGACAATTTTTGTGTGAGATTGGAATATGTCTTTTTGCATCTCTCTGTGTTTTATGCCAGCACGTGTGTGTGTGGTGTGTGGTGTGTGTGTGTGTATGTGATTGCACAAATCCATCCCTTATTCCTGTTTTATGTCCCCTTCTTGGGTGTGAAAATGCTCTTTCATGAGATGACAGTGGTCACATTTGGGACTATTTCATTGTCTTTCCTTTTTTTAAATCCTTCCTGGGGAAATTAAGGCGACAGCAACCTTATGTTCATGCCCAAAACATTTTCGGGAATTGTTCCCAGTCCTGGAGTGTTCTGAAGCCTGGTTGGAAACCGCCATCCTGGAAAAGAGGCCTTTCCACCGGCAGCCTGGTTTCCGCCCCCAGTTCCCTGGGTACCCCCCGGGTCTTTCCGGCCCCTCAGCCCCTCCCCCCGTCAAGCAGTCTCCACCCACCTGTCATCTGTCCCCATTGATTGTCCTCCCCCCATGATTTTTCTGATACTTTCATGGGAAAAAAAATACACAGCTTTTTTTTTTTTACACAAGCAACACTGACTTCAGTATGTCAGACAAGTAGGAGCTCAAGCATTTTGATTGAAAGCGGCATGGTGATGGGTGACCTTCCCTGGGTCCCCGCTGAGCGCAGGGGACGCTGCGCACCCCTGCAGGGACTCGGCCCTCCCCTTGTGTGGAAGGCGCCCGCTGCAGTTGGGCCGCGCGCGACCTTAGGCCTCGGGTAGTCATTTGTAAGGTGCACACAAGGCCACCCCACCACCGCCGGAAGTTGAAGATAAAATGCAGAATACCCAAGTTCAGCGGAGTCTGCGTTTTTAGTGTTTTCTCTTTTTGCTCCTAGAACACTGACTCCTTCCGAGGGTGACTTTGCCCCCCGACCCTGGGTGGGCATTTGGCAACATCTAGAGACATTTATGTTGTCAGAACTGTGGAGGAGGGGGAACTTCTAGTGGGCAGAGGTCAAGGATGCCACCCCACGTCCTACAGCACACGGGGCACCCCTGCGACAGAAGGACCCAACCCCGGATGCCAGTATCCCAGGCAGAGAGACCTTTCCTGGAGGCCCCGAGATGCTGGGGGTGGGTTTCGGAATGGGGTTCACATCTGTGAAGCCCAAGATCTGTGATAGGAGGTATTCACAGCATTTCAAGTAACTTTATGTATGTTTAGGTGTTTATATGTTTTTGTGTTAAATATTACATTTTTATATTAAAATATACACCTGTATATGCTTATATGCCTAGAAGAAGTCTGAAAGGACGTGCAGAAAAATGCTCTTTCTGAGTGACAAGTTCATGGGTAATTTCTGTTTCCTTTGTACCATTCTGTGTTGTGATTTTTAAAAAATGGGGAGCTGACTTTATAAAGCCACTTGCCTTTCCTGGGAGGAATTTGGGGCTGGAGCGTAAGTGAAGCTGGCCTGTTTCTGCCCTAGGTGGCCTGGGCCTCTCCAACACCATGTACGCGCGGCTGGGGGAGATCATCAGCCTGGATTGCTCCATCGCCGTGACGCTGGCAGCACACCAGGCCATCGGCCTCAAGGTCAGGGGTCTGGGTTTCCGCAGTGGCGAGGGGGCAGCCGGCTCAGCGTCTCGGAGGAAGGCCCGCTGTCCTGCAGCCTTGCTGTACCGTGCTCAGTGCCCTCCGGTGGCCCTGTCCCTCCTTTTGAAACCTCCTCCTGCCCCATCGCCTCTGACCCATCCTTCCAGGCCCAGGCCAGGTGCCACTGCCTCCGTAGAGCCTGCCTTCACCACGGGCTGGAGGTGACCCCACCTCTTGATTGGCTCCCTCGGGGCCTGAGCGTGTCCCCCCTGCTGTTGGCACCTGTCCTCCTACTCCGCTGCTTGGAGTCTTTCAGGGCAGGTCCAGGGGCCCACAGCTCATTCCTTGGGTGGTTCTTGTTCAGTGTAGAAACCGAGGGGGTGAGTGCACAGCAAGCTTGGTGCCCGGGCGTGGCGCTGCCCAAGCACCGGCTGTGGCTCCAGCCACCCGGCTCTGGCCACCCTGCCGGGAAGTGGAGGAATTGCCGGAAAGACTGAGGCCCTTCCTGGAGCTGTGCCAGGCCACCCTGGACTGTGCACTTTGGGGTCTCCCTGGCAGCCCAGCTCCCCAGACCCTCCAACAGCTCCCCAGTTTTTACTGCGGCTGCCAGCTCTTGCGTGAAGGAAGCGTGTTCCAGAAGGGGCTGTGTTCTGCAAGCACGTTTCACACACTTCTCTCTTGCCACCGCTGAAAGCAGCCCGTGTGTGTTGCCAGGGCATCATCTTGGCCGGCAGCGAGGAGCAGAAGGCCAGGTACCTGCCCAAGCTGGCTTCCGGGGAACACGTGGCCGCCTTCTGCCTGACGGAGCCAGCCAGGTCAGCCCTGTGTGTCACTCACAGCTTCAGGGTCCAGGGGCTCTTCTTTTTACTGAAGAGGGGTAGCTGGCTTCTTCCCTCCCTGAAGACTTCCCGGGAGTTGAGTCCACAGCTTTTCTCACCCATTCTCACCCATTCTCTTCATGCTCTCTTATCTCTACCTTACTTCTCTTTCCTGGTGACCTTTACAAATGAGATAACATGGCTGACAGCACCTGTAATTCCTTTGTGCTTTGCAACCCTCCTTATATACAGTAATGCATTCAGGCTTCACAGCGACTTTCAGAGTATAAAGGGCGGGTGGTATTGTGCCCACTTTACAGGCTGTGAACTGAGGTTCAGTGAGATGGGGTGATGAGCCCCGAGTCTCACAGCCGCCATGAGGGCAAGTCCGTTATCCAGCCCCTTTCCGTCCTGCTTCCCCACCTGGGGACCTGGGTCCCCTGCGCTCGCCTCGCGGGAGGTTAGAGCCCGCGTGAGCCGGCATTTCCGTGTTTAGACCTCCTAAACGTTGTCGCTGCTGCCTTCTCACCCGATGTGACAGAGTGGGGTTGGCCAAACCCACCTCGCCACCTGTTTTCATAGATGAAGTTTACTGGAACATGCCCGTCTGTCTACAGATTGTCTGTGGCTGCAAAGCTGAATATGTCTATTAGCTGGCCCTTTGTTTTCCATGGGGCCTTGTCTCCAGCGTTACCCCTCAACCGCGTATTTCTTTCGCCGCAGTGGGAGCGATGCTGCCTCCATCCGGACCAGGGCCACGTTAAGTGAAGATAAGAAACACTACGTCCTCAATGGCTCCAAGGTACAGCTGCGTGGCCTCCGTGGCCGTGTCAGGGTCTCCGTCCTGACCTTCACCACCACGCACTGACCACTTCCCATGCTCCAGGGATCATAAAGGGCAGGCACATCACCCCTTAACCGTCATCCTCAGGTGATGCGCCTCCTTTTTTGGAAGAAGAAACGGTGGCTCAGAGAGGTTACATGACCCGCCACCATACCATCCGCTTAGTGGCAGGATGGGAACCAAGGTGTCCTGGCTCCTGAGCCCGCAGGCCTCCGTAGTGCTGCCCACCTCCCTGAGCTGCTCTTGTGTGTCCATTCTTTTAACTTTTTATTACACGGATTTTGAAACACAAAAGTTTAGTGTCGTGAACGTCCACCCCCGTCTCCCGGCTTCGGTGCTTCCTCCGTCACGCTGCAGTCCTGGATGGCAGCCGTGACGAGCTCAGTGCATCTCTGCAGGACGGGCCTGAGAAAGTCACGGTGTACACTTAAACCTTGATCATTTCTTACTATCTGCTTAACGTTCAAACTTCCCTGATTGTCTCATACTTATTTTTTACAAACAAGTTGCTTGAATTAGGATCCAAATAAGTTCTACATGGAGCAGTTTGTTGAGAAGTCTGTTCCCCCTCCCCGTCCCCTCTCCTCCTCCCCTCCCCTCCTCCTCTCCCCCTCCC